>NC_054470.1:130279442-130582472 GCF_017639515.1 Carcharodon carcharias
CCGGCAGCTTTAGGAGTACCAGCAGTGCCAGAACCCAGTAGTGGATGCTGCTGGGACTGCAGGCAGGTCCCCAGAAGAAGAGCAATGGATTCTGGATTAAGGTAAATTGTGGGTTTTCAGGGCGGGAGGGATCAGGCAGCCTGGCAGGGATTAAGGGGGTGGGGTGACAGGATTTGGAGGCCAGGTGGGGAGGCACAAAGGGATTTGCCCTCAATGTGCACAGGGCACCTCCCAAAGGACTTAACCCCCCTTCCTTCCCATCTTTTAACAGTTGTGTTGAACAACCCACACCAATTGTTTTATGGCGTGGGCAGTCTAATATTCGGGTCAAATGGCTTGTTAACTATCTCAGTTGTCCATTAATTATTTTTTTCCCTTCTGTGATGTAACAACAGCATCGACAATTTGTATCTATATATTGCCTTCGCAGGAATGTTATCAAATAAAATTTAATGCTGAGCCATAAAAGGAGATATTAAGAAATAGGACCAAAAGCTTGGTCAAAGAAATAGGTTTTAAGGAGTGACTTAAAGAAGTATAGGGGTAGAAAGGTGGAGATGTTCATGGAAGGGATTAAAGCCTTGGCAGTTGAAGGCACAGCCACCAATAGTGGAATGATTAAAATTGGGATGCACGAGAGTCCAGGTTGGAGGAAAGAATACAGGAAGACGGCCAGGAATTGTTGGAATAGTCAAATCTAAAGGTAACAAAAGCATAGACAAGGGCCTTTGGAGCAGATGAGTTGAGGCAGAGGGAGAGCTGGATGATTTTACAGAGGTAGAAATAGGTGGTCTCAGTGATGGCACTAATATGTGGCTGGAAGCTTATCTTGGTGTCAAATATGACTCCATGGCTAAAGAACATAGTTTGTGGAGGAGACCAAAGGCAATGGCTTCTGAATATTTACTTTGAGAAAGTTTATGCTCATCCAGTACTGGGCACCAGACAAGCTGTCTGACAATTTAAAGACAGTGGAGGAGTTAAAAGAAGTGGTGGTGATGTAGAACTGGTTGTTGTCAACATACCTATGGTAACTGATTTGTACTATCAGGTGATGTCACCAAGGAGTAGCCTGTAGATGATAAATAAGAGGGGACAAGGATAAGTCTTTGGGGGAACATCAAGGATAGCAGAGCAGGGGTGGGAAGAGAAGCCATTACAAGTGATACTTTCGCATCATGGGAGTGGAAGAAGTCAAAAGATAGAGGGACGGTTGCTTGGAAACTTGGAAACTTCAACAGATAAATACAATTGGATTTTGCTAATTGCACTGCATGTAAGGTGTATGGAATCATAAAGGACTCCTGGCTCACTACATCAAACATGCCTTAAGAAAGATCATTTGCCAAAACTTGATGCAGGAAAAATAATAGTCTTGCCTACAAAATGAACAAGTCTAAATGGGTAGAATTTCCCAAACAGTTTACAAAAATGTTCTTCATTCGTTCTGGGGATATGGACATCACTGGTAAGGCCATCATGTATTGCCAATCCCTAGTTGTTTTTGAGAAGATGGTCTTCTTTGAAACTTTGCACTCCTTGTGTTGAAGGCACTTGAAGATGTCAGGTTGGGAATTGTAGGATTTTGACCAGACAATCATGAAGAAACAATGATGTATGCCCAAGTCAGCATTGTGTGTGACTTTGAAGGGAATGTGGAGGCAATGGTGCATTATTGTCATGCACCTGCTGTCCTTGTCCTTCTACATGGTGGAGGTTATAAGTTTTGGTTCCTACATGAGCGTAAACTGTCTAATCTCAACAGCATAACCCTCACCACCCCAATCACCACCACCCCCTACCTCACACAACCCCGCCAGCCCCAGATCAATATAAACCCATATTCCAATCTGTGACTTACCTCTAGGCTCTGAGTTTTGACCATTGGCCCACAGCATCACACCAATCCTCACATCTCTGCTCATTGGATCATTTCAGCCTATCATTAAAAAGGCCTACTTTCTTCTTTCCTCCACCTTTTAGACTTACTCTAATCTCCCACAGTTTTAACCATCTGGCCCTTTAACTAGAGAGTTCCAGCAACAATATAGGCCTTAATTATCAAAGTTTTTAATCCCTGTCTTCATGCCCATTGCTACTAAAACTGTTCTCCACTTTGAGCTCCTATTAGGGAAATATTTCTAGACACAAAATGAAATGTGCAAATGTGCTACACATTGCTTACATAACAGGAGGTAGCCTGTAGCCTTCAATATGCTATTTTACAAATCAGAGATTGACAAACAAGTCTCAAACAGAAAATGGAAAAATAGGCATCTCAAAGTGCCTCACCTAATTAGTTACTTGTTTAGTGCAGTGACTTTCATTAGTTCCACAAATGCACTAAGTGTATGAAGTTTAAATTTAGCAAATTTACAATTAATATGTCAAGTGTCACAGGATGGTTATTTATTCCAACTATGCTTTTCATAAAACCTCCTTCAGTTCTTGTTATTGATATTAATGCATTAGTGAACTGCTCTTATTCAATTATATCTTTAAAAATATTGCTATAGGATACTTTTCAACAAAGTATTCTTAGCAATGCATAATTTAAATTAAAATTTGCTTAATTGTCACCATTTGCAATGGGAAACAAAATTGAATGATATTAATTCATTGGCCCAACTCCCTAGATTGAACAATGCCGAATGTTTTTCATGGTTAGAGTATTCCAGCTCTCCAGAATATTGAATTCTCACTTGTCTAAACATTCATTTTGAACATGCAAAATGAATAGAGGAGCTGAATATTATTTACATGGAGAAAGACTGCAGAAGGCTACAACACAGAGGGATTTGGGGGTCCTCGTGCATGAATCCCAAAAAGCTAACGAACAAGTTCAACAGGTAATAGGGAAGGCAAATAGAATATTGGCCTTTATTTCAAAGCGAATGGAGTATAAAAATAAGGAAATCTTGCTAAAACTACACAAGATACTAGTTAAGACTACACCTAGAATACTGTGAACAGTTTTGGTCCCCTTATCTAAGGAAAGATATACTGGCATTGGAGGCAGTGCAGAGAAGGTTCATTAGGTTGAACCCGGGTATGGAGAGATTTTCTTATGAGGAGAAGTTGAGTAGGTTGGGCCTGTACTCATTGGAGTTTAGAAGAATGAGAGGTGACATTATTGAAACATATAAGATTCTTTGGGGGCTTAACAGGGTAGATGCTGAGAGGTTGTTTCACCTTGCGGGTGAGTCTAGGACCAGAGGGCATAATCTCAGAGTAAGGGGTCGCCCATTTAAGATGGGGATGAGATGGAATTTCTTCTCTCAGAGGGTAGTGAATCTGTGAAATTCTTTATTACAGAGAACTGTAGAGACTGGGTAACTAGTTATATTCAAGGCTGAGATAGACAGATTCTTAATCAGTAAGAGAATCAGGTTATGGGGAAAATGCAGGAAAGTGCAGTTGAGGATTATCAGATCAGCTACTGAATGGTGGAGCAGACTCAATGGGCCAAATAGCCTATTTCTGCTCCTACGTCTTATGGTCTTATGGTCAAGGCTGCTAATATAATTCTGTTGCAGTGGGGTGTGGGTGCTCCTCCTTGATCACTGCATTGATTGGCAAGGTAACGAAAAGGAAAGAAAGATGCACATTTATAAAGCATCTCAAATGAGCTGAAGACATGCTTTGCAGCCAAGGAACTTTTTAGGCGTAGTCGCTGCTGTAATGTAGGAAACATGGAAGCCAATTTGTATACAGTAAGCTCCCACAAACAGCAGCAAAACAATGAATAGATAACGTGTTTTAGTTTTGTTAGCCGAAAGTTAAATGTTAGCCAGGGATCTGGGGAGAACTCTGCCATTTTACTTCAAAATAGTACCGGGGATCTTTTTGGTTTACGTGAGGAGAAGACGTTACCTTTGTTTAACATTTTATCTGAAAGGTGCCACTTCCAACAGTGCAGCACTCCCTCCATACTGGAGTCCCAGAGTATGCCTAGATTTTATGCTCAAATCTCTGGATTGGAACTTGAATTACAGTCTTCTGACTCAGAGGCAAGAATGCTACCAACTGAGCCATGGTGAATGAGTTGATAATATAATGTGTGGTCAGCTTATTTAAAGGGCAGTTTTACACAGCCAGGTACATAACACATGATGCGCTAGGTCTACGGGAAGGGTTGGAGTGGAATATCTGCTGAAAGAGCTCTCAGAGAGCTGCTGGTCACCTTTAAAGGGAAAGTCAAAATAAGTAATATAGCACAGAGGCAGATGGAATCCAACTTTAAAAAGCTGTCTGCAAACTTGCTTCTTATAAACCAACAAAGCAGCTGAGCATATACACAGGCAAATATCAAAGAATCACTGAGAGAGCTACAACAAGGTACAACAAGCACTAACAAACCGTTTCTGTTAAAGCTAGAAGAGTTACAAATGGGAACAGTTTCCCATACTCTATCTCATCTATAAAATGCTGAACATCTATGTTCCATGTGCAAAATAGGGAAATCTCTGAATTTGCGTTAACATTCATGCTGATAAGCTTAACGCATGGTAAGTGTCGACAGTCTAAGTGCTACATTCCCCTTTTGGAACAATATCATTGCACACCCTGCAGCCCAAGGGTGGAATTTTCCCCTCCTGCACACTGCGCTGGGTTTGCTCTTTGCCTACATTGCTTCGAGGACCACCACAGCACAATGGTGCGGTACTCCATGCAGGCCTCCACTTTCAGAAACTAGCATTTCAACTGGAGGTGGGCTGTGAGGTGAGGGTGGGGTTGAACGCGAGGCAGGCAATGGGGAGGGAAGGCTGTGAAATAGCAGTCGGGGGGAGGGTGAACATAAGGGAGGCCTTTCTGGGGTCGCCCGTTAACCTCTTGTTGCCTCAGGAGTGAGCAGGAGTCTGCTTAGAAAGAAAGGAGGAAGAAATCCTGGCGATAAAAGCCACTGAAAGCCAACAGCTTCATCAACAATATTAAAGGGCTACTCAGAAGTAAGTGGCTTCACATCACAGTCGCTGCATCTCAAGAGTGACACATAAGAAAGTAGAATTTGGGAATTTGAATTGCTGGCTGATGAGACCACTGCATTGCCCTCAGCATCATTCCTCATGCCATGGAGGAAGGAAGATGTGGGAGATGTGTCCAAGATATGTTAATTGCTCCTAGCCCTCAATGCCATTTTCTTTCAACTCAGGGGATGCCCACCACTTACAACGTGGACGAGTCCTGCATTCACACTTGCACATTCTGGCCTCATGAAATGCCAGGCCATGATCTTTGCTTTGGTCCATGGGGCCTGTGAGTGAGCTCAGCCTGGGAACTGAGAGTCCACTGAGGAACAAGAGTGATGTGAGAGAAGAAATGAAGCCTTCGCCACTATCTAATGATGCAAACACTCCTGTGACTGAGATGTGGACATTCCTAGGGATTTCCTCCTCCTGTGCATGTCTTTTCTTCTGTCATTACCACTGACGAGACACAAATGCTGCTAGAATATCGATGTTGATGAGCTGCCCTCACTCAGTGTGTTCCTTGAGGAAGAACAGTTAGAAATGCTTACATCACAGACATCAAGTAAAGATTTAAACACATCTCCCTGACATCACACAAGGGTGTGAAGACCGGTTCAACTGAGGTTGACATCACAGGAATGTGAATCTCACAGTGGGACATTCTCACTGAGTGGGAACAAGGCTAAATCTCAAAATAAGAAGATTCCGAAGTACAAAATCACAATGCCTTCAGTTGACAGAAACATACACATAACCAGCAAATGGGCAAATCAACAACTGACATGTGGGGGGCTTTCAAACGTCAGTTGATAAGAATTCAGGACCGGCATGTTCCTGCTAGGATGAAGGATGAGCATGGCAAGTTTCAGGAACCTTGGATAACAAAGGATATTGTGAGATTAGTCAAAAAGAAAAGGGAAGCATTCGTAAGGGCTAGAAGGCTGGGAACAGATGAAGCCCATGGAGAATACAAAGAAAGTAGGAAGAAACTTAAGCAAGGAGTCAGGAGGACTAAAAGGGGTCATGAAAAGTCACTGGCAACCAGGACTAAGGAAAATCCCAAGGCCTTTTATACATATGTAAAAAGCAAGAGGGTAACCAGGGAAAGGGTAGGCCCACTCAGGGACAGAGGAATCTGTGTGTGGAGCCAGAAGAAATGGGAGAGATACTAAATGAGTACTTCTCATCAGTATTCACCAAAGAGAAAGACTTAGCAGTCAATTTGTCTAGGGAAGAGTGTGTAGATAGCCTGGATCATGTTGAGATCAAAAAAGAGGAGGTGTTAGGCGTCTTGAAGAATATTAAGGTGGTTAAGTCCCCAGGGCCAGATGTGATCTATCCCAGAGTACTGAGGAAGGCAAGGAAGGAGATTGCTGGGGCCTTGACAGAAATCTTTGTATCCTTACTGGCTATAGGTGAGGTCCCAGAGGGCTGGAGAATGGCCAATGTTGTTCCATTGTTTAAAAAGGGTAGCAGGGATAATTCAGCAAATTACAGGCCGGTGAGCCTTACGTCAGTGGTGGGGAAATTATTGGAGAAGATTCTTCATGACAGGATTTACTACTGTTTGGAAGCAAGTGGACGTATTAGTGAGAAGCAGCATGGTTTTGTGAAGGGGAGGTCGTGTCTCACTAACTTGATCGAGTTTTTCGAGGAAGTGACAAAGGTGATCGACGATGGAAGGGCAGTGGATGTTATATACATGGATTTCAGTAAGGCCTTTGACAAGGTCCCTCATGGCAGACTGGTACAGAAGGTAAAGTCGCACGGGATCAGAGGTGACCTGGCAGGATGGACACAGAATTGGCTTGGTCATAAGACAGAGGGTAGCAGTGGAAGGGTGCTTTTCTGAATGGAGAGCTGTGACTAGTGGAGTTCCACAGGGATCTGGGCCCTTTGCTGTTTGTGGTATGCATAAAGGATTTGGAGGAAAATGTAACTAGTAAGTTTGCAGACGACACTAAGATTGGAGAAGTTGCAGATAGTGAAGAGGATTGTCAAAGGATACAATGGGATATAGATCGGTTGGAGACTTGGGTGGAGAAATGGCAGATGGAGTTTAATCCGGACAACTACGAGGTAATGCATTTTAGAAGTTCTAATACAGGCAGGACTTATACAGTAAATTGCAGAACCCTTAAGTGCAATGACTGGCAGAGCGATCTGGGCGTACAGGTCCACAGGTTACTGAAAGTGGCAATGCAGGTGGATAAGGTAGTCAGGAAGGCATATGGCATGCTTGCCTTCATCAGTAGGGGAATTGAGTATAAAAGCTGGGAAGTCATGCTGCAGCTGCATAGAACCTTGGTTAGGCCACACTTGGAATATTGCATGCAATTCTGGTCACCACATTACCAGAAGGATATGGAGGCATTGGAGAGGGTGCAGAGGAGGTTTAGCAGGATGCTGCCTGGTCTGGAGGTTATTAGCTAAGAGGAGAGGTTGGAGAAACTCGGATTGTTCTCACTAGAGCGACGGAGATTGAGGGGCGACTTGATAGAAGTTTACAAAATTACGAGTGGCATGAAGAGAGTAGATAGTCAGAAGCTTTTTCCCTGGGTGGAAGAATCAATTACTAGGGGACATAGATTTAAGGTGAGAGGAGAAAACTATAAAGGTGATGTGCGGGGCAAGTTTTTTACACAGAGGGTAGTGAGTGTCTGGAATTCGCTGCTAGAGGAGGTGGTGGAAGCAGGTACGATACTGGTGTTTAAGAGGCAGCTTGACAAATACATGAATAGGATGGGTGTAGAGGGATACGGACCCCGGAAGTGCAAAATGTTTTAGGTGACGGGCAATATGAATGGCGCAGGCTTGGAGGGCCAAAGGGCCTGTTCCTGTGCTGTACTTTTCTTTGTTCTTTGTTCTTTGTATTAACAAAAGGGTAATTTATTTGCATTTTTAACACACCCTTGACCTAAAAGTGAAAGTGATTTTTCTTACCTTTCCTAACTCTACCGCCAAGCCTGGGTGCAGCCTCGACGTCTGCAGCAGAGGTAGAGGCAGCCTGCTGACTGTTATGTCCTGATGTCTGTGATGACCTTGGTGGATGTCCTCTGGTAGTCTGTGGCCTGGAGGGCCCCAGCCTAATAAGGGTCACCTGCTCAGAGGCAGAAGCTCTTCTTCAGCCTGAGAAGTTGGAGTGGATGGAGTCACAGGCAGAGGAGGCTGTGAGCAGCGGCACATCCTTGGAGTGTCCTGAGAAGAGGCCCCCAAGGTGTCCAGCTGATGCTCCTCCCAGTGGGTGCCTGAGGGCCCCACCCTGACTGCTGCAGGAGATGGTGCTCTGGAGGGAGGTCAAGGTGCCTCATCCCCATGTCACATACATCTTGATGGTGCCCCCAAGGGTGTGTGGGCATGGAGTGCAGGTTTGAGCACAAATCTGGCAAGACCTGCTGGACCAAGGTCTCCAAGGTGGTCGGCAGCCTTCCCATGGTAACCCTGAGGCACTTGCACGTTGGAGCCACAACATCAGACAGAACGCGGACGGACTCCTCCATCATTCACTCTGGGCTGCTGAGTGACTGTCGAATCTCTGCCTGATGTTCTGCTGCCTGTCGTTGCATCTCCAGCGCTAATTTGGTGGCTGCTTCCAGAGGCTCATTATCTGACTCGGACTGAGTGGGAGGCTGGTCTCCAGAAGCTCTCTGAGTGCAGGAGGCCTGGGATATCCCTGCTTCCAACTGTTGTGGGGACATGTCAGTGAGGTGTTCCCCAGGAAGTGAGCCCGAGCCTAATATACAGCTGTGCCCCACTGATGTGTGTGGCACTGAGCTAGTGGAGGGTATGTGTGAATGCCGTGATGGTTCTTCCAGAGCTTCCTCTTCAGACATCGTCTGTGGGCATGCATGATGCTGAACTGGCTTGGGGGGCCTCAGTCTGCTGGTGCCTAGAAAATAGAAAATAGAGTTTCAGTTAATGACATGAGCTAGATAAGACTGTATGTGACTCACTGTGAATGTCAGGATTAAGTGAAATGATGGAGATGTGATCCATGCCAAATTGCTGGGAGAGGCCAACTTCCCCTTCCCCACAGGAGCGATCCCTGTCCTCCCCAGCCAGCTCGGCTGCAGCCTCCTCAAGCTCAGTGTGTCAATGATGTCGGCCATCCCTCCCTGGTCTGCAATCTCTCATGCCTTTTGTGCACCAGCTTGGACTGTATGGAGAAGAAAGAAAGGCACGTGCTGAGAAGGGATGGAGCAGAGGGTGTTTTTTTTAAATTTTGGATTTTCTCTATTTGTGGTTAATCTGTTTTCGAGTAGAATCTTCTAAACCCTAACCCTAACCCTAACCCTAACCCTAACCTGTGTGTGGTGAGCCCTCCACAGAAGGGCCAGAGTATGGAGTGTGAGCAACATGATAGATGGGATGGCGGAGATGTGAAAGTCTTGGTGAGAGAACATGTGTTGATATGTGTCCCCCACTAATCGTTACGTGAAACCCCTGAAGAGAGTAGCTATTTGAGTGCATGATGCCATGATGAGAGTTTGATATTGGTGGGAGTTGAAGGATGACTTACCCTGGCAGAGGATGAGATCATCCTCTTCCTGCACTGGGTGGCATTTTGGGCAAGGTTGCCAACATCACTGACCTGCTCCGTGCTGGCCTCCCAGGGCAGAGAGGTGAGGCTGCTGTGCTTCCTGCAGCCATCCCTGGGATAGAGCACATGCCTTTGTGCCTGAACCCCTCTGATTAAGGCCTGGAGGGCCTGGTGCATGAAGCGGGGTGCTACCACCTTCTTCAGGCTCTTGGACATCTTCTTCTGGTTGCCAGACATCTCTGGTGGGCTGGAGAGAGAGAGATTGTCTGTTGGTCTGGTCTTTAAATATGATGCCTGGACATTTGAACCCCCCAGCTGACAGCAGATACACGAATCACCCACCAGCCTTTGCTTAATTAATGGGGCTCCAAGCGCAGAATTGAGCACAAGTTCCAGCCATCCGGACAGTGAGGTAGGCCCTACTGAAACCTCCCGCCACCGCACTTTGTCTCTCTAATGGAAAATTCCACCCAAAGGGTTTAATATCTTTCAGGCCTCAATCACGCATAATGCAAGGGCCAGCACCCAAGCCATTGCACTGCGATTGGCACCAATGAAAACACCATCAGCCCAAAATGTAAGGACATGAAATATGTTTAAAGAGGAATGAATTAACAGTTTTGGAAATCAAATGAAGACAAAACTTTGTAAAAGCACAGGATCATCTCAATATATTTTTTCTTTTACAACTTTATTAATTTCACCAAACTAGAATGCACTTCAGTTGCACTGCAGTTTTGTTGCTTCACCACTGGTTACTAAGAAGCCTTGTGTTGAGTTTGAAGGTAGTTTTTGTGCACTGTACAGTGGAGACTTCTTCAGAGCTACTCCTGTTCTGTTGCTGTAACTTCAGTAGAAGTGCAGCACATCCCACTTGCATACGTAAACAGGGTTTCCAACAAAATTTTGATCAAAATACAGCAGTGGAGCAGGAACAGGTCCAAGGGGATTCCAAACCAATATAGCAAGTATAAGTTACACTTTCTGTTTTGTTTCACTAGATAGGTAGAAGCTAAGTATGTTTCAAATTTCGAGCTCTCTGACCAATCTAGTCTCAACAAATCACAATGATGCACTCATGAATAAAGTGAAATCAATGTAATGTGAATTATTTACAAGTGAAAGTTAAATGTGAAAAAACACCCATGCCAGCTTTATGCTCTCAAGTCTTATGTTAATGGCAATGGAGTTGGGCAGGCCAGTTTCGGCCGTGATGCAGAGTCTCCCTGTTTGTCCTGGGGACTCTTTTATAGCCCACCTGTAGCTGCTACATTGTCAGCTGACAGCGGATTTCACCACTGAAAAGCTTCCCCCACTAGGTGATTGCACACCGCCAGCACTTTAAATTTTAATTGTAATCATGTGGGAAACAAGAAAAAGGAAGACAGTGGAAAAGGTGCACACTTCTGCCATTGGGAATGGCACACCATTGACAACATCTCACTCTTGGTTTGACATTTTATGATGCAAATACCTTTTGCCCAAGGTAAACTTTTTAGGTAATAAAGACTGAAAATGCTGGAAATACTCAGCAGGTCAGTCAGCCTGTATGGAGCGAGAAATAGAGTTAATGGACTGGGTTTTACAGCCCTCCACCAGCATGTTTGAAAGTGGGAGTTTATGACATGCAACGCTTGGCCTGCCCACACTGTTCTGCCCATCCCCGACATGTTTTTACGAGGGGTCAGAGGATGCATTGGGCAACCCGCTCACCCTTGGACCTATTGAGACCCTTAAGTAACCAATCAATGACCACCCAAGTTCTTCACTCTGCCCCATGGCAGGGAATGACCCAGACCAAGCGGATAGCTCAGCAGCTTTTACTGGACGAGTTGGTGTCGGGTCAGAAGGGAAGTGGAGGGGGAACCCGTGTGTCTTGGAGGGGAATTGCAGACGAGAGCAGAAGCCTCATCCTGAGACAATTAATGCCCCGCCAAGCGTAAAATGGCTGCAGAACAGCTGGCTTTTTCATGGGCTCCTGGCTAACATTAGTCTGGTGGGTGGGGGTGGGTGGTGCGGGAAACATGGCATCCCATAAAGTTCAGCCCAATGTTTCAGATCAATGGCCTTTTATCAGAACTAGAAAATGTTAGAAATGTCATAGGTTTTAAGCAAGTGAAAGGTGGGAGGTTGGGAAAAGAACAAAAGAGAAGATCTGTGAAAGGGTAGAAGTTAGAAGAGATTAGATGACAGGAGAATTAGTGGTGCAGAGCAAAAGGGAGTGGTAATAGGACAAGTGAAGTAACAAAAGATGTGTCTAAAGGAGGTGTGAATGGCAGTATGATGTACAGCCACTGTCTGAAAGCAAAAATAAGAAAAATGAGAGTAAAACCAAAACCTCTAAAGGACAAGGAAACAAAATTAGGGCAGAGATTATGCCTGAAATTGTTGAACTCAGTGTTGACTCTGGGAAGCTGTAAAGTACCTAATTGAAAGGTGAAGTGTTGTTTCTCGTGCTTAGAGGTTATGTTTGCAGATGGAACAGAGGTGTTCTACAAAGTCATCACCCAACCTGCATTTAGTGTCCTCAAAGTACAGCAGTGAATACAGTATACTAAATTGAAAGAAGTATACACAAACCGCTGTTACACCTGGAAAGGGTGTTTAGGGGCCTTGGTTGGGGGAGGGGGAAGGCATGGTTGCATCTTCTGTGCTTGTGTCAAAGGCCATTTTAGGTATTTTGTCCCATTTAATTTCCTGTGACTCATCTCATTTGTGATGCAGTGGAGATGCCAGGGCTTTGATTTAATCATTTTTGAATTTTAAAAGCTTATCTCCACCATGACCACAGCTCACTCCTCTACAGACTATTGATGTTATATCTAATAACATTTTTTATGCATACATTTCTTTTGTTTCTGTGCAAAAATTATGTGCTGTATCTCATTTGTGACTGTCTGGAACTTAATGCATCTGTTGTAAAATCAAAGCAAATATTATTGGGTGAATAGTGTACCACTGAATACAACAGACCAAGCAACAACAGTAGCTTGCAATTATGCTGCATTGTTAATGTAGGAAAATATTACCTGGCACATCATAGATGCTTAATCAAACAAGTGCTGCAGGGGAGGTGACTGGGCCCACGGCATTCTGACTTCCAGCATCTGACTTCGGAGTGGGGCTGGAGGCCGGGCCCCACCCACTGCGGAGCATTTCCTGCGGGGCACCAGGTCCCTGCCAACAGAGGCCTGGGAGGATGCTGGGCAGGGGGTTCAGTCGGCCTTGGGGGCTCACCTCAGAACAGGGGCTGACATCCTTGGCAAACAAGGGGTGGAGCCTTAGCCTGGAGTGTGGGCTGAAGAGAGCTGGAGCTAGGGCATGAGCCAGGAACACAAGAAGGAGGGACCAGTAGCTTTGTGAAGAGAGAGGAGAGCAGGACTGCAACCAGGAGCTGCAGTCCAAGCCTGGTGAGTCACTAATTTGAGGAACCGAGGCCAGAGATCTAAAGCATCGGCCATGGATATTCTCTGTAAATAGTTTGTTTTAGTAAGTTAATCATTCCCTTGAGAGTTTATGTAGCTTTAATGCCGATTTAAAGGAGCCTTCCTTTTTTAACCTTTGAGCAGTATGTGTCCTTGAATCTCATGTTACATTTTGGTGTCAGAAGTGGGATTCTACAGCACAGGCAGCAGGTCATGGCAAATGAGATGGAAAGGTGCCAGCTGAGATGGAGCAGATGGTGGAAGAGTTGAAACTGGTGATGTCCACGAGGGAGGCCTAAGCTGCTCAGTACCACTGGGGGCTCAGGCTTCAATGGGGGAAACTGAACCTTCAGGCCAAAACCAGGCAGAAGACCCTCATGTAAATTCGCTTAGCTCTGTGAAGGAAGAAATTGGTACCCTTGGTCAGATATCCTACCTGCCAATGGGTAGGAAGCTCAACAGATCCGAGGGAAGACCAGAGACACCCAACAAACCAGCAGCCAAAGACTGGATCGAGGATGCACAGTTGATCATGGCATCCAGGGTCCTCAATATGTGCAAGGAGGTGGCGATCATGATGCAACATCTGTTCAGGAAAGCCTGTGGGAAATATTGTGAAGAGCTACCAATGCTCAAAGAAGCCTGCAGTGGATCTTTGGCATCCTGTCACGGGTTTTGGGGGACAGCAGTAGCCTGCCGCAGTTGCTACAGAAGTTTTTGAGTACAAGCAAGATGACGAAGTTGTTCAACTGCATTGTTCTCCTGGATCCTTCCCTCAAATCAACCAGGGACACTCAGCTGACGGACCGCCTAGCTGAATTGGTGAAGGATGGAACTGTCCAGCTGGAGTTGAGGAGGCTTAATAGTGACAAACACCAATTGTCCTTCTTTGACACATGGGAGTACATCATCCAGATCATGGGGAAAGATGGGACTCCTAAGACCAGGAAAGAGACTACCTCAGGGAGGTGACTGGCGGTGCAGACGAGGATGTAGACCTCAGGCTGAGGAGGCAAGCAGAACAAATTGCTGCATAACAAGTGCAAATCCAGTCCTTGCTGTCCATGGCAAGCCTTATGGCTGATCCTACCCAAGGGATACTCCAAAGAAGTGCTGGAATTGAAATGAGGTTGGACACTTCAAACACAACTGAGCTCAACAACCGCAGCCACCATGGATATCAGGCATGGCGACCCCATCCAGTGCAACAGTCTCCCCTTCCTGACAGACCTTAAACTAGTTATGCCTCCCACTGAGAGCCAGGCCAGGGTGGGTGAGGTTCTTCAGGAAGAGGCTCGGTGTTTTTAGAGAAATAGGGAGTTGCTCTATGGTGGGTGCGAGATTTGGTATAGTGGAAGAATCATGCCTAATTTACACTGGAGCTGTGATGTCAATTGTTACTCAACAGTTCTTCTGAGAGCATCTTGCTGAAAGATGTGAGCTGATCGATGTTTCTTCCCTCCTCCAAATCTCTGCTTTGCAAGGATTGGGCATCCCTTATCATGGCTGTATCAAGCTCTCCCTACCTGTCCTCAATCACATTTTTTATTACCTGGGGTGTCTGATAGTTCATGATCCAATCGACACCCCCTGTATAAGTAAGGAAGTTGAGAGTACCTGTGGTGTTAGGATCGAATGTGTTAAGAGACATCGGGGTATCCTTGGAAGGCATGCATGGTGACCAGATGAGCAGGAGGTTACAAAGTGGACAAGAGGGGTTCAAGAATTCTCATCCTTGCTCAATGCACTCAAGGTATATCAGCTAGCCCGGGACCTTAGGCTGTTCAAATAATAGGGAATTAGGCTATTCTTTTACTGACCTGCACCATCACTGTCCTTGAAGGCTCATGCCAACCATCCCCAACTGGCCGACATCAGGCCTTGCTAAAGTGTCACGGTTCACACTTTGTGTGATCCTGGGAGCTGCCCTCATCACTGTGGGAGCTAAGGGTGGGTTACACATGCATATCGCCAACTTTAGCAACAAGGATGTTTACCTCCAACCAAGGATGCCTCTAGGTATCCTTCAACTTACCATTGGAGAGTGAACTGACTGGGGAAGACATTTCTAACTTCATTTCAAAGGTGACATCAATACGTTGAAGGAGACCCAGAGGAGGGAGCTCATTTCTACTCTCACCAAGTATGGGACAACTTTCAGTAAAGATGATGATGACATTGGGTGTTGTGACCTGGTGAACCATAGGATTGTGACGGCAGATGACCGCCCAGTGAGGATTCTTCACTGTCGGATCCCACCACATCACTGGGAAGAAGTCAGGGAGTCCCTGCAGCACTCTCTGGAATGGGGTGTCATCTGGGAGTCATCGAGTCTGTATGCTTCCCCATGATCCTCGTGAGAAAGAAAGGCAGAAAACTGAGGGTCTGTGAAGGTACCAGCTACTCAATGTAATGACTCATAAGGATGCGTACTCTCTAACTAGGATTGAGGAAGCACTACAAGTCCTCAAAAATGCAAAGTATTTCTGCAGTCTTGATTTGGCCCATGGTTATAATTAGCTACTGAAATCAAATGGGCACTGGAAGACTTTATGAGTAAACAAGAATACCTTTCGGGATTTGTAATTGCAGTGACTTATTGGAGTGGACAAGTTTCAACAAGAAACAGATAAACTTTATTACAGGGAGGTTTTCAGATGCTACATGCTCAATCAGGACTCTCTTCAGGAAGCCCCACCCACCCCCCCCCCCACCCCCCGGATTGCCCACACCTAGGGCTCATTGGCCGGAGCCTCCAAGAACATCACATGGCCCCTGATAAATAGTAGGAGAGGCTATACCTTCAGTAACTACATTTCTTCCTCCTTTAGCTTTTTTTACAGTTTCTATTTACAGAGGAAATTTGAATATCCAACAACACATACATAAATACAACTTCTGGTGATTAAAGATGAAGTCTCTGAGGTGCTCTCCTTATTCAGTTAGAGTGGCGTAGCTCTACCACTTGAGGTTCCTCTACAGGATCGACATGTTCAGGAACTTTAGCATGAGATTTACACCAGTAGAAATTGGCACTTCTGGGCTAAACAACTCTACAGAGACTTTGGGCATGTTTATTCTAGGTTGATCTGTCACCTCAGGTATTGATGGTTCGACATTAATCACAGGCTGAATAGTTGATTGTTGGAATGTCTCTCTATCATGAATATGGCCCATGTACTTTCGAACAATTCTGTCTTTCATTTCTACCTGAAAGGATAAGGGACCAGTCTCTGGGACAATGTTTCCAGGAACGCAACAATGTCCACTTCCAAAATTCCACACAAATACTGTATCTCCTACAGTGAATGTGTGAGCTTTGCTATGAATATCGTGATTCAATTTTTGATTACTCTGTTTCTTCTCTACCTTCCCTTCAAAGTTTGGAAACACCAGACTTAACCTTGTACGAAGGCAGTGTTGCATTAATAATTCATACAGTGTTGAATCGGTAGTTGAATGTGGCATTCGATAACAACTGAGAAGAAAGCGGGAAAGTCGCGTTTCTGGAGCACCCTCTGATAACCTCTTCTTTCCAGATTTGAAAGTTTGCACAGCTCTCTCAGCTAAACCATTCAATGAGGGATGTTATGGGGCTGCTTTAATATGCCTGATTCCATTTAAATTCATGAATCTCTGAAACTCTCTACTGTTAAGACTGTTTCGTTATCAGAAACAATGACTTCTGGTAGATCACACATAATAAAATAGTGACGCAGCTTCTCGATAGTTGCGCACTATTTTGGTGATCTGACTTCATATACATCCATCTATTTAGAACGTGCATCTAGAATCAATAAAGACATGGTATCTAAGAATGATCCTACATAATCAATATGTAGTCTAACCCAGGGTTGATCAGGCCACTCCTACGGATGGAATGGGGCTGAAACAAGCATCTTCTGTTGTTGCTGACACTGGAGACAGTGCTTGACCATGCTTTCAATGTCACTGGCCACCAGACATAGCTTCGCACAAACATTTTCATTTTTGATATGCCTGGATGCGCACTGTGAAGCTCTGTCAAGAATGGTTCTCTTCCTTGCAAAGGGGTGACAACTCTTGATCCCCACAACAAGATTCTATCTTGACATCTTAACTCTGTTTTCAGACATGGAATGATCTCATCTCTTCAGACACTGCTTAATTTGACCACCCTTTCAAAACAAGGTCTCTAAATTTTGACAAAATTGGATCTCTGTTCGTGCAATTTCTAATTTGCTTTGCACACATAGGTGAAGAGTCAAAGACATTCAGTACTAGCACAACTTCTTGTGGCACTGTAGCATGTACAATGCTATCTGGTAGCAGGAGATGACTGAGTGTGTCTGCATTTGCAATTTGTAAGCCAGGGTGGTACATAAAGGTATACTCATACCCAGATAATATCACAGCCCAACATTGTGTTCTTGCTGATGCTATTGACGGAATGGCCTTATCCTCACTGAATAAACCCATCAATCGTTTATGATCCAACACAATGGTGAAGTGTTATCCATGCAGGTACTGGTGGAATTTCTTCACTCCGAATATCACCAATAAACCTTCCTTTTCTAGCTGGGAATAACCCTTGTCAGCTGTGGAGAGGGTTATCGCGACAATGCCCTCTGAACAAGAGTAATTAGGGATAGGCAAAAAATGCTGACCTATCCAGCAACACCCACATCCCATGAATGAATTAAAAAAAACATAGCCAATGGGCCTTTCTGATCCATTTTCCATTTTATGTGATAACACAGCTCCTACACCATAAGGAGAAGCATCAAGAAGACTAAATTTGACCAAGAGTGCCATCAAGGAGCATCTGAAAACGGAGTTAATAGGAATCAGGGGGGAAACTCTCCACTAGTTGGAGCCAGATCTAGCGCAAAGGAAGATGGTTGCAGTTGTTGGAGGTTGGTCATCTCAACTCTAGGACATCACTGCAGGAGTTCCTCAGGGTGGTGTCCTCAGCCCAACCATCTTCAGCTGCTTCATCAATCACCTTTCTTCCAACATTAGGTCAGAAGTGGGGGTGTTCACTGATGATTGCACAACGTTCAGCACCATTCGGGACTCCTCAGATGCTGAAGCAGTCCATGCCCAAATGCAGCAAGACTTGGACAATATCCAGGCTTGGGTTGACAAGTGGCAAGTAACATTTGCGCCACACAAGTGTCAGGCAATGACAATCTCCAACAAGAGAGAATCCAACCATCGCAGCCTGATGATCAATTGCATTACCGTCATTGAATCCCCCACTACCAACGTCCTGGGAGTTATCATTGACCAGAATCTGAACTGGACTAGCCATATAAATACTGTGGAAGAGCAGGTCAGAGGCTAGGAATCCTGCAATGAGTAACTCACCTCCTGACTCTCCAAAGCCTGTCCACCATCTACAAGGCACAAAGTCAGGAGTCTGGTGGACTGCCCCCCACTTGCCTGGATGAGTGCAGCTCGCACAACATCAAGAAGCTTGACACCGTTCAGAAGAAAGCAGCCCGCTTTATTGGCACCACATCCACAAACATTCCTTCCCTCCACCACAGTACCAGCAGTGCGTACTAGCTACTAGATGCACTGCAGGAATTTACCAAGGCTCCTTTGACAGCACCTTTCAAACCCACAACCACTACAATATAGAAAGACAAAGGCAACCAATAGATGGGGATACCACCAAATGGAACCTCCCCTCCAAGTCACTCGCCATCCTGACTTGGAAATATATGGCTGTTCCTTCACTGTTGTTGGGCCAAAATCCTGGAGCTCCCTTCCTAGCAGTACTATGAGTGGACCTACACCACATGGACTGCAGCAGTTCAGAAAGGCAGCTCATTGCCCCTTTCTCAAGGGCAACTGGGGATGGGCAATAAATGCTGGCCCGGCCAGTAAAGCCCACATCCCATGAATGAATAAAACAAAAAAATGACATGTTAATACCAATTCTTTCGATGTACCAATAAACATGATGAATACAACAGTTTCTTTACTTTCACAAAGGCTTCTTCCTGTTGTGAATTCCACAACCAATGGTGATTCTTTTTTAACAACAAGGGTGATGGTGCCAACAAAGTTGATAAGTTAGGCAAGAAGCGGCTATCGTAGCTGGTCATACCCAGAAAAGACTTACGTTCAGTTACATTGGGCGGTGAGGATGCACCTTTTATTGCCCGAGCTTTCTCTTCTATCAGGTGCAAACCTTTGGCGTCCACCCTGCGACCCAGGTAAGTAACTTCTGGCACTTGAAATGTGCATTTTTCTTTCTTTAATCTTACGCCATGAAGCTTCTTGGCACCTTCTCCAGTATGACCAAGTGTTCGATCTCTGTATACCCTGTGATCAGAGCATCATCTCGGTATACTACCACTTCGGGAAGTCTTTGCAAAAGAATCTCCATCGTCTTTTGGAAGATTACACTTTACTCTAAAGGGTAGGCGAGTATACAGATAAAGACCCTTGTGTGTGTTAAAAGCCACGTATCCTCTAGATATGCAATCCAACTCTAACTGTTGGTAGCGTGGCTCAGATCCAATATTATATAGGATTTCCCTCCAGCTAGCTTTGCATATAAGTTGTTGATCCTTTGGATGGGGTACTTATCTATTTTGGCTACCTTGTTTACAGTCAATTTGTAGTCCCTACAAATGTGTATGGTTTGGTCAGATTTAAGCGTTGGAACTATGGGTGCTGCCCATTCTGAAAATTGGACAGATTGGACGATGCCTCGCTTTTCAAACCGGCACATTTCTGCATCCACCCTCTCCTTCAATGCATAAGACACAAGTCTGGCCTTAAAGAAACGTGGTGTCACCACATATATTTTTTGCTTGCCAACCTTTTAACTCCTCTAATTCAACCCAAAATACACCATCATATTCCCTTAATAGTTCAGAAACTCTACCTGTTTTCAGGTGAAATATCCCAGACCAGTCAAGTTTGATTTTCTGCAACCAGTCTCGGCCCAGAAGATTAGCCCTTCTCCTGTCACTATTATCACTGGAAGCTGTCTGTTGCCTATAAGGCACTAGTACTGTGGTGATGCCCTTTACCTGAATAGATCGTCCAATATATGTCTTCAGTTTATCAGTTGTCCACTCCAGATTCAGTGGCTGGATACCTTCATTTAGGTATTTTAAATGCGTGCTCTCCCACCATTGTATTTTTTTTTATTCATTCATGGGATGAGTGTCACTGGCCAGCATTTATTGCTCATTCCTAATTGCCCTTGTTAAGAGGGCATTTAAGAATTGCTGTGGGAGTCACATGTAGGCAGGTGCAGCAGATTTCCTTCCCTAAAGGAACCAGATGGGTTTTTACAACAATTGACAATGGTTTCATGGCCATTGTTAGACTTGTAATTTCAGATTTAATCCAAATTCCAACATCTGCTGTGATGGGACTCAAACCCAGGCGCCCACTGCACTGCTGTGAGTGTTTGGATTACTAGCCCAGCAGCAATGCCACTACGCCATTGCCTCCCCTAATGGGATTAGAGGCCTCCCATTAACTTGGATTGTGACAGTGATAGGCTTGGTTTGTCCTGCAGGGACAATATATACAGGGAATAGATGTCAGTATTGGCAGCTTCAGGTTCTGCTGTATTTTTCAATTCAGTCATGTTGGTTTGCTGCTTTATGGGCTATTTCAACTTGCATTGCCTTACTACGTGACCTTTCTTATGGCAGTTTTGGCCTTCTGCTTCCTTGAATCTGCAGGCGTCAGGTCTGTTGTCACGCACACATCTATAACAAATTAACCTTGGAATTGCTGCTGAAGTATTTCTACCAGGCCTTTTCATGTTTCTAACAGCAGACGTTGCCTCTCACTTCAATTCTGTGTCTCTGGTTCCCGGGCCACACCCGGCAATAGGTTCCCACCCCACATGAAGAATAGCACCATGATGTATGTTGCAAAGCCTGCGTGTCTCTTACAGCACTTTCCATGGTGAGGGAGGTTTCCAGGGCACTCTTCAAGTCGTTGTTGACCTTGGCAAGCAAACGGCACTGAATGGCATCATCCTGAATGCCACAAGCTAATTGGTCCTGCAGCATATTGTTTAGTGTGTCCCTGAAGTCGCAGTGTTCTGTCAACTGCTTCAGCTTCACTATATAGGTTGTGATGACACTCCCTAGGCCCCTATTCTGGAGTTAAACTTTAACCTCTGCATTTTAATACAGATGGCTTCAGCTGGAAATGCGTTTTCATGAAGTGTACTAATTCGTTAAAGGGCTTAGAATTGGGTGCGCTCGGGACCATCAGGTTGCGAATGAGATTGTATGTTTTGCTACCAGATACACTCAGAAAGATTGCTTTCTGCTTCTCCTTTGCAGCAATTTCATTCACTATGAAATAAAAACCAAGGCGCTCTGCATACAAGCTCCAGTCTTCCATAGTTGCATCATAAGAATTGATTCTTCTGGAGTGGCATGGCTGGTTAGTAGTCTTTTCTTCTTTCTTAAGATTCAATGTACTCATAGTAACCAGACGAGGTGCAGTGTCGGAGATATTTTATACTCGTCGCCAAATGTAATGTCTTGACAGAGCGGACAGGTTTCAACAAGAAATAGATAAACTTTATTACAGAGTGCTTTTCAGATGCTACATGTTCGATCAGGACTCTTGACAGGAAGTCCCATCCTCTCGTTTGCCTGCGCTTAGGCCAATTGGTTGGAACCTCCAAGAACACCATGATAGACAGTGGAAGGGGCTAAAGCTTCATTTACTACAGTAATGCCCCGCCCATCTGCATGCATGTGATGGATAAGACTTTTGGTGATCTTAATTTTCAGTTCCTCCTTGTGTATCTGGACAACATCCTCATCTTTGGCTTGACATTCAAAGAAACCCTTGACACTGTCTTGCCTGCTTGTCGAAGCTTAACTTGAAAGACAAACTAGGGAAGTGTCAACTTTTCCAGACGAAAGTACAATACCTTGGGTACTTCATTACCAGGGAAGGCATGTGATGGCTCCTTTTGCACTCCCGTAAGCTCATCTCGTCACTTGCCTTTGGCTACCTAGATTTCAATCTCCCTTTCATACTGGAAACTGATGCCAGTTTCCTTAGCCGAGAACCAGTGCTATCACAGGTTCAAGGGCAGAAGAAAATGGTTATTTCTTCGCTAGTTCAAATCACAAGCTGAATGAGAGGAGGCGGTGGCACAGTGGTAGTGCCACTGGACTAATATTCCAGAAAACCAGGGTAATACTCTGGGTTTGAATTCCACCATGGTACAGTGGTAGTGTCACTGGACTAGTATTCCAGAAACCCAGGGTAAAGCTCTAGGTTCAAATCCCACCTTGGCAGATGGTGAAATTTAAATTAAATAAAAATCTGGAATTAAAAGCCTGATGAGCATGAAACCATTGTTGATTTTTTTGTAAAAAAAAACCCATCTGGTTCAGTAATGACCTTCAGGGAAGGAAGCCTGCTGTCCTTACCTGATCTGGCCTACATGTGACTCCTGACCCACAGCAATATGGCTGACTCTTAAAATGCCCTCTGAACAAGGCAATAAGGGATGGGCAATAAATGCTGGCCTAGCCAACGATTCCCACAGCCCGTGAATGAATAATTAAAAACAAAAATATGCAGAATTATTCCAGTATGAAACTCAAATTGCTCGCTTAGATGCGGACTATTTCCCTGAAGTTCAGGGACATTCTGATCAGTGAGGAGTTTGAAGTATTTCCAGACAACAATCTGCTCAGCTACTTTCAAATGTCCGCCAATCTTGGAGCGACAGTAAGCTGATGGGTGGCTGAACTCACTCCGTTCTGACTCCAGAGCAGGTGCAGGTCAGGTAAGAGTGTTGTGACTGCTGATGCCTTTAGTCAGAAAACTGACCATGGGGGTGAACCCACTCCTGCCCAGTTAGAGAAGGCTTTGGCTGATGCCAAGCCTGTGCCTCAAGCTAAAGGCAGCATTCAAACCCCAGTTCTTTTTGACATCCAGGCTAGAACTCAGCAGAGTGTCACCGATGCGCTTATGGGTGCGATCCAAACCAGGTCCAGAGATGTAGAACCACATGTGGTTTCATCTTTGCCATCCATCTCAGAACAGGGCCACAGGCATCTTCAACTGGTCACTACAGACATAGTAGATTTTACCACTACTGGAAAGCCCAACATTCACCATCCGATAAGGCAGATCAAACAGGCATGGAAACAGTCGGAGTGTTGGAAGAGGATCAGGGAGGAGGATGGTGTTCTTCGCAGACACTTCCTCCTACCTCTCCCTGGACCATGACCCCACCACTGAACCTCAAGCCATTGTTTCCAGGACTGTCACTGACCTCATCTCCTCTGGAGATCTTCCTTCCACAGCTTCCAACCTGATAGTCGCCCAATCTCGGATGGCCCGCTTCTACCTCCTACCCAAAATACACAAACAGGACTGTCCCGGCAGATCGATCATGTCAGCCTGTTCCTGCCCCATGGAACTCATTTCTCGCTATCTTGACTCCCTTCTCTCTCCCCTTGTCCAGTCCCTTCCCACCTACATCCGTGATTCCTCTGACACCTTACGTCATATCAACAATTTCCAGTTCCCTGGCCCCAACTGCCTCCTCTTCACCATGGACGTCCAATCCCTCTACACCTCTATCCCTCACCGGGATGGTCTGAGGGCTCTCAGCTTCTTCCTCGAACAGAGGCTCGAACAATCCCCATCCACCACTACTCTCCTCCATCTGGCTGAACTTGTTCTCACACTGAACAACTTCTCCTTCAACTCCTCTCACTTCCTCCAAATAAAAGATGTGGCTATGGGTACCCACATGGGCCCCAGCTATGCCTGTCTTGTTATGGGGTATGTGGAACATTCCTTGTTCCAGTCCTACTCCAGCCCCCTCCCACAACTCTTTCTCTGGTACATCGATGGTTACTTCGGTGCTGCTTCATGCTCTCGTTGGGACTTGGGAAAATTTATTAATTTTGCTTCCAATCTCCACCCCTCCATCATTTTTACATGGTCCATCTCTGACACTTCTCTTCCCTTTCTTGACCTTTCTGTCTCAATTTCTGGTGATAGACTGTCCACCAATATCCATTACAAGCCTACCGACTCCCACAGCTACCTCGACTACAGCTCCTCACACCCCGCTTCCTGTAAGGACTCCATCCCATTCTCTCAGTTCCTTCACCTCCGTCGCATCTGTTCTGATGATGCTACCTTCAAAAACAGTTCCTCTGACATGTCCTCTTCTTTCTTAACCGAGGTTTTCCACCCACGGTAGTTGACAGGGCCCTCAATTGTGTCCAGCCCATCTCCCGCGCATCCGCCCTCACATCTTCTCCTCCCTCCCAGAAACATGATAGGGTCCCCCTTGTCCTCACTTATCACCCCACCAGCCTCCGCATTCAAAGGATCATCCTCTGCCATTTCCGCCAACTCCAGCATGATGCCACCACCAAACACGTCTTCCCTTGACCCCCCTGGTGGTATTCCATAGGGATTGTTCCCTCCGTGACACCCTGGTCCACTCCTCCATCACCCCCTACTCCTCAACCCCCTCCTACAGCACCTCCCCATGCGAACGCAAGATATACAACACTTGCCCCTTCACTTCCTCTCTCCTCACCGTCCAAGGGCCCAAAAAATGCTTTTAAGTGAAGCAGCATTTCACTTGCATTTCCTTCAACTTAGTCTACTGCATTCGTTGCTCCCAATGCAGTTTCCTCTACACCGGAGAGACCAAACACAGACTGGGTGACCGCTTTGCAGAACACCTTCGGTCTGTCCGCAAGCATGACCCAGACCTCCCTGTTGCTTGCCATTTTAACACTCCACCCTGCTCTCTTGCCCACATGTCTGTCCTTGGCTTGCTGCATTGTTCCAGTGAAGCCCAACGCAAACTGGAGGAACAGCACTTCATCTTCCAACTAGGCACTTTACAGCCTTCCGGACTGAATATTGAGTTCAACAATTTTAGATTTTAAACTCCCTCCTCCATCCCCGCCCCCTTCCGTTTCTTCTCCCTCCTCCTTGTCTTTTCCAATAATTTATATAGATTTTTCTTTTCCCACCTATTTCCATTATTTTTAATGTATTCCACCGATCATTTATCTATACCTTTTCTGCCCTTTTAGTCTTATTTCACCCCACCCCCACTAGAGCTATCTGTACCTTGCTTGTCCTGCTTTCCATTCTTAGTTAGCACATCCTTTGTTCTTTTGTCTGTGACATCTTTTGGTTATCTCCTTATTTCACTGCTTGCTTGTCCCAACAACACCCCTCCCCTTCTCTCCCCACCCCCCAACCCCTGAAACCAGCTTATATTTAACCCCTCTCCTATTTTTACTTAGTTCTGTTGAAGGGTCATGAGGACTCGAAACATCAACTGTACTCTTCTCTGCCGATGCTGCCAGACCTGCTGAGTTTTTCCAGGTATTTTTTGTTTTTTGTTTTGGATTTCCAGCATCCGGCAGTTTTTTTGTTTTTGTTTTTATCTCTGGAGTTCTCTAATGGTTGGTTCATGACAACGGGAGAGAGGTGAAGCAACTCATCCTTCCCGGCAGTCTCAAGTGTTATGCTCAGACGGGACACCAGGCCTCAGAAAAGACAACTGTGCTGGGCAGGGAGTGCAGTTACTGACCCGGGATGACTGCTGATACTGATGGCTGCTGTCGGAACTGTGAGAGGTGTATTTTGTTCCTTCACTTCACTGTTTTGCTGTTAAGGGTATATTTCCATTTTATTTTTCCCCAAGATGAACTTTACTCATTTTTTTCTTATCTGTTTAAAGAGAAAAATAACAGCAGATGAAACTTAATTACATGTAAAGCATTCCAGAATACAAAGCTAGAAAATTGCTCCTTCAGACCCCAAGATAACGTAAGTTTGTTTTAATGACCTAGTATTAATTATTTCACATGTTCTTGTTCAGATTCTCTTCTATATTACTCTAAGGGAAAAACAATTGTTCTGGTCTCTAATCTTTCTTCAGGCTTGTTAATTTTGTACACATTTCTCACATATCACATATTATCCAAGTCAAACAGACTGTTTATGTTTATATTATTAATGCCTTTCAGCATATAAATATTCACACCAATGCATTCTAAAATAAAATAGCATTCAGTTACTTAATGAGGACACTGTGCACTTTGGCATCACAATAGGCCTGTGTGCCAGCCGTGGCTAGGTTGGTCTCTGAGCCAGAAGGTTGTGGGTCCCACTTCATGAATTGAACACAAAAATCAAAGTTGACACTATTGCACGCAGGACTGAGGGAGTGCTGCACTGTTCGAGTGCTGCTTTTCAGATAAGATTTCAAACCAAGGCTTTGTCTGCCTTTTCAGTTGGATGTAAAATATCCCATGGCAGTATTGCAAAGCAGAGCAGGCTATTTATTCATGGTGTCCTGGCTTCAATCACCACCACAAAAAACTAATGTTCTGATCATTATCACATTGTGGGAGCTTGCTATACACAAATTAGCTGCCACATTCCTTTTATTACTGTAGTGACTACACTTCAAAAGGACTTAAAGTGCTTTGGGACATCCTGTGGTTGTGAAAGGTGCTATAAAAAATACAAGTCTTTCTTTCAAACTAAATGAATGAGCTGATTCCTGTCCTTAGCAAATAGAAAAGATTGTCAATGTTCATATGATTGCAATCAGTGTAAACAGAAAATGTTTTTAAAAATAGGCATTATGGTTATCAAGCAAAATAATAAATTAGCCAAAATAGGCAAATATTAATTGCAGTCTTTATAAGATTTTTTTAATTAGGACAATTGCTAAAAGTCTTCTTTGAAAAAGCTTGGCACAAATTTCTCCGACAAGGTCACTTCGATATTAAATACATTCTGCCTAACTTTGCTGTGACTTGCCTTAAAGAAAAACACATAGGAGGTGCTAATTTCTGTGATTCTTATTTGTCCTTTGTAAAATTTGATCCAGCGCTTTGATTAAACACCTTGGTCCATATCCTTGGCACTTAATCAGCTTAGAAGCCACTTATTTCTTCATGCACATGAAGCACCCAGCATTCTGTCTTAAATCAGTACAGTACTGCCAACATTGATCTAAGTCCATTCCTGCAAATCAACACTTAGTTTTTCGTGATTTTAAATGACTGTTGAAAATTTAACAATCACATTACATGGAAATATTTGGCAACGGTAATAAATCCTAACATATTTTATTAAACTTTTTTCACTTGGTGGGTGTGTTGGAATTAAAGTGCAGGATACCAATCTTAGAGATTTGGGGCTGAATTTTCAGCTCGGCGGGTGGGCGTGAGCAGCTGAGAATCAGGCCCCTGACCGCGATCAGCCCATGCCCGCGATTTCACGCTGGCTGGCCATTTAAGGCCCGCCCAGCGTAAAATGTTGCTTCCCAATGGTCAGGAGGGGCCGAGAGATGGCCTGTTGGCTGTCGGGTCCAATGACGACCCAACAGCCGGTTTAAAAATGGCACAGCCAGCCCTTGAAGGCTGCCAGTGAAGAAGCATACAGTCTGCGTACCAGAGATGGTACTTATGGCCTTGGCAGCGGCTAGAGACAGTAAGTCGGGTGGACACTTGGCCCCCCACTTTTTGGATGAGTGCCGCGTCGTCCTCCTGGAGCAGATGGCAACCCAGGTCAGCAGCCATGGTATTGTGTGGTGCACATGAGTGCAGTGCCACAGTAGATTCAATGACCTGCTGTGCTCAGGGAGGGTGAGTACCCTGTTGGCATGAATTGGTGTGGTGAAGTGTTAAGGGCTGGCTATTCCCCCAAGAAGCTCATGGGTGTTAGAGTTTGAGTGCCAACTGTCAATGATGCTGGAGCTGGCCAAGTGGGTGAGCCCTGGCAGCTTGGACTGATTGCCTTGTGGCTCATGGGCCACAATTCGGATGTGCCCTGCAAGGTGTTCCTCGGGTGGGGTTGGTCAGTCTGCAATGGTGCTGCAGGTCGAGAGTGGACTAATGAATGCTCATCTGTCCTTTCAGAAGACAAGCCATAACCAATTGGAGAGGTCACAGGCTGGCAGATGCCTGCCCAACCTGCTGCTGCTCACCAGGTTCGAGTAGGACACCCTGGAGTTGGAGAGCCAGCACGGTTCCCCTGCAACCGGTCGTGGAGAGATGGGGGTGTCAGATGAAGCTAAGATTGCAGTGCACAGAGGTGAGACTTTGGGCTTGTGCAACCATCCTAGTGTAGTCTCTTCATTGATGGGAGCCTCGAACCTGGAGGCCCCACTGATCATTGAAAGATGATGGCGCCGTGATCCAGATCTCCATTGTCTCACCAGGGCACCCAGCATGCACAGTGACAGAGTGATGACTTTAACTAATGACATGTCCTTGTTCTCCCTTGGGTTCGCCAGCATGCCCTGATTCTCTGGACCCAGAAGGGCCACACCTGACACCAGAGGACCGCTGGGCATCATCTGCACCTGTGTCATACACACTCTCTGAGCCAGGCACCAGCGCAGATACCAGCACCTCAGTGGGCTACATTGTCAGTGCACATTGGTGAGGGCACTTCACACTCATCTGAGGAGCGGGCGGAGGCAGAGAGTGCCCAGGGTGCTGGCAGTCGGAGGACTGCTGAAGACCAGGATGCTGTGGGGTTGAAGACAGATCTTGAGCCTCTGGAGTGGTCCATTAGGCAGCAGATGCTGGATGTCCAGTGGGATGTGCGGGAGGATCTGGCAGAGATCCATGAGGGTATGCGTGCCATGGTGTCTGTTGTGGCGGAGTCCATACACTGCATTGACCCTCATGGCCAAGCACACTGCCTCCTCCATTGAGAGGAGTGGCGGTTCTCAATGGAAAGGCAGCTCCAGGAATAGAATCAGGGGTTTATGGGGTTGCGCTCAGACCTGCAAGCCCTCACACAGGCAGTGAACTCAGGTGGTCAGTGCCTGTGTGGGAGATGAATGATGAACTCAGTATCCTAGCTAGGCACTTGCCAATAAATGGCGAGCAGGGAGGTCCGGAGGGTGGTGGGGTGGGAGTGTGGGTGGCGGGGGGGGGAGTTGGTTAGGGGGGGTGGGGTGAGGCACCAAGACACAGCACTCACCATCGTAAGTTTAAGGCACCATGAGCATAATAGGGACTGATCATGGATGACCTTCTGTTCAGTTATGTTTGGTTTAAAAATCTACTGGTGTGGACGCCAACACCAGTAATGGTCATGGCAATGTGATTTGAATGTGACAATAACATTAAATTTACTTTTGTTGTGATGGCCTGTGTATGTTTCACCTTTTATTTTTGGTGCAGGGTATGCCAATGTGTAATGCTATATATGTGTGGCTCTCAACTTTATTGCACAGGCACTGACTGGACTTTGGGTTCACATGACAGTGGCATTTCGGACATCCTAGATGGAGGCGGTTATGGCTCCTATTATAATGTTGCTCTGCTGTTCTTGGGTGGTGGAGAGGTGTCATAAGCCACATTTTGAGGGGATAGCCTTTGTCTCCCAGCAGCCATCCATCCAGCCAAGCTGGAGCACTGAAGAGCCTCAGCACCTGGGAGTCTCTGAGGATGTATGTGTCATGGGAACTGCCTGGGTACTGTGCACAGACTTACAGAATATGTGTCTGGTGGTCACAAGCTATCTGCACGTTCACTGAACGGAATCCCTTCCTGTTGACAAAGGCACCCAGCTGACCCGCTGGCGCTTTGATGGCCACATGTGTACAGTCGATTGTACCCTGGACACGGGGAACATATCAATCGCTGCAAACCCTCTGGCTCGCTCAGCCTGGCTGGCCTCGTCCGTACGGAAATGAATAAATGTCATTACCCGCCTGAACAGAGCTTCTGTCACCAGCTTGATGTAACTGTGGACAGCTGATTGGGAGACTCTACACAGATCCCCCACTGACCCCTGGAAAGAGCCGGAGGCATAGAATTTGAGGCCCACTGTGACCTTCAGAGCCAAAAGCACGGGGTGGCCATCCACACAGTTGGAGCTGATCTCAGGCCCAATCATCTGATAAATGGAGGTCACAGTCTCCCTGGAGAGGTGGAGCCTCCTTCGGCATTGCACCTCGGATATGTTGAGGTAGCTGCATCACCACCTGTAAACGCTGGCAGCAGGATAATGGCATCTTCTGCAGACCCTTCCACCTTTTACTTCCTGCTTGTCATGCGCCCCCTGTGCCTGTGCATCTCCTCCCACAGGTCCCTCCCCTGGATGCTGCATTGGGACACCTGGTCACCTCTCCCTTCTGCCCCTCTCTTCCTCCTCAGAGAAGGTGCCATCAGTGGAGGTCACAATCCCCATTACAAGGGTAACAGAAGGCTGTCTGATACCTGGAAGGGTCCACATGGTCAAAATCCTCCAGGGGCCTTGGAGACACCAATCTGTCCAATCTCCTATGCAGCCTGGAAATGCTAACAATGAAGCCCTGAACAGAGATGAAGCTGCCAAGAACCAATAAGCAGCCAGCAGCAAACTATCTCCAAAACTCCTCACTACTCACACTGGCAATGCTGCTGACCATTTTTATCTGGCCCTTGGATGAGGTTTTACAAAATGTCAACTGCCCACCTGGCCTTTTTGCCTGTGTAATGAGCGCGCAATCACATGGACAATGTGGAATCTTGGTCAATTGCCTTTTTAATGGCCTTAAGTGACCTTTTACTTGATGATGGGCAGAACTCCAACATCCACGCACATCTGCCTACTGAAATATCGTGCGAGTGCAGGACGACATCTGGATGCTCGCCCGACGTCAACTTGCGCAATTTCACACCCGATTGGGTTGGATGCACACACTGCCCGTAAAATTCAGCCCCAGGTCTCACAGGAGCATGGTGATGAGAAATGTATGAAGACTATTGTTGATTTACAGAGGTCTTCGTTGTCATACACTCGCTGCTATAGTTTGTACAAGGCTGAGCTGAAGCAGCTGATCCAGTATTGGATCTCCTTGTCTGAGGTGGCCTTTTGAGAGAGGTTGCTGCAAAGATTTTGGAAGTGCTCAACATATTCCAGAGTCTGTCCTTCAACTTATATGGGAGGTGGAATGTTTGTCTGACCAGGTGTTGGCTGCTATATGACTATAGGCAAACATTCAGTTAGGCCCAAAGAGAAGAGAGTTCTGTCCAAACTCACATTACACCTTCCTCTCTTGAAAACTTGAGCACTGAGAAGTACTAGAGCAGCAATATCACATGATCATCACTGTTGTAGCATCATCAATATAAAGACTATAGTGGCGCAGGGAAAAGATCCACCACCAGTCCTTCATTTCTACCAGCACTGTCTAATAAATACAATCTTTACACTGTTGTCTACATCCCAAGACCAAATAAAAAACTCCGTGCTGGGTTTGAATTTAGCTCCCAGAGGTAGAACAAGTGTTGCAAGATGCACTGCAGAAACTCACCAAGGCTCCTTCAACAGCACCTTCCAAACCCACAACCACTATCAGTGAGAAAGACAAAGGCAGCAGATAGGTGGGAACACCACCACCGGGAAGTTCCCCTCCAAGCCACTCAGCATTATTACTTGGAAATATATGACCATTCCTTCACTGTCGCAGGGTCAAAATCCTGGAACTCCCTTCCTAACAGCACTGTGGGTATGCCTACACCTCATGACTTCAGCGTTCAAGAAGGCAGCTCACTACCACCTTCTCAATGGCAATTAGGGATGGGCAGTAAATGCTGGCCTAGCCAGCGATGCCCACATTCCATAAATTAATTATTAAAAATCCTAAAATGGACTAAAGGCCAACAAATCCCAGGACCTGATGACCCACATCTAGCTGCAGAGTTGGACTGAATCCTTTTGAGGCATCAGGGGTCTTGCCTGCCAGCTGAGAGACCTGCACTGCCTCTTTTCAGGAAGACGCACCAAGCCACAAGACAATCTGGCAGTGGTGAGGCCATCAGCAAACCTCCCTCTGGAATTAAGACCCGGGGTAGAAGTCTTGCCTACGAGAGCTGCCGGCCAATCAGAGGCCAGCAGCTCTTGTGCTCAGCGGCGCCACTGTGGAGGTGGTGGCTGCTGCAGGAAAAGCACCTAGGGGAGTCCCAGGATCATGGAATGACCCGGGCCATAGGGAAATAATGTGGGGGTGAGTTTTGCGGATTGGGAATCACAGAGATAGGGGTGTGGTGGGGTAGGCAGTAAGGGGGATGGCTCTCAATCCTTTCCAATTTTGAGTCCCTCAATCAGGCACTAAGTGCCTTTGATCGAGGGACCCGAACTCCCTGGGTAGTGACAAGCTAGCCGCAAGGTTTTAGCTGCCATGCACACCACATGGCGAGAGGCCCACCTGCAACTGGGTTAAAGCAGCAGGTATGGGATCAGTCCCTTAAGTGGTCATTAATTGGCCACCTTAAGGCCTCAGTAGGCGGTAGGGTGGGAAGGCCAGCCATGGGCCTTCCCACCCAGAGCTTAATTCTGGCGGAGGCTGGAAAGCGGTGGGGTTCCGATTTGCCATCATCCTGGCTAATTAAATGCTCTTTCCGCCACCAAGCTCACCACTAGCAAGAGCAGAAGATTCCACCCAGTGACTGAACTGGTTATGATTTTCCAAATGTTTCTAGATTCTAGAATGGTTCCTGCAGATTGGAAATTAGTAAATGTGCCACTGCTATTCAAGAAAGGAGGGGGAGAGAAAACAGAGAACTACAGTCCAGTTGGCCTGACATCAGTCATTGGGAAAATGCTGTAATCAGTTATTAAGGGAGCATTAGCAAAGCATTTAGAAAGTCATGGTATTATCAGACAGAGTTAACATGGTTTTTTTTTCAGATTCCTTCCTCTTGCCAAAGATTGGATGTAATAATGATTTTGTTTCTAATGATTTTATAAAGTTTTACAAAAGGGAAGTCATATTTGACAAATTTATTTGAGCTTTTTACAGGATGTAATAAATAGGGTCGATAAAGGGGAACAACTAGTCGATGGGGATTTTCAAAAGGCATTCGATAAGTTGCCACACAAAAGGGTTAGATAAGGGCACATTGAGTTGGGGAGTAATATGATGGAGGATTGGTTAACTGACAGGAAGCAGAGAGTAGGAATTAATGGGGCATTTTCAAGTTGGCAGACTGCAACTAGTGAAGTGTCAGAAGGATCAATGTTGGGGTCTCAGCAATTTACAATCTATTATGAATGACTTAGACAAAGAAACTGAGAGTAACGTATTCAAGTTTGCTGATGATACAAAGCAGGGTGGGAATGTAAAGGCATAAAGAGGATGGGAAACAAGGTGGCAGGTTGAGAATAATGTGCTGAACCATAGAACCATAGAACACTACAGCACAGAAAACAGGCCATTCGGCCCTTCTAGTCTGTGCCGAAATATTATTCTGCTAGTCCCATTGACCTGCACCTAGTCCATAACCCTCCAGACCTCTCCTATACATGTATCTATCTGATTTATTCTTAAAACTTAAGAGTGCGCCCGCATTTACCACGTCAGATCGTAGCTCATTCCACACTCTCACCACTCTCTTAGTGAAGAAGTTCCCCTTAATGTTCCCCTAAAGCTTCCCCCTTTCACCCTAAAGCCATGTCCTCTCGTGTTTATTTCTCCTAACCTAAGTGGAAAGAGCCTACTTGCATTTACTCTCTCTATACCCCTCATAATTTTGTAAACTTCTATCATATCTCCCCTCATTCTTCTACGCTCCAAGGAATAAAGTCCTAACCTGTTTAATCTTTCCCTGTAACTCAACTCCTTAAGACCCGGCAACATCCTAGTAAATCTTCTTTGCACGCTCTCAATCTTACTATCCTTCCAGTAGTTAGGCGACCAGAACTGCACACAATACTCCAAAGTTGGCCTCACCAATGTCTTATACAACCTCACCATAACATCCCAACTCCTATACTCAATACTTTGATTTATGAAGGCCAGTATGCCAAAAGCTTTCTTTACAACCTTGTCTACCTGTGACGCCACTTTCAGGGAACTATGCATCTGAACTCCCAGATCCCTTTGTTCCTCCGCACTCCTCAGTGCCCTACCATTTACTGTGTATGTCCTACCTTGGTTTGACCTTCCAAGATGTAACACCTCACACTTTTCCGCATTAAATTCCATCTGCTATTTTCTGGCCCATTTTTCCAGTTGGTCTAGATCTCTGCAAGCTTTGAAAGCCTTCCTCGCTGTCCACAACACCTCCAATCTTAGTGTCATCAGCAAACTTGCTGATCCAATTCACCACATTATCATCCAAATCATTGATATAGACAACAAACAACAATGGTCCCAGCACAAACCCCTGGAGCACATCACTGGTCACAGACCTCCAGTCTGAGAAGCAATCATCCACTATCACTCTCTGTCTTCTCCCACATAGCCAATTTCGAATCCAGTTTACAACCTCTCCATGGATACCAAGTGTCTGAACCTTCTGAACTAACCTCCCATGTGGGACCTTGTCAAAGGCCTTACTAAAGTCCATGTAGACAACATCCACAGCCTTTCCTTCATCTACTTTCTTGGTAACCTCCTCGGAAAACTCTACAAGGTTCATTAAACACAACCTACCACGCACAAAGCCATGCTGACTATCCTTAATCAGCCCTTGGCTGTCCAAATAATTATATATCCAATCTCTCAGAACACCTTCCAATAAGTGACGTCAGGCTCATTGGCCTGTAATTACCTGGTTTACTTTTGGAGCCTTTTTTAAACAACGGAACAACATGAGCTACCCTCCAATCCTCCAGCACCTCACCTGTGGCTTAGGACATTTTAAATATTTCTGCCAGGGCCCCTGCAATTTCTACACTAGTCTCCCTCAAGGTCCGAGGGAATATCATGTCAGGCCCGGGGGATTTATCTACCTTTATTTGCTGTAAGGCAGCAAGCTCCTCCTCCTCTTTAATCTCTATATGTTCCATGAAACTACTCCTTGTTTCCCTTCCTTCCTTAGACACTATGCCAGTTTCCTGAGTAAATACTGATGCAAAAAAAGTGTTTAAGATCTCCCCCATCTCGTGAGGCTCCACACATAGACGACCACTCTGACCTTCAAGGGGACCAATTGTGTCTCTTACTATCCTTTTACTCTTAATATACTTGTAGAAACCCTTCGGGTTTACCTTCACATTATCTGCCAAAGCAACCTCATGTCTTCTTTTTGCCTTCCTGATTTCCTTTTTTAGTATTTTCTTACATTTTCTATACTCTACAAGTACCTCATTTGCTTCTTGTTGCCTATACCTGCTGTACACCTCTCTCTTCTTCTTAACCAGATCGCCAATATCCTTTGAAAACCAAGGTTCCCTATGCCTGTTAACTTTGCCTTTAATCCTGACAGGAACATGTAAAATCTGCACTCTCAAAATTTCGCCTTTGAATGCCTTCCACTTACTGATCACATCCTTGCCGGAAAACAACTTATGCCAATCCATTCTTCCTAGATCCTTTCTCATTTCCACAAAATTGGCCTTTCTCCAATTTAGAATCTCAACTTGAGGACCAGACCTATCCTTATCCATAAATAGCTTAAAACTAATGACATTATGGTCACTGGACCCAAAATGTTTGCCTACACATACTTCTGTCACTTGACCTGTCTGGTTCCCTAATAGGAGATCAAGTATTGCATCCTCTCTCGTTGGTACCTCTATATATTGATTTAGAAAACTTTCCTGAACGCATTTGACAAACTCCAAGCCATCCAGCCCTTTTACAGTAAGGGAATCCCAGTCAATATGTGGAAAGTTAAAATCTCCTACTATCACAACTTTCTGTTTCTTACATCGGTCTGCTATCTCTCTACAGATTTGCTCCTCCAATTCTCTCTGACTATTGGGCGGTCTATAATACAACCCTATTAGTATGGTCACACCTTTCCCATTCCTCAGCTCCACCCATATGGCCTCTGTAGATGAGCCCTCTGGGCTGTCCTGCTTACGCACAGCTGTGATATTTTCCCTGACTAGTAATACCACTCCTCCCCCTTTCATCCCTCCCCCTCTATCACGTCTGAAACAACGGAACACCGGAATATTGAGCTGCCAGTCCTGCCCCTCCTGCAACCAAGTCTCACTAATAGCAATAATGTCGTAATCCCACGTGCCAATCCACGCCCTAAGCTCATCTGCCTTTCCAACAATACTCCTTGCATTGAAATAGATGCACCTGAGAACATTTCTATCACGTAAGGACCCTTGATTTCTGTCTATACATGCATTTCTCACTTGACCTTTATCCTCCTCCACCTCACTATCTGCTCTAACACACAGGTTCCCCTCCCCCTGCAAATCTAGTTTAAACGCCCCGAAGCAGCACGAACAATCCTACCCGCAAGGATGTTAGTCCCCCTCCAGTTCAGGTGCAAACCGTCCCATCAGAACAGGTCCCATCTTCCCTGGAACAGTGCCCAATTGTCAAGAAACATGAAGCCCTCCATCCTGCACCCTCTCCTTAGCCACGTATTTAGCTGCATTATCCTCCTATTTCTAGCCTCGCTAGCATGTGGCATGGGTAGCATTCCTGAGGTCGTAACCCTGGAGGTCCTGTCCTTCAACTTAGCACCCAACTCCCTAAACTGTCTTTGCAGGACCTCCTTCTCCTTCCTATCCACATGATTGGTCCCTACATGGACCACGACATCTGGCTGCTCACCCTCCCTCCTGAGAATACTGAGAACTCGATCCGAGATATCGTGGACCATGGCACCAGGGAGGCAACAGACCATCTGGGATTCTCGATCTCTCCCACAGAACCTCCTATCTGTCCCCCTAACTATCGAATCCCCTATCACTACTGCTCTCCTCTTTTCCCTCCCTCCTTTCTGAGCTGAGGGTCCAGCCTCGGTGCCAGAGACACGACCACTACAACTTGTCCCTGGTAGGTCGTCCCCACCTACAGTATCCAAAATGGTATACCTATTGTTGATGGGAACGACCACAGGGGTGCACTGCTCTTTCTGTCTATTCCCCTTCCCTCTCCTGACATTCATCGAGCTGCCTGCCTCCTGACTTTTAGGGGTGACTGTCTCCCTGAAACTCCTGTCTATTACAGCCTATGCCTCCCATATGATCCGAAGTTCATCCAGCTCCAGCTCCAGTTCCCTAACTCGGCTTCTCAGGAGCTGCAGCTGGATGCACCTTTTGCAGGTGTAGTCATCAGGGACAATTGTGCTGTCCATGACTTCCCACATGCTGCATTCGGAGCATTCGACTGCCCAAATTGCTGCCTCCATTACCTACTCCTAATTTACTTAAAGGACTTTACCCGGCCCTACCCCACTGGGAGCAAGCTCGTCCTCAGCTCGTCCTCATGAAGTTTGAGGATATTCACTTTGGTAGTAAGAATAGAAAAGCAGATTTTTTTAAAGGCACAAAACTTCTAAACGTTGGCTTTTCAAGATGCTTGAGTGTACTCATAAAAAGAAAACACGTTAGTATACAGGTACAGCTAGCAATTAGGAAAACAAATGGTAGGTTGGCCTGTATTGCAAGGGGATTGGAGTATAAGAATAAAGCAGTCTTGTTACAATTGTATCGGGATTTAGTGAGCTGACAATGAGCTGAATTTAGTGTGTGCGGTCTGGGTCACAATGGCAGTGTTGGAAGTGAGTGCCGTTGCTGCAGGAGAGGAATATGACCTGCTGACCACAATCATGCGGTGGTTGGCCAATTAATGGCTGGAGATGTCAGAGTCCTATCCAATGCTTGCATAGGGGATGGGCCATGAGCCACCAATCTTGGTGTCACCTGATACGGAGACAGGTGCCGGCACCATTTTTAAAGGTCTGGCAGCCTTGCAGTCAGTCCTGCCTTGTACATTGCAACTGCCACAGCAACACTCCAGGGAAGACCTCGTCTCCAGAGACCCCCTCCATCTTTGCTTGAAGTCCGTAATCCCAAAAGAATTCTAGAGACTCAACTGAGAAATCAAGGCGAGGACAAGGAGGCTGCACCAGACATGCCCAAGGGAAGAGACGGGTGGCTCCGTGGTTTAGCGATGCCTCCCTCCAGGCTTTCCTCCAGGCTGCAAAGGAAAGATGGGAGGTCCTCTTCCCAAAGGACACAAGAAGAGACCCTCTTGGCTTACCTGGGCAGAGATTATAGAAGAGGTCAGCAATCGTGGGGTCATTCCCAAGACATGAAAGCTGGTCAATGACCCATTTTGCTTCACCAGTGTGAGACCCTCTGCTGCTCTCCTCTTTGGGCTCTGCATGTGGCAAGTTGGGATGATGCACAAGAGGAGGAACTGACTAACCATGTGGTAACAAGGGGGTGCAGCAGCATCAGAACTCTTCTGATAGATGGCTTCATCTCAGCCACTGCCAGCCAACTGTCCTTGCTCACCTCCACCATGTCCCTTGAGAGTGAATGAATAGAGGAGGCCACCTACATAAGAGATGTGCTACGCTGCTTGAGAAAAACTAACAGTGTCCCTCCTTGTGAAGGCCCACAATGACAAGGAGCAGGCAAAGACTGGTGGAGACTTCTCGATTTCTGATGCCAGCAGAGGAAGGGGCCCTGGAATTGTCTGGCTCACAGGGTGGCCATTAATTTGCAGACGAAGAAACAGGAGTGTCGACCCAAGAGAGTGAGGAAGCATAGCGCTCATGTATCCACCAGTGGACAACTGGAGATCCATATCAGGCATTGTTGGGATGAAGAGATGGGGATGGGAAGACCTTAAGCCCTAAATATTTGTGTTCTCTAATGCAGGTCCCAGCACTCGAGAAGGACAGTCATCCACAGAGATCAGGGATCTGCAGTCCACCTCTGAGGACGTGAAGGAATCTTCAGAGGGTGCAGAATCAGATTATTCCCTCGCACACTCCTCCAACGTAAATGCGCTCACATTGGTGGGCATGCGCTTGAGAATTAATTTGTGCTCACAAGATGGCGGGCACATCATAGACGGGCCTGAGCAGAAGATGGAGGCTGTTACCACTGACAGCCCTGGCAGTCAGGAGTCGAGGCCTCTGGAATCGTCAATACTGATCCTGCTGGAGTTGCATCGAGAGGTGAATGAACATCTGGTGGAGCTGCCAGAGGCTATGCACGGCCATGCATGGATTATGGAGGAGTTTATCTAGCCCCAGAATGCTGCCATGTCTCTGGCTTGTGCGTGCATGGACTCCTCCATTGAGAGCTTGGCAACACTCATGGAGAACCGGATCCAGCAGACCATTCAGTGGATGCAGGGCAATGTGCACAGATCTGCATACCATTGCAGCATTGGTGAGGTGAGAGGGGGGTGGGGCACCTGGAGAATCTATCAGCTCCTTGTCCTTGTTTGGTCAACAGGGAGATCCAAGTATTCCTTTCAAGAGAGGAGTGGCTGCCTTTCACACTTGGGGGCTCCTCTCAGGGTGCTCTGAGCATGGTAAGTGGTTCCTCAGCCCCTCTTCCAGTGACCCCAGCTTCTGTAGCTGAGGCAACAGAGGAGGGTCCTGCACCTGCCTCTCAGCATGCTGAGACACTCCAGATCTCAGGCCGCTAGAAGACAGCCACCGAGATCATCCCAGGCCATGGGCAGCCCGATCTGCAGCCTTTACTTCAACTGTGAGCATAGGCATCACATCTCATAGAAACACATAAGCACATTAAGAAGACCACCTAGACACACTTGGGTTTCACTTTGCCCCTTTTAAGACCTAATGGATTCATGCCAATAAATGTATGTCACAGTTACTCTTGGTTGTTGATGCATTTCTTGCTGCCTTGCCAGATGTCATCTATACCCTTGGTCCTTCAATGGGCTGCTAGTGTAAGGGCTAGTGTAGGGGTAGGCCACATTTGATCATCTCCTGGCTTTGTCAGTGTATGTGGTGAGCCTGGCTGCTGGCCGATGGAATGCAAGATGAATGAAACGACAGCTGCTTCGCATTAAGGTAAGTTCTCATTGCATTTTCAAGGGCTTTGGGATCATAGGAGTTGGATATGTAAGAGATTGTCCCAAGACTCCCTCGCATGTCTCTCAATGGCCCTTGCCTCAGGTACAAGCAGCTCTTCATCCTGTGCAGTCTGCTCAGCAGCCTCCTCCACATCAATTACATCCTCATTATACAAGGCCTCCCTCCTCTGCAATGCTATGTTGTGTAGAACACAGCAGACCACCACAGTACAAGAGACCCTCAACCTCACACTGAAGAGCTCTACTGGGTCGGTCGAGGCACTTGAATCTCCTCTTCAGTCCAGATAGATGGCCACTTGGGTACACCCATGGCAGGTGTTGTACCTCTCCTTTGCTGCAGCGTGTTTGTTCTTCACAAGCATGAGTAGTCACGTCTTCAATTTTTAGCCCTTGGCCCCGAAAATCCATCTCTGAAAGCTCGCGAGGGCCAGAAGAGCTGTTGCACCTAGGACTGCTGCAGTTGTTTCAGGGAACCATGTGCACACATGCGGGATGCACTTTAGAACGTCACAGACTAATTGGACATTGATGGGTTGGAATCCCTTCCTGTTGATGAAAGTCACTGGCTGGTCTCTATGAGCCTTGATATTCACATGCTTGCAGTCGATGATATCTTGCTCCTTGGGAATCCAGCGATGGCCCCGGAACCAATGGTGCTCTCCACCTGAATTTCTGAATCGGTTCAGTTATACACATGGTCGTTGGCTCTCTCAAACATGGCAATGGTCGCCTCATTGATACAATGAAGGCCCAAGCCAGGGAGCTCCCACACGTGTCCCTATTGGATCCCTGGAAAGAGCTGGGTGCGTATAAAAGTTCAGTGCTATGATGATAGTCAGGGCCATGGGCATTGGGTGTCCCCTGAAGCACATGGGTCTCAGCTCATCTTGCTGCATGGCACATAAGTAGGCGATGGCTTCCGCAAAGAACTCTAGCCTTTGCCAATGCTGTTGGATATCTGCAGTTAAGATGAATTCAGTACACTCTTTTCTGTGGATAGGCCCTTCTTCCTGTGGCCAGTTGTTGGCACTCCCCAATGCCTGCTTCACCAGCATGCCCACCCAGAGGCTGGCCCTCTTGCTGCTCCTGCTGTTGCTCCTGTGGTTGCCCGCACCCGATCTCCCCTCTCCCTGCCTAGCTCCTCCTCTGCATGGGGGGCAATGAAAACTAAGTCTATCAGTCCCATGCCAGTTTGTCTTTCCCTCTCGTGTACTATCCTTGCAATTGAACTCCCTCAGAACTTTCTCCTTGCCAACCAGCCCATTTCAATGAAATTTCTTCACTGAAAGGGTAATTCAAAGCAATTATAGTCACACAGGATATCAATAATTTTCACCAAGATGGTCTGAAATGGGACATATTGTTCATGCTTTTGCTGCGATCAATAATAAAGCACACATTCCAAAGACTTCTGTGTTTCTTTTATGATTTGGTAAATGCTTAGTTATTTTAATATCATATGTACTTTATTGAAATTCTGCTTTTCAAATCTTAATTCCATGAATGTCTTAAAAGGTAAATCTGCTGTGAGACACAACAAAGATTGTTAATTTTTAAAAAATTTCACTTATTCGAACTTGCTGAAAACAGCACTCAGGGATGATCGTCAGGTGTATAAATAGCTGCTCCTCTATAGTCTAAGAGGTTCTCTGGATTCCCATTGTCTTGATCAGTGGATGTCATTAAAGCGGTGAATGTCGAACTATTTTTCAGCCAAGATTAATTGCATGATTACTTCTCACTTTTTGAGTAGCTTTAAGATAGATGACATTCTTTAAATCTGGTTTGGAGGGGGCGGTGTCCAAATGTCTGTCTGATCCATTCCAGTGCAAGTAGGTGTGTGATCATTCATGTGCATCCACTTCTTCATGAAAGGAATTGGAATGTTAGTTGGAAAGCATTAGACAGCGCCAATACTCATTCACCAATCCTCATTTTGTTTCTCTAATCTAGCAAACTAATCTTTAATTTATCCTATTCTGCAGACCTTATAAGACCCATTATCTAGCCAATAAATTTTTTTAAAGGATATTTTTGGAGAGAGGGAGGATTTTGTTGCAAAGAACAAATTTAGCAGTATGGTATATTGTATTTTTCTGGACATTGATACATCACCAGAAGGAAGATGGAAGAAGCTGATGGCTGCAGTAATCTTGTCTTAAACAAGTTCTATGCAGTACCAGCCGAACAGTGAGTTGGAGGTAGCATAAGCCTGCGACAGCCTCCCTGAAGAAATGCACTCTCCTTGTGGACTGCTCCAGTACAACGTGTAGATGTGCCATCTTGTTGGGAGGGGAAGAATCCCTGAACCTCCTCCATCCTGTGGCATCCTGGCATCTGCAGCTCCACTTATACCTTCAACTTGTAACTTTTGCTTCTCATTCTTTCCTAGCTCTCACCAGAAAGGAATAGCAGTGTAAATTTCCATTTCAGAAAAAGAGCAGAACCAGTAGCCCCCTCAAGTTTCCTGATGTGTTTCGTTTCACTATAAGCAGAAAAGAAAGCATATTAAATGGGGTGGGTTACATAGGTGGACAGGGGACAGAGTTTCAGCTGGGTAACATGAAAAACCAGCATTTCCTGTGTGCCATGGAATTCAATCCCACAGCCTATGTCTTTTGTCCTTAGTAAGTTCCCTGCCTGGAAGTCAGCTTGATTGGTACATTGGGCTTTCAGTTGGATGGGGAGGACAGAACGAGAAAACAGTACAAACAGGGAAATAAGAACACCGTTCTAACTGGCCTTGTATACCTTAAAATGGGACACCAGTAAAAACTGGGAAAGAAGAGTACTGGTTCCAACTGTTTTTTCCTATTGGGTCTGGAGCAAGGAGCCGGAGTAGGTATAACCAAGCCCTAACCCGAAGGGTCTTTCAATGGAGTGGAATGGGTCTGATGAGATGTGGGAGATTGGAGGTGTTTGGGGAAGCACTCCTGTACTCCCTGCCCAACAAGCTGTATTGTAAAGGCACTTAGCTTCTCCCTGAAACTATCCTCAACCTCCCTTTAACCAGACACAGTTGAACCCCCAAACCAGGGTCAAACGCTGTCAGCTCATTAAAATATTTTAATTGTTATCCATCCCCTGGCAACCATTTGTTAGTGTTAAAATTCATCCCCAGAAATTAAAGCAGGCAGTGGCCATTTAGGTGCCACTGGAACTAGTTATTTCCATCCTATACAGCCTATAATTTGCTATGGCTCAGTGGTTAACTCTCATGCCTTATAGGCCAAAGGTTGTGAGTTCAAATCCCACAAAGGGTTTACTTACTGCCAATGAAGTATTTTGCTTGGCCTAAATAGCCAAGTGGTTATGGTACTGCGTTTGCAACCCCAAGATCAAGAGTTCAAATCTCACAATGGCAAACTATGAAACAATGTAACTTCATCTGAATAGGAACAGATGGAAATGTGTTTGTACTCAAAAGAGTTACAGGTTTAGGAAGCAGTTGGGGGTGGGAGATCATGCAGTGCCAGCTCACGTGAAATCTGGCAATTAATCACGTAATAGGGCATTAAGTAAATTATTAGGCTCCTGTTTCAGGTGGGAGTACTGGTGACCCAGTAAAAATACTACAAGAAAGATTCAAATGAGAGACAATGACTTTTCTTTTCATAGTTTTCATCCTGTTTCCACCCTTTTCATGTTGAGAAATGGTAGTCAAAAATCAACCCCACAATTCTCACAAAATCTTAGGTAGGCAAAAAAACAGCAAAACAGATTGATGTGCATTTCAAAATGTTTGAAAAATAAGGTCCATTGTTCCACTGTTATTCCAGTACATTTCCGTAGTTTGCATTTGGTATAAGATAAATACAATATTGAATCAGTTGTGGACCGAAGGAGAAGTGATATGGTCGATCCGGAGTACTCCTGTCACTAGCATGCTGTGCTAAAAATGAATCTTGGCTAATAAAATAAGGCATAATGTGTTCATAAATTTTACATAAAAGAGGATTAAAAATGGCGTTACACTAATAACATAATGTTGAAAGCAATATATTACAAAATTTGAAATTAGACAAAAATCTAATTTTCTTTTCACTTACAATATGAGAATTTGTCAAAGTCTGTCACATAGCTTAATATAATTCTATTCTGAGATGAATATTAGCCAATATCTATTATAAAAGATCATTAGAAAAGCCATTTATTTCCTTGTCGAGTATTTTGATATTCAGATAGCAAAATCACAACGTTAATAAGGGAAATGTAGACATCTAGGCCTCACTGAGGTGCAGCATTGTTTTTATGCAACATTCACTTCCTAAGGAAATATGCTTTTAATTTAATTTAATTTAGCAATATTATATGCGACACTATCATCCAAAGTCACCATTATCACCTAATTGCTGTTTTCTTTCTCATAAGTAACCTTGTTTAACCTATCCCTGCAAATTAACTAAGCATGTCAAAGTGCATCGAGCACAGTCAATTTTACCAGTGTCAATTGCAGTTGCTTTCACCTCTTATTACTCATTCAGATCAATGAAGAGACATTAGGTAAAATTTGGTCTGCGTTTCTCATGTCAGAAGTTAAAATACATGAAATCTAGAACAAGACCCCCAACTCACCTCAAATTCACCCACCTCACGTTTTAATGGTGGCGGGACAAGGGAATGGTGACCAAAATGCTCATGGGAAGTGGGTTGGTCATTTAAAAAATATAACTGGGCTGCCTGTCTTCATTTTAATAATCATCCTATTTTTAGCCACAGGTGATTGGGTTTCCTGCGCCTCAATGAAACTTGGTACCTTAAAGGATCCGAGAGGGCCTGAAGTCATGCAGTAAGTACACTTACTGCACCAGGAAGAGCAGCAGGGCTTTGTCCAGGTCCAACAAGCTACCCAGTAAATCCCCCTGCGATCTGAGTGCTCCCACCTGATCACCATCTGACAACACCATGTGCCACCCCCCAAACACCAACTCTTCTTCCCAACCACCATCAGGAATCAGGATCACCCCTGCCTCCCTCTTAAGGACCACAGTAGCATAGTGATAATGTTTCTAGAGAAGTAATCCAAGGGCCTGGACTAATTCTCTGGAGGTAGTTCAAATCCCACCACAGCAGGTGGTGGAACTTAAATTCACTTAATGAATAAATCTGGAATGAAGAAAGCTAGTCTCAGAAATGAAGTGGGAATGAAGCTACTGGATCGGTGTAAAAACCCATCTGTCGTTCTGATCCGGTCTGGCCTACATGTGGCTCCATATCCACAGCACTGTTGTTGACCCTTAATTTCCCTCTGAAGTGGCCTAGTGAGCCACACAGTTGTACCAAACCACTAGCATGGTGGATGTATCTAAAACACATGGACCGCAGCGGTTTAAGAAGGTGGACCACCACCTTCTCAGGTGCACTTAGGGATGGGCAACTAATGTTGGCTTAGCCAATGATTTTAAGATCACATGAAAGAATAAATGACCTGACTGGCCGCCCAGCATGGTCCAGGCCCCTACTGCTCCTGCCCTGATTGGGCAATACCCCCAACAACCACCCTCCACATCCCCTCCCCCCTCAAACCTCCACAATCTCTCTCACACACTCAACACACCTACCTTCCCTTGTAGACTTTGCTTCTGCCCAAAATGTCTTCAACTTGTCAATCAGGCTCTCTGTGGCTGGGAATCCCACTTAAAGGCGTCTTGCACTAAAAGTCTGCAGGACACTTGAAAACCCATTCTTCAGGATTTCTTGTCTCAGCACAGCCAAGCACAGAACTCACCCTTAGGTTAAAATCCTGGGCAAGGCCTCCATTTTGTGCCAGTCAAAGCATACCACTACCTAAAGGCAGAAGTAGACTAGATGGATGGCTGTGTACATACCTACAAAGATGCTGTATTAGCAAACCTGCATATTCTCTGTTATTCCATGCAGTGACCTCTGAAAATTCACAAAGGGTTGCATGAATAACTTCTGCTGGTTAATCAGTGCAGTTCACTGCAGCCCTTGCAAGATATTAAACATCCTCTCTTCTTGCTGCTGCTTGGCTGATGTTATCAGCACTTGTTGCTCCCCACTAGTGCTCAGGACATCATCAAGTGTTTCTCGCTGATTCTCCCTGACTGATTCCCCTGAAGTGGATATTTCTGTGTTGGTGCTTGCAATGTTTGAATACCTGATGGGTTATATGATTGGCTGCTTCCTGCTTCTCCTTAGTACCAGCACCAACATCTTGGGAAATCTCCAAACAGAGAACAAAGAACATCTGTTAGCTTGGCAGGCAGCCAATGGTGGTGCACATAGTAGCAAGGCTTTGTTGCAGAGGATTGCCAGTTAAATCACTGACTGAATGTAAAGTTAATTCAAAGTTACCACCATCTCTGCTTAACCAATCCCTCTTCATCACTTATTTGGAGGGCATGGAAGCAGTCCATGTCCAAATGCAGCAAGACCTGGACAATATCCAGAATTGGGCTGACACGTGGCAGGTAACATTCACGCTTCACAAGTGCCACTCAATGATCATCTCCAACAAGAGAGAATCTAACCATCGCGTCTTGACATTCAATGGTAATACCATCACTGAATCCCCGACTATCAACATCCTGGGGATGATAGATGATTGACCAGAAACTGAACTGGACTAGCCATACAAATACTGTGGCTACAACAGCAGGCCAGAGGCTAGGAATCCTGCGGTGAGTAACTCACCTCCTGACTCCCCAAAGCCTGTCCACCATCTACAAGGCACAAGTCAGGAGTGTGATGGAATACTCTCTACTTGCCTGGATGAGTGCAGCTCCCACAACACTCAAGAAGCTTGATACCATCCAGGACAAAGCAGCCCACTTGACTGGCACCACATCCACAAACATTCACTCCCTCCACCACCAACGTACAGTGATAGCAGTGTGTACCATCTACAAGGTACGCTGTAGGAACCCATCAACACTCCTTAGACAGCACCTTCCAAACCCTCGATCACTACCATCGAGAAGGACAAGGGCAGCAGATGCACGGGAACACCACCACCTGGAAGTACCTCTCCAAGCCACTCACCATCCTGACTTGGAAACATATCACCGTTCCTTCACTGTCACTGGGTCAAAACCCTGGTACTCTTCCCCAAACAGCACTGTGAGTGTACCTACACCACATGGACTGCAGCGGTTCAAGAAATCAGCTCACCATCACCTTCTCAAGGGCAATTAGGGGTGTGCAATAAATGTTGGCCTAGCCAGTGATGCCCACATCCCGTCAATGAATTTAAAAAGGTATCTCATGTCAGGTGGAGCTAAGGTGGTCCACAAGCAATGTGCTGTGTCTCCCAAAGGCTGAGGACTGCCTTTGCTCTGAAAAGGGTGCACACAGATGCTTTCAGCATTTGAATGTAAGCCAAGCTTAGCTGGTGAAAAAAAGAGGGGTAGAGATCAGGCAACTCATTTGAAGAGTTGTCAAGGCCAGAATTTTATGGTCCCGCCAGTGGTGGGCATTACTGTGGCCGGGTGGGAAAATTTGGAGTGGCTAAAGGTCAATTGAAAATCCAGCCCAGAAAGTGGGTGAGAAAACATGCAAAACTTGTGAGGGCTGAAGGAAGCCTTGGCATTCATTGGGTGCCAAGTTGAAGGAAAAGCCTCACTGTGGTGAGGGTATGTAAGACTTGAGGGTTGGGGCTATTGCTCTGCAGCATGCATTGTTGGTGTGACAGCATTGTGTGGGGTCAGTATTCTGTACATGCATTGTGTAAGCACTCCTAGAAGCTACTGTTACCAGATGCTACCCTTTTCCCTTCACATGTCAATACTGCACATATTCTGAATATATAAATGGCTTGAACACAAAGAATCCAGGAGCCAAACAGAAAGTTTGAGTGTGCCCCGAAGCACAGAAAGAACTGACAATGTTAATCTCCCCAATCAGGGAATCAACATCTCGAGTCAAAGAGAGAGAAGACAAAATTCTGAAGAGAAGATGTTTATTTTCAACCCAGAGATTGTCATGTAGAAAATAGAGGCAAATGTTGCTGTCAAAATAACAGTGATGTTAAAGGCACTTGCTGTTATTTATCCATAAATGATGCAATGACTTTTGGTGGTGAGCAGATGCACAATTCTCTCTTGCTACAACATTAACAGTTCACACTTTCAGCAACTTAGTAAGCAAACATTTTTGGGCTGAAAGGTGCAGGGACAAGTTTAACTGCCAGCAGAGGCTATTAGATGTCTCACTACTATGAATCTAGCCCATTGTATAGCAAAATGCAAACCTTGGGAGAAAAAACTAGTTATTATGACAGGAAAAAGAAACACCTATAGCATTACCTAAAAATGATAAGCTATAGGAAATAAAGCCATGAAGGGCTTAAAAAAGAAAACTAATAACAAACTGTCAACATCACAAGGCTTTGACAAAACAGCAAGTGAGAGACCCTTTCACTCACATAGAAAGACATGAAAGTCAAATATCTGAGCAAGAAAGGCTCTCAGTATGGGTTACAATTTTAGCTGCAGACAGGGGCTTGGCTGGTGTTGAAGATAAATTATGATGTTTTGAGCACTAAAGATCCATAAAAACCTAAGCCATCCTAATCGTTAACTTTCAGGAGTAGCGTGTTGAGTAGCGGCTTTTTTAGTGTCGGCACATGCTGAGATGTGTAGTTAGGATGTCCACTTATAAGTACATGAGTAGAATTTTGATCATGTGCTCTTGCAATAGATCAGATAACCTAGAATGTCCACAGGGGGAGGCCTGACAGTCTTCAGCCACAGACTGCTACATATACTGCAACAAAAGATGAATGAAAATAAGGGGGCTGCTGTATACATATACATACATATATATGTTAAAAAACATATAAATATAAGGGATCCTAGTCTCAGGAGAGCCAGGTGACATTTTTAAAAATCTGCGAGGTTTCTTCTGTAAGTGGAAGCCTTCCCAGCCCCAAGCTTCCTTCTCCTTCAAATGCAAACTTTCTGATCCTTCCTCCAGTTTCTGACTTACCTTGTTGACCTTTGTTCCTGTGGCTGTTTCGTGCCCCATGTATTTCAACTCCTATCTGCCAGCCATGACATTATTCCCACTGGCTTCAGGCACGGGTCAGTATTTGAGCATTAAAATAATGCCCAGCAGGGTCTCACATTCTGAGGAGTAGATCAGGCAGTGGGATGGGGGGTGGGCGGGGGAGTGGGGTGCATTTCACCAACCCACATTAATATCCACACCCCGATCCCTTGATTCCCATTCCAAGTACCTATCAGAGCTTATTTTTAATTTCTCCTGGCATGGCTGCAAGGAAGATCCTGCTTTAGTTGGATACAGTTATGTAAAGATGTCTTGCTGCAATTGTATAGCACCTTGGTGAAACCACAGCTGGAGTACTGTATCCAGTTTTGACCTCCTTATCTAAGAAAGGATATACTTACCATAGAGGAAGTGCAACAAATGTTCACGAGGCTAATTCCTGGGATAGTGGGATTGCTTTATGAGTAGAGATTGAGGAAACTGGGGCTGGAATCGCCCACCCCCAGTGTTAGCAGGCGTCATGGCGGGTGGGGGGTGAAAATTCAATAAGATGGGGAAGAAATCAGTTTCACACTGGTATGAAGCCACAGCGGGTTGATCCAATTGTGTCAGCCATGGCGGATTGCAAATTCTGCTGGAGGCCAGTGTGAACACACTTTGCATCCTGGTAATGCGATGCAAAGTAAGGCCCAACCAGAATTGTACCCTCACGTCAAATTTACGGTTACACTGGCAAGAAAACATGCCAGCCGAGAACACATCTGGACAACTGTGACATGCAGAAGTTGGGACTTACCGTTAGGGCCTTGCTCAAATCACGGACATCCAAGAAGAAGAAGATGCTGGAGCCTTCCACCTACCGGACGCTGGAGGAACACATGCATTGCACGCTGGATGGATCCTCAGACACGTGGCTCCACAGCGAAGCCACTCATTGAAGGCGGGAGGTCTCAGCTAACCTTTTACCTCCCCTCTCTTCGCTGTCCAAGGCCCAAAAACATCCCTTCCAGGTGAAGCTGCAGTTTACTTCTTTCAATCTAGTCTACTGTATGAGCAGCTCATAATGTAGTCCCCTTTACCCTAGAGAGACCCAATGCAGGCTGAATGACTGTTTTGCGCAATATCTCTGCTCAGTCCACAAGCATGGCCCTGAGCTTCTGAAGGTTGTTATTTTAATTCCCCACCTTGCTCTCATGCTGACACCTCTGTGCTCAGCCTACTGCACTGTTCCACTGAAGCTCAATGTGAGGAATGGAACCTCACCTATCAATTGGACACTTGACAAACTTAGGGGCTAAACATTGAATTCAGCAATTTCAAACCATAATCCCTGCTCTATTTTGTTTCCTTTGCTTGTATCAGTTTTTCTCTTATTTTTGTTAGATGGTAACAACACCTGCTCTCAGCACATCTTCTGTTTCTTTTCTTGCCCCAACACTCTTTGACCCTCTAAGGCTAACTCTTCTGACATTCAATCTCTCTTGTTTTCCACCCTATCATAGGTTCCCTATCATCCTTCTTCCATCCACCCCTTGCTCAAAACCTATTTCAACTTTAACTTTTCCCAGTTCTGATGAAAGATCACAGATCTGAAACATTAATTTTGTTTCTCTCTCCTGCAAAGTCTGCCTAACCTGCTGAATATTTCCAACACTTTCTGTTTTTATTTCAGATTTCCAGCATCCATAGTATTCTGCTTTTCAATTCCTTCTTTTTTCTTTTTTTTTTCAATATTTGGTTACTTCATGCACATAAAGGCCAGGTTGTCACTGCTTGCTGTCAGTGTCATTATCAGGCACTCCTGTCAGGTATAATATGGGGCAGAGATAGGGTATAACTTCTCAGTGTCAAATATAGCCATTGATCTAAATCTCACAAATGTGCTACACTTGTCTAAACTTTTCTGCTTCCACACCAGCTATCTCTATAGTCTCTCTGAAAGACCCTCTCAGTGTAATATTAATTGTTGCAAATTACAGGAAGTTCATACTGCAAATTCAAATCAAAAGCCTACTGGCTAAATTTATTCCTATCAAGACCCTTCTAGCCTTCAGAGAGACACTCGTCCAGATGATTTGACCTGAATTCAAACCTAGATCCACAATGTGAAAAACAATATGGTAATTGATTGCATCATCAAGTGCTTTGGACTTATTACTTAAAGCCAAGATTGAATGAATGTCGGTGAATTTGGCTCAATGGACATTTTTTGGTATTAATCCTTCTTATTTCTGCCCATCTGGTATTACGAAATTTAAGAAATCTCCCTAGTGATGTACTTTAGTTCCAGTCTTGGAAGAGCATCTCTATTGCACCAGAATTAAAAATAAATCATGCAGGACACAGCTGCAGTCAGCATTTTTTAAAAATCTGGTTATGACTTTTCAGGTGTGCACCTCCCCTCTGTTAACAGGTTACAAACCTGAAATGCTATATCTGGCCTTTTTATCTAAAGATGCTAGTTGATCTGCTGTATTTTTCCAACATTCTCTGCTTACATTTCAGATTAATAGCATTTGCAGTTTCTTCTCCTACTGCATCAGTGTGATATTTTAAAAATATTTCCCATACAAAGTCTTCCATATGGCCTCTCTCAAAGATTAATAATTTCTGTTAAGATATTTTTGCAATGGATTGCACCCAGAGGAATGCATGCCAAATAACCAAGCTTATTTGACAAAGGCTCCTTATGCAACGTAATCCAGTGGTTATGGTACAAAACTAATAGGCTACATCTGGTAAGTTCAAATTTAAAAATTACAAAATAAAAATCTGATAGTAGACTATCATCCCCCCACACCCCATACCATAAAATCTGCCATTTAGCTGTAAAAGCCCAACTATTCACAAATACCTTTCAGGGAATGGAACTTGCCACATAATCTCACCTAAGCATGGCTAGTGCATGCCATATATTTGACTCATATTGATCTAAGTAGCAAGCCATCACTGATACACCAACCTTCTTACCTCTTTCCTTATTTTGGCATCCTTTGGGTTTTGCAAGCCTGTCTCAAACAGTCTTTGAAGAAATTAAATGTAGAAGGGAAACATTCACAACCAGTTTCAAGGTTCAAACATTATTTGTCTCATATGTGGTCACTTTCCTTTAGGTCAATGTATTCTTTCAATTCTCCCCCCAGTCCGTTAAGCGCTCGCCAAATGGTAGGCTTAATACAGGCCCTTTCTGGAAACCATTAAGTACTCTATTTGCTTCACAGATGTTTTGCTGATTTCTGTGGTCCAACAAACCATCTATCTATTTTTTTTATTTCTTTCACATAAAAATAAAATGATTGTAAATCATTTTAAAAATCGAAAATAATAAGAATGCACAGCAGGTCAGTCAATGATTGAAAAAGGGAAGTTAATGTTTCAGGTGGGAACCTTTAATGTTTAAAACTGTCTTGCAGTTTATTCCCAAGTTATAGAATATGTGCTGAGTGCCATTTCCGCATACAATTGGAAAGATTTATGTATAGACGGAAGGCTGTGAATTCCATTGAATTATATCTTATAATTGAAATGTGGGCCATCTGGCCTGGAAGGTCACAAGGCTGCAGAGACTAACTATGCACTTCCTACAGCAGATACAATTAGAGGAAAGTTGGCAGGCTTCATTTTCAAATTCAACCTAATGCAGTAACGAAGCAAAATTAAATTAAATAGTGTAAGCTTAAGTGGCAATCTTCCAATTATATGGAGCACGTCACCCACTGGAAATACATATTGGGAATTTTGTTGAAGGGCCGCACATGATTTTTTTTACCCATTATTTTAAATTGTCAGAGAACTGTGAGCAGCCACCTGAATATTCACATGCAGTGGGCAAGGATACTCGCCAAGAGCATAAAGCAATCAAATTACCAGAGATATGACATTTACCTAAGTGCCAATTCTGCAATCCTGCACTTCCAGCAGGGAGCTGTGCTCATGAGAAATGCATTGTGGGACATTGCAGGCCACAGCCCATGATTTTCCACCCATTAAAAATGAATGGATGGAAAGCCATGGACCATGCATGTAGCTGTCCCCTCTGGGAGCAAAGGAATGCTGAACAACATCTTTCACATCTTTATTGGGTGTGATCTAGCCCTAATTGAGAATGTAAGCTTTCTGGTTGTCCAAATGCTCATCCCCTACTACCAAGTTATTTCATAGAGTTTAAATATGAAGATGGGGCTCAGCTTCAGCCTTCTCTGGGTTACTGTACAATTACATTTTGTTAACATAACAATGGCAGTGAGACAACACAGTAAAGAGAACAAAACTTCTGGCTAGATGCTCTCCTTGTTGCAGTGTAAAGGCACACAAACTTCAAGTTATTGTGGTGGAAGGACAGTGTGGTTCAACTCAGCTCCACTTTTATTCACTTATTCACTTTTATCAGATTAGATGCTCCCACAAACTGCTCCCAGGCCACCAACTATTAAACTGGACAAGAGGAGATTTATTTTGATTTTTCCTCTTATCGGTTCTACTTAATGACACCTGGCCAGATTGGGATGGCTGAGATCAGGAACTCAATGATGGAAGAAGGCGTGAGATCTATTTCTAACCATTTATAGCAGAGCTCTGTGATGCCCCACTACTGTTTTGAACCACATTATAGACAAGGTTTGCAACAGGAATTTTGAAAAATGGAATAACTAACAAACATCCTGAATTCAGTTTGGGTTTTTAAAATATGCACAAAAGCTATTGTGTTAATGGAATATAATGTTCAAAAGGATGTGGGCTATACATTAGATTGTGCTGGCAAAAAACAAAATGCTCAATATGGCTTGCACCAGTTAACACATCCTGTAATCATCCAGGGAGACTTCCTGAACCTAGCATCGACACATCAGAGGCTGAACGCTGATTTCAGGTGTCTTTCTGGTGAAAAGCAGTCTCACAGGAAACCTTGAAAGAGACAGCTAGAGGCTTCAGCAAAATGATAAGTAGAGCATTTTTACTCACCTAAATGTGGACTAAGAAGGAGCAGCAGTGTACTCAACTCCACATTAAAATTGTAGGCTACTGCTGGTCACCCACCTATTTCTGACCTCTTCCATTGCCAGACTAACTGTCAGTCCAGTGTTGGTATGCCCACTGGCTGGTCTTCAATTTCACAACCAGCACATTGCTCCTTGAGGTATGATTGTTGATCTTAGTGCACCACTTGGGTCCTGGTCATGCGAGGAAAATGATTTTACGTGGCCCTTGTGCATTAGTTTGGGCATGGAAGTTATGGTTGCCAATTCCTAGGCCTAGCAAGCATATGGAAGTGTTTGCAACAAATTACTGAAAACAGATTAAAATAAATTTGAGCAAGGACTGTCAATTTGTTAAATGTATGATTCCTTGCTAATGTTATTGTATCAAAACTATTCAAGAATTTCAGGGGAAAAAATTACATTTCCCTAAGGCGTTTCCACTGTTAAGATTGTGAACTATTTGAAAATTGCATCAAAAATTGCAGATATTTTATTGAGGGAAAAAAGCTCCTGCTCAATTCCAAAAACTCAATGGGCAGAATCTTCTGACCTGTCGAGTGGGCGGGCCCGACCCAATCTCCAGCGGGCGGGGAGCCAATCCCCGCCAGCAAAGCGAGCCGCACCGCCATTTTACATGGGTGGGCCAATTAAGGCCCGCCCAGCGTGACATCTGATGGGAAGCAATATGCGCTTCCTGTGTGGGCAGGGGGGTGGGGGTGGGTGATGAGATTCCCCAAAAGCGAGAGTGTGATTTTATGCACATGCGCATGAAAAAGCGCACATCTCCTTGAGGCTAAGTGCAGCTTCAGGGAGATCACTTCCACTTTGAAAAAGGTTAGAAATAGAAAAAAAAAAAATCCCTAACATGAAATGGGACATGTACATTATTTACATAATAACTTTATTAAACTTTTTTAAAGCCTGCATGAAACCTCATCCCGCCGGTGGATAAAGTTTCATGTTTTTCTATTTGCCGCTGGGGCTCCTGGCCTGCCCGACAGCCTTAAGGTTGGACGGGCAGGTCCTTTAATTGTTTAAATGATTCTGTCAATGGCCTCAATTTAAATGATCCTTTCATTGGCGTGCAGCTGATTTTGCTGTGCCCCCGCCTTCCTGAAAATTTAAATGGGGCGAGATGACGTCCGGGGTTCCACCCGACATCATCCTGCGTCATTTTACTTGTTGGCAAGTGGGCCCCATCCCCTGCTTGCTGACAACAAAATTCTGCCCAATGATTACCTATTCAGAATACAAGCGAAACTGAAAATGTTGCAATGAATTTAGCACTTTCATGAAACTTTACTTGTAGAACAATTCAATTAAGATTTTCAATCTGTTTTCATATAGTTCATCCTTCAGTGCATTGAATCAAACCTTCATTATTCTATCTTATTCTTGATCAATATGTTAGACTAGTAAGTCAGATGTCTCAGCTCAGCTCCAAGTAATGTTCTGTGATATTCAGCATATTGATAAGATGTTGTACTATATTGTCAAGGATAGATTATAGTGCATCTCATATTTATCTGTGCAGTAAAATATGTTCTTCCATAAGGCAATGATTGTCACTTTCCTTAATAAATCTCACAGCATTTATTCAGTTCAGCATTTGAGGAGGTAAACAAAGGAGTCAGTAGACATTTTTAATGCATTGTCATTTGTAATGCAACATTCAGCTTGCAAATAATGTTATCCTTTTGTCTAAGTTCCAAATAATCAGTTGTGGCTGCTTGATTATTAAATCAAATTAGGAACAATGAAACCATTTTATTAAATGCATTATTTTTTATAGGTGCTTTTAGGCTGCTTGGAAGGCACTTTGAGTATCATACACAGAGCACCAATAGCTTGAACATTTTTAGCGTGGCACCTCTTATAACTAATACTTAAATGTCTTTCCAGGATTAGATTGCAGCCAATATTTTCTAAAATGCTGAAAAAAGCAGCAAAGATTAGTAAACATTTTGTTTCATGGGAATTTATTGTTAATTAGTATGAAAGGATTGCAGGAATTGCCCTCTTCTTGATGGGTGCTGCTTGTTTTTGTACTGAAGGAGTCGGCTGCTGAGACCAATGCTGGACCTGAGGTAACCTCAGTGGCTGAAATGTACAGTACCAGTAGCACATAAAAGATAAAGGAGCATTGATTTTAATGGCCAGGATATTACATATCTCAACTCCATGCAAAGAATCAGAAAGTGGGCAATAGATTTCTCTTATTTTGGTTGGTATTGGAAAATACCTTGCATGCTCTGCAGATTTATGAAGGAAATGCCTCAGGATCGACACATAGGCACCATTCTTTACAAAGCCATATGCTTTTCCTTATGTGTGAATGTAAACTGCTATGCAGCCAAATTCAGCTACAGTAACTTGTAAGTGCTCCTTGCAACCAATAGAGAGGAGCAATGGGTGTTCTGTGAGGGGATAAAGTTCATAGTCCATGAAAGCCACAGGTATTGACCCTACAAACATTCCTTTATTGACATGAAATGCTGAATTATCCTTTCGTTGCACAGCTTGGAAATATACCCAGCTCAAATGGCACAATACCTAACAACACATGGATTGCACAGGAATTACAGAACTTCCATGGAGTAGCAATTACACTCGGATTGTCACTCTGCTCCTAGTTATTTTTGCTGAACTGTAGCCGCAACTTCCTTGCCCGGCCTTCCGACTCAGACTGGGTGTGAAAGGTTCAGTGCAGTGGGTACCCAAGGCCTTGTGTTGAGGGCAGCTGAGTCGGAGGTAAGGAAGCCACACGCTGTATTTTTTGGCACCAGCTGCCATAAAGCAGGTAAGTTTAGTGGTCCAGCCACATTGAGAAGCCGGTGGGAGGTAAGTGTATAAGGTAAGTAGGTAGGATAGCTAGGTAGATGGCTAGGGGTCAGATGGTGAGGGGATGAGGGATGGTCAGTGGTGGAATTTGAGTAGTCAGGATATGGGGCAGGTTAGTCGGTGGGCGGGGTTGAGTGGTCAGGGGGGAGTGGGGTGGTCAGTGGGTGGGATCGGGGTCAGTGTGATGTGTCAGTGAGATGGTGGTCAGTAGGGGAGGTTGGATGGTCAATAAGGGGTTCAGATGATTAGTGGGGAGTGGGTGAGTGGGGGCTGTGTGATCAGTGGATTGGGTGGTCATTGGGAGGGTCAGTGGGGGTTGGGTGGCCAGTGAGGGTTGGTCAGAGGGGAGGTTGGAGGTTGGGTGGTCGGTGGGGTTGTTCAGATAGTTAGTGGTGGGCTGGCCAGTGGGGTTCATGTGGTCAGTGAAGTAGGTTGTCAGTGGGCGGGGGGTGGGTGGGGGGGGCTGTGGGTGGTCAGTGGGAAAGGTCAATAGGACATTGGGTAGACATTGAGGGGTGGTGAGTGGGGGTGGTTGGTCAGTGGGGGGTCTCAGGCACCAGTGGGGGTTTGTCAGTGAGAGGACAACTCTGCCGAGGGCAACAAGAGACCCCAGAGAGAGGTCAACTCCGCTGAGGGCAACAAGAGACCCTAGAGATAGAGCAAATCCCAAAAAAGGGCAACAAAAGGCCACAGAGAGTCACAAAAGACTTGAGAGAGAAGGCATTAAAAGACATCAGAGGGAGGGCAACAAAATACATCACAGGGAGGGCAAGCAGAGATTCTAGAAGGAGGGCACCAAGTGAACCTAGAGAGAAGACAATACAAGACCCCAGAAGGAGGGCAACAGAAGAACCCAGAGCATGAGGTAAGTCAAAAGAAGCAAAATGTGCAAGAAGTAATAAAACTGTTATACAGGAAAATGTTCACATCAGAGCTGAACTGGAAGATTTAAAGACAGAGACTGAAGACCATAAGACCAGAAGACATAGGAGCAGAAGTAGGCCATTCGGCCCATCAAGTCTGCTCCTCCATTCAATGAGATCATGGCTGATCTGATAATCCTCAACTCCACTTTCCTGCCTTTTCCCCATAACCCTTAAAGATTAAAATCTGTCTATCTCAGCCTTGAATATGTTTAATGACTCAGCCTCTACAGCCCTCTGCGGTAAAGAATTCCATAGATTCACAACCCTCAGAGGAAATTCCTCCCCATCTCTGGTTTAAGTGAGCGCCCTCTTACTCTGAGATTATGTCCTCGGGTCCTAGACTCTCCAACACAGGGAAACGACCTCTTAGCCTTTATCCTGTCAAGCTCCCTAAGAATCTTTTATGTTTCAATAAGGCCACCTCTCATTCTTCTAAACTCCAATGAGTACAGGCCCAAACTAGTCAGCCTCTCCTCATAAGAAAATCCCTCCATACCTGGGATCAACCTAGTGAACCTTCTCTGGACTGCCTCCAATGCAATCGAGAGATTGAGTCGATGAGGATTATATTCGCTGGAGTGCAGAAGAATGAGGGGGGATCTTATAGAAACCTATAACGTTCTAACAGGACTAGACAGGGTAGATGCAGGAAGGATGTTGCCGATGGTGGGGGAGTCCAAAACCAGGGGTCACAGTCTGAGGATATGGGGTAGACCATTTAGGACTGAGATGAGGAGAAATTTCTTCACCCAGAGAATGGAGAGCCTGTGGAATTCATTACCACAGAAAGTAGTTGAGACCAAAACATTGTATGTTTCAAAGAAGGAGTTAGATATAGCTCTTGGGGTGAAAGGGATCAAAGGATATGGGGAGAAAGCGGGAGCAGGCTATTGAGTTGAATGATCAGCCATGATCATAATGAATGGCGGAGCAGGCTCAAAGGGCTGAATGGCCGACTCCTGCTCCTAGTTTCAATGTTTCTATGTTAATATATTTTTCCTTAGATAAGTGGACCAAAATTGTTCACAGTATTGTAGGTGTGGTCTAACTGGTGCCTTGTATAGTTTTAGCAAGACTTCCCTATTTTTACACTCCATTCCCTTTGAAATAAAGGCCAACAATCCATTTGCCTTCCCTATTACCTGTTGAACTTGTATGTTAGCTTTTTGAGGTTCATGCATGAGGACTCCCAAATCCCTCTGTGCTGCAGCTTTCTTCAGTCTTTCTCCATTTAAATAATATTCAGCTCCTCTATTTTTCCTGCCAAAGTGCATAGCCTCACACTTTCTCATATTATATTCCATCTGCCAAGTTTTTGCCCACTCACTTAACCAGTCTATATCCCTCTGTAGACTCTTTGGGTGGAATTTTCTGAGCCCGCTGGCAGCAGGCGTGATAGGTGGTGTGCGCGGACAATAAGGCGGGACCCACTTCACGATGACGCAAATGCAGATGGCGATCTTCTGTTCAGCTCACCAATGGCGGGCTGTGTTTCCACCATTGGTTGGTGGGGAGTTAATTATAATACATTAGCATATGATTAAAAGGCCATCCCACCAGGCTTTTGGAATCCCACTGTATCATCCATCCATGCCGGTGGGAAAGCACGCCAACATGTTTCACAACAGCACGCAGGTGACGTGCACTTGGCAGCCTTCACTTTGGGGGAGCTGAGGTAAGTGAGCTGCAGCGTTCTCCACAGCTCGCACATTATTTACATGCCTCAGGGGTGCTGAGGGGCGGGGATAACTGATGCCTGGCCCCACAGGCAACTGCTGAGGGGTGCCGGGTATCTGGGGGAAACTGCTAGCCACCCTCAGAAGCGACTGCTGATCGGGGGAGAGGGGTGTCAAGTGCTGCCCTGGCACTGCATCCCGGGCACAGTCAACCGAGGTGGGGGGCAGGGTAAGTGAGGGAAGAGGCCATGCTTTAGGGACACCTGTATAAACTGACCATGCCCCTGTAACTGAGACAGATCAGGCGCAGCCACGGTGATATGATTGCGGTCAGGCGCCTAGCCTGCTGCCCATGCAAGCAACGTGGAGGCACCAAAGGACCACCGAGCGCTCCAAGCCTTAACCCGCCCCCATCCCCCGGCCCCCATCCCCCACCCTTCTGACACAGACTTTGAGTCTGCCATCACTCTATTGGACCGCGGAGCAGTTGGACCGCATGGATTGTGCAACCTCCTCGCCAATGCTGGCCATGTAAGAGTCACTGCTGGCGGTGCTCACAGCCCCTTGCAATCTCAACATCCTGGTTTGGACCAGTGTCCCCCATGTCACAGGTTGACAGGGCAGCTATGCAGCGCACTCATCTGTGGCCATTAGGGGGGTGGCCAGCACTCTCCGAGAAGCGTTAATAGGCGTTCACACAGGGCCAGGAAAGGTGCTAAGTACACCCATGATAACCATGTCTCTGTCTCTTTTTCATGCTGCAGGAGGACCACGTCAGGATCATGGATCCTGGATCCTGGTGACCTAGCTGTATGCCTGATGGCCTGCAGAGAATGAAGAAGACGGAGGAGAAAGCGACTGAAGGACCTGGCTGTGCAAAGGCAGGAGCAGCAACCTCATGAAGAAGGGGCAGCAGGGGCTCCCACACATGCTGCCCAGGAATGACAGTGAGCCATGGCTGGTTGGTGCCTAGCGACACCCAGGGTCTATAGATGCCGCCTGCCAGTGCTGCAGATGACTGAGAACCAGTGTCACTGACGACTGCGCATGTCTACGGACCTGGTGGCTCACATGTTTCACTTACTGCAGGACTTGGCGCCAAGGGGACATGGAGAGCATCCACTGCCAGTGACTGTGAAAGTGACTGCGGTGCTCAATTTCTACACTATTGGCTCCTTTCAGGGCTCCACAGGTGACCTCTGTGGGATTTCACAATCCGCCACCCACAAATGTATCCATGAGGTCATGGATGCCATTTTCTCTATGGCACACAACTTTGTGCATTTCACCCGGGACTGGGACAGCCAGGATGCAAGGGCCATTGGATTTGCCCTGATCTCGGGATAACCACAGGTGCAGGGTGTGATTGACTGCACTCATGTGGTGCTCAGGTCTCCATCGCTACACCCGGTGGACTTCAACAACCGCAAGGGCTTCCACTCACTGAACGTGCAGCTGGTATGCGACCACCAGAAACGCATCCTGCAGGTGTGCGCACGGTTTTCAGGGAGTGTGCACGATGTCTACATCCTGAGTTGCTCACAGATCCCTGCTGTCTTCTAGGGTCCACAGTAGCTGCAGGGTTGGCTCCTTGGGGACAAGGGATACCCACAGAGGCCAAGGCTGATGACACCCGTGCGGCGGCCTCAGACTGCAGCAGAGCAACACTATAATGATTCTCATGCAGCAGCTCACAACTTGGTGGGGCAAACCATCGTAACACTGAAGATGTGGTTCTGGTGCCTGGACCGGTCTGGTGGAGCCCTGCAAAACAGGCTGCAATGCAGTCCACAGAGGGTGTCATGCACCATAGCTGTCTGCTGCACCCTTTAAAACCTGGTGCTGCAACAGGGTGAGAAGCTGGCTGAGGAGCAGATGGAGGTGCTGCATGTTTCCCTCGATAAGGAGACACCAATGGGGATGATGGTGAGGGGATCCACCGTGGTGATGATGACGGGGATGAGGCTCTCGCACTGGCTAGACGAGGCAGGCACTCTCAGGAGGCCCTGCCAGATGTGTGCAGTGAGGTGTCCCTGTAGATCCTCACATCACAGTTGTAAATGTTTGACTGTGAGAATGTTCCTGTCATGCAGATGCAGTGAAGACTCAGTTGCAGAAGGATGATGACAACATGCAGTGAGGACACTCCATAGATCTTCACATAACCTCTGAGAATGTCTGACTCCTGTAAGGTCGAGGGCAGCTCGCTTATGCTCCATGATCAGGGCCATCTCAGAGACGCAGCCATGAAACTTTAGACACATCTGATGCTGTGTCCACCTTTAGCACGTCAGCCCTTCAGGAGCTGATGCAAAGCATCACTGGTGACAGATACAGATGTGATGAGGTCCAGCCCCACCTTAAAGGTGCTGAGAGCACACAGAGAGTATAAAAGAACTCTGTGGTGTCTGCTGACTACATTCTGGCAGCAATGACTAGCACTGCTGAGGTGCAGGCATCAGTAATGTCTCCAGGGAGTGTGAGGCTGGACCATCACTGTGGTCTGAAGGCTGCACAGAGCACAGGGGAGAGGCCTGGACTGAGACACCTGCCTTTTATCTAGTGTAGAAAGGATTCACATCCGAGTGACAAGAACACTGCTCATCAGAACACGGAGCCACAGGCAGAGTGACATTCTTATGAGTTTATTGACAATAGTGAACAGTACGTACAAGTGATCAACACCCGTGTCCAGGCTGTGCAGCTACTTTTACTTAACTTTCCTAACCTTGCCGCTATGTCTTGGTGCTCCCCGGACATTCACAGCGGAGGTGGAGGCAGCCTGCTGATGACTTTGGTGGGCGTCCTCTGGAGGGCCGAGACTTTCAGGGTCCTGCTCTGTGGCAGTGGCACCCTCCTCGGCCTGTGAAGCTGGACCTGTAGAGGTCACAGGAAGGGGGGAGTCAGATGGGCCGGTCACTTGAGTGGATGGCCCTGGAGCATGCACTTGCTGATCCTCCTCCGTGTGGGTGCCCGAGGGCCCCTGGCTAACTCCATGAGCGGAAGGGGTAGCTGGAGTGAGATCAAACTACCCAGAACCCCTCTTGAGTACCCCCTGTTGGAGGCCAACTATAGCATCAGCGATGGAGTTTAGCCCACGCAGCAGTGCACAGTGTCATCCTGGACCAAGGTTTTTTTTTATGTTTGTATACTCTGTCCCTTCCTGTCACACTCTGGGTATCATTACCTAAGTAGCTGCCCTGCAAAGCCACCATGTCCTTTCTCTTTGTAAGCCCAGGTCTCCCCTCTCTAGAACGGTCCCCTCCCCCATTTAGTTTAAAGCCCTCTCTACAGCCCTCGTTATTCAGTTCGCAAGGACACTGGTCCCAGCATGGTTCAAGTGAAGCCCATCTCACTGGAACAGCTTCCTTCTGCCCGAGTACTGATGCCAGTGTCTCATGAACTGAAACCCATTGCTCCCACACCAATCTTTGAGCCAAGCTTTTAACTCCTTGATTTCATTTACCCTATGCCAGTTTGCCTGTGGCTCAGGTAGATATTCCAAGATTAATACCTTGGAGGTTCTGCTTTTTAATTTAGCTCCTAACTGTTCAAATTCTTTCAGCAGAACCTCATTTCTAGTCCTATCAACATTGTTGATACCAACATGGAAGACGACAACTGGATCCCTCCCCTCCCACTCCAGGTTCCTCTCCAGCCATGAGGAGATGTCCTTAATCCTGGCACCGGGCAGACAACACAGCCTTCAGGACTCACGCTCATGGCTGCAGAGAACAGTATCTAACCCCTTAATTATACTGTCCCCTGCCACTACTATGTTCCTATTTCCTCCCCCAACTTGAATAGCTCGCTATATCACAGTACTGTGGTCAGTTCGTTCATCCTCCCTGCAGCCCCTGCTGTCATCAACACAGCTCGCAAAAGCCCCGTAACTGCTGCACAATTTCAGGGGCTGAGGCTCCTTGAATGCTACCCTCGGGCTCCCTGTACCTGCTTCACCTGCAGTCACACGCTCCTGCCCCTGATCACAGACCAAATTTGAATTACCTAATCAGAGGGGTGTGACCACCTCCTGGAGCAAAGTGTCCAGGTAACTTTCCCCCTCCCTGATGTGGCGCAGTGTCTGCAGCTCGGACTCCAGCTCCTCGACTCAGATCCGAAGTTCCTCGGACTGTAAACGCCTGGTGCAGATGTGTTTGCTCCAGGTCACCTTGGTGTCTGCCATTCCCACATGCCGCAGCAACAGCGCATTGCATATCCTGCCATCACTATCTTATTTTACTTAATTTTTTAATTAATTACTCTAGTATCCCTGCTCTTTACACTTTATTGAATTTAATTATTTACACCAGTATTGATCTTACACTTAGGCTATTTTTTAGAAAGAGAAAATAAAAGCTAGAGAACTAAACACTAATTATAGACCTTAACTTTAATCTAAAAACTAAAAATACTCACCAATCCAATTCATCAATCAGCTGCTCTCCGCGCTCTTGTTAAATGAAGTTTCCCTGCTCTGTTTTAACTAAAGTCCACACTCACCCGCTCTCTGTTTTAAATAAAGTCTACGCTCACCCACTCTATTTTAAATTAAGTCCACGCTCACCTGCTCTGTTTTAAATAAAGTCCACACTCATTCGCTCTTTGTTTAAATCTTTAAACCTCTTTGTCTTTGAAGAGCTGAAGGAGCAGTTGAATGTAAAAGTGGAGGCATTGAAAGGAAAAGCCGTAGAACTTTCCAAACTGCGAGCGGATAATAAAGCAATGAGTAGCACAATTACAGAACTGGAACAAGTCAAGACTTCTCCAGAGACAGACCTGGCTAATAGTGAAACCAAATTGACAGACAAGGACAAAGTTCTACTGTGGCCAGAGAAACAAAATACAGAAATAAGATCAGAAAATATAATTATGACATGGAAGCATGAGGAACTAGAAGAAGAAGCACTAGATGTCTCAGACATGCTGAGAAACCACTGAGCTGAATGAAAAGATTCCTAAGCTTGCAAAATGGTTTGAAAATAAAACAGCAAGCAAATGTTTGGCTGAAATTGTGAAACAAGTGGAAATGAAGCTTCTATTTGTGAAACGTATATGTCCAGCAAGAACATCGCAGATGCCATGGTAAAAGAAAATTTGAATCCACTCTAAGAATGAATGGCTTCACATTCCCCTTGGAAGGATTGGGACAAATCTATACTGTCTGGAAAAGGCAGGCGAGTTATTAATAAAGAGAAACAAACTCAAAGGAGCGCAAAAAGCGAATCAAATGGAGATAGCCAAGTATGTGACAGACCGAAGTGTGTAAGAACTGTCAAGCTTCAAGATGATTGGAATTTATAAAGTCAGAGACTTGAGATGGGGGAGAAGGGATAGCAAGTAAAGATTGTCTTACAAATAGCTATATCCCATTAGAATGGAAAATTTTCTTTCGTGAAAAAAGGGGGATGTTGTATGTGCTTGCATGCCATGTAATGTAAAGGTGCTTGGCAGAGCAAGGGTTAATGTGGGACTGGAGAATAGCAGCACCCAGAGTATGACGCATGGAGTCACATCGTAAAGGACTGAAATAACAGCCTAGCGAGAACACTCTGGAACCAGCCTGCATGGAAGTAACAGCACCATATATGAAAATAACCTGGGATCTGTAAATAGCTAAAGACTACTAATAAACAGTTCATGTTTAAATATACAAGTCTCATGATTTCATCATTGAGACATCTAAAGAACTCAAATTACAGCAGTCCTCATAAAAAAATAACAAAATCATTTTAAGATGCACTTCACCAGGATATCTTCAGAGTATCTCCTGAATATCAGCTACAATAAATTTGTAAAATAGAAACTGAAATGTTTCTGCTGTGTCCCAGTTGACAGAGAACTCTCACTTTCTCCCAGCTCTCAGTCTGTCAAGTGAACAGGAATCAGAAAATGTTAGTGTATATATATATATATATATATATATATATATATACATATATATATATGAAGGACTATTTCCCCCTCTGTTTATGAGTGATAGCATTTATTTTTGAGGGATAGTTCAAGCTGACTCTACAGTTATCCAGTTCACTTCAGGTTACAATTCTTGTTCAGTACTTATCCTTGGCCAATTTCACATTGAAATTCCCCCCAAAGCGCCCCATTGCCATGCACAAACATACTTTAAACCTCCTGCTACTTCTTAAAAATATACATGCCCAGGAGTCTAAGCTTGCTGTAGCACACAACAGATGAATACTAATGTTTTGCTGGATATACAGTGGGACCATAATCATAAGACTTTTCTACCCACCAGTGGAAGTGCTATTTGACTAGAAAAACTGTACATTAATTTATTTACTCAGCATAGCTTATGTTCCAATGAACATAGTGTGGCAGTTCATTAGTCAACTGTCCAGCATATATAAAGTTGTGTGCCATGATCAACAAGATGAGCTGCCTATTTCCTTGCCATAGAAGGCATTCTGGATTAACTGGATGCTAATTTGTTCCAAAGTAAATTATTGTGAATGCTGGAAACATGAATCAAAATCAGAAAATGTTGGAAATACACAGCAGGTCAGGCAATATTTGGGACAAGAGAAACAGAGCTAGCAGGCAGAATATTCTGGTCCCGCCAGCAGCGGGAAGCTTGGCAGGCGGGGAACTTAATTTGGTGTGAGGCCAAAAATCAGTTTCCTATTGGCAGGATGAACTTTTGGAATTATGTTCTCAGACCTTCAATGGCAGGTTAAAGGCAGGTCAGGCTTCCCGATGAACAATGTCAATTCAAGTCATGCATGCTCATTAAAAGGCCACCTTGCTGGAATTAAGTTCCCCTTTCAAACTAAGTTCTCTGCCAGTGAGAAATTAAAAGGTTCATTTTTATGACTGCAAATAAGTGGCTTACAAATGGCGAGGTAGATTTCTCCCATGATTAACAGTGAGCAGCCGTTGCATTCTCCTCTTTGGGAAGTGTCTGTAAATGCCAGCCTATGCAACAGACGTAAAATCTGTTGTTGACTAACCCAATATTTTAACTATTACTGACATAAATTTTAAATACAGACTATTTGTTTAGCCTTTTAGCAAGGGATTTGAAGGTTTAAAATGTTGCAAGAAAAGTATTAAACTATCCGATCAGCATCCTGACTGAAGCAACTCATTTCTTTAGATTGCCCAGCTAGCCTCCTCATGGGCTCTAATAAAAACTTGTAGCTCCATCGCTTATAGTAAGGAGGTAGTGTGCTACTTTATAAGGACAGCAATAGTATACCATGGAATGAATAATGCATTTTTCTGCTATTGAGGTGGTGTTGTGTCTTGAGATCATCAAGTACAATAAGTGGGCAGATTCTTAGTTCATTTAGAGGGTAATTGTTTCTCTGGAGATTGAAGTCTAGTTCTAAGTCCCTGGATGATTGCTGAAGTCAGAAAGCTCAGCAGGAAATGATTGACTTTTATCTCATTTTAAAGACAGTTTTTCAGTTGTGGCTCAGTTGGTGATATTCTGCTTCAGTGGCACTCTGATTCTGGCCTGGCAACTTGTGAGCTATGTCCCACTTCAGGACTTGAGTATAACAACCTAGCAGTACTGAGGGAGTGCTACATTGTCAGGCGTGCCATCTTTTGGATGAAACCTTAAACCAAGGCCCTTTCAGGTGGAAGTAAAAGATTGCAGGCACTATTTTGAAAAAGAGCAAACAGTTTTTTTCTGGTGTCCTGCCTAATATTTGTCAGATTATCTAGTCATTATTACATTGCTGCTTGTGGGAACTTGCTGTGTGCCAAATTTCCTACATTACAACAGTGTCTACACTTCAAAAGTACTTAATTGATTGTAAAATGTGTTGGAATGTCCAGTGGTTCTCAAAAGTGCTATATAAATGCAAGTGTTTCTTTATCTTAAAATGTAACATTGGAAGCATAATGAACTCATAGGCCAGAATCCTCTGGTCGGTGAGTGGGGCCGATGCGTAAAATGACGTGCGGTGACGTCGGGTGTGCGTCCCGCCATCACCGCGTGTCATTCAGATCCTCAGTTTGGCGGGCATGCACCGGAGTTGGCTGTGCACCCGACGAACTGTCAAAAGCCTATTATGGCCATTTAAATACCAATTTAAATAATTAACGGAGCTGCTCGTCCAACCTTAAGGTTGGTGGGCAGGTGAAGAGCCCAGGCGACCTTTGCCTTTATCATGAAACCTCATCCACTGGCGGGATGAGGTTTCATGAAGGTTTTTAAAGCTTAATAAAAAATTTTAATAAAATTCATTGACATGTCCCAGCTCATGTGACACTGTCACATGAGGGGATATGTCTTAAAAAAAATTTTTCTTTATTTAAATCTTTGAAAATCAAACTAATCTCCCCAAGGCAGCCCTGTGCCTTAGGCAGATTTTTGGCTCTTTTGCACGCATGCGCAAAAGAGCGCAGACCCCGACTCAGCCTGCTCCCCGCCTTAATTGGCCCGCCCACGTAAAATGGCAGCGCACAGCCGATTATGGGCAGCACCCACCCGCGCCCACTCCTGTCCAACCCTCCCGACGGGGAGAAAATTCTCCCCATGTATATAGATAGGGAGGCAAAATGCATATATTTTCACACCATATGATCTGTGCAAGTATCTGACATGTCTTATCATTGCTAATTATTAGCACATTGAATTTAAGAAATGACTATGAAGCTAAAAGAAAATCCTAAAGGTCTGTGGACAAATGCATCACAAAGTGTATTACGAAGTCTTAGTGGACAGATGTTGCCAAGTTTGATTCCCTGTCACTATTGAGTTAGCTGATATCAGTGAGGGTAGCTTATGGGCCAGGTTTTTTAGGTCGTCAGGCGGGCGTGCACCTGACCTGAATGAATAAAATATGACATACGATGACATTGGGCAAACGTCCCGCCGTCATCGTGCACCCACGCGATATTTCAGTCTGCAGGAGTCGGCAGCATGCCTGCTGACAATTAACAGACCTATTAAAGCCCATTAAAGTGCCAATTAAATGAAATTTTTCACTGCTCGTCCAACCTTGGTGGTTGGCGAGCAGCAAAAAGGCCAAGCAGCCTTTACATTTTTTAGGAAACCTCATCTACGGGCAGAATGAGGTTTCCAACAGCAATTGAAAATAAAATAAGAATGTTAACATTTCATTAATAACATGTCCATGCTCATGTGACAGAGTTTGTTAACATTTTGTAATTCTTTATTTTTCATTTTCAGAACTCTCCATTTCCCTGAGGCAGCTCTGTGTCTCGTGCATGTGTGAACTCCCCCGCTCGCCCTCATCCCCCCACCACACAGGCAGCGCTGAGCGCTGCAGTGTGTGTTTCATGCTGGGTGGGCCTTAATTGGCCTGCCAGCGTGAAATCGTGGTCGCGGCCCGATCACGTGTGGCGATTTGCTTCTTGACCACCTCTGCCCGCCTCCGCAGAGCCCATTTGACGAGGACAAAATCATGGTGATGATTTTCTACAGTTGCTCACAGTTACCCTAACTTGGATGAAGAAACATCCATGGTTTCTGCAACTAAATGCTATCTATTTGCCCCTGCTGCAAAGTGCTCAGGTGAAAACAGAATCTGGTTCGGCTATGATGCCTTCAAAGGAAGAATAGGTTGCTGACACTCAGACCTAGAAATTCAATGATCTTGGGTCTGTGTTACAGGTGGAAATGCCCAAGTCTTAGCTGCAACTGGCTAAATATCTGCACACATTTCACCCTGAATATGTGCTGCCCACAATATGGGATGAGGTATCCAGCAAATATGTAAATTGTGTATGTGTATATGCAAATTAGGGCCCATTGTCAACTTAATGCCTCCTTTACCAAATTGGTTTGCCCTGAACTCAGCTGGTGGGCACGTTTGGACTATCACGGCATTGGAATGCAGATAGATCGGGGTGAGGGGAGGTGGGGTGTGGTGAATGGTGTCTGGCAGTGTCTCATGGTTTTAATGAAGAGCAATTCTGCACCACATTCAGGTATGGAATGAATATAAGCTTCCAGACAGCTTATTGGAAGCTTAAGCACCCTCTAGTTTCTGAAAAACAGGCACACTGCTTTTGAATTTTAAACTGAATTTTAGGCCCATGTTTCTATGTCCATTGTAGTACACGACCTGATATGTGTGTATTAGACATTATTATTATAGTTTTGTGTTAGTAACTACTTTATTAGGCCTGTTTTTCCTACGTAGTCAGAATTGTTTTTTGGTGTGTCATGGCGTTATCAATTGATCTATACTTTTAAGTATGATCACAATCCAAGGAGAATTAAACAAAGCCTTGAGATAATACAGATAGTACTGAAGTGTGGTTCTGATAGTGTCATTGTGAACCTGAAAAGGAATTTATTGGAAATCCATCAAAGTATCTTTCAACTTCAAGGTGACTGCCAGAACACATAAAGTTCTCATTCGTCAAAGGACGCAAAAGTACTTTATATAATGTAACAGTAAATCACCACACCATATTTAGTTTCAAAAGTAAAGAATATCATTCTAAGGGAGCAATAACAAATACCTCTTAAATAGCACTGTCCAAAAATGTTTACTAGTTAGTTTACAACCGTGCAATTGGATGTGACCGGTATTGAACTCAATCATAATATTGATCTCTTGTACCTATCATGGAAAACTAGGCTGATATCCATCAGATATGTATCAAGTTAACTTGTCTGAATACAGGCAGAAATGTATTACAATATCTTCATTTCACTTCAAGGTGAAAATAACAAATTCTCAGGATATGTTAAGTATCAGAAATGTTAAGCATCAGACCTTCCAAACCCACAACCACTACCACTTAGAAGGACAAGGGCAGCAGACACATGGGAACATCATTATCTGTAAGTTCCCCTCCAAGCCACTCACCGCCCTGATTTGGAAATATATCACCGTCCCCTCACTGTTGCTGGGTCAAAGTCCTGGAACTCTCTCCTTAACAGCACTGGGTATACCTACATCACATGGGCTGCAGCGGTTCAGGAAGGCAGCTCACCACCCCCTTCTCAAGGGCAATTAGGGATGGGCAATAAATGCTGCCTTAGCCAGTGGAGCCCACATCATGTAAAAGAGTTAAAAAAAAGTTCCCCACCAAGTCCACAAGAATTCTGAAAATGCTTTTAAATCCAAGAAGTATGAGACACAGTTGGAAAATGTTTGCATTTAGAGGGGAGGTACATAGCCTCCTTTCTCTTTAATGTTTTAATTACACTCTGATTTTATCTTGAACTGGATTTCACAGTTAAATAAAAAATATAATTTCTCAGTAAATTGAAGAGTACTTCAGGCAGAGAATGAAAAATACCTTTCTAAGTCATTGTCATTCAATGCTGACATTTTGGCTTGGATTTTCTCAGAGTCATGGAGACTCAGGTATTTGCCCCAAATGGTGGGCAGGACCTGTATCTGGAAATCCCAACCCAATTCTAACAGAAACTGATTTTGCCAGGTGTCATGAAACTATTAATGTATATAATGTTATTGGAAACTATTCTTTTTTTAAATAGATGTTTAGTCTGTGGATGTGTCTTAATCGGATTAAAGCCAGCTAGTCTGGATGCTTTGATGTGTACATGTTTTGAGATGTAAGCAGAAGTAGAGGTACATTTGCATTTTGTTGAATAAAGCATTCAAGAGTAGGAGTGAAATCTTGCACCTAGCTAGGAGAGACCAAGTAATATTTATATTACTAATAAAATTGCTACTATGAAAGGAATTCAAATATGAAAATTTGCATTCAAAGAGAAGTGCTGGATATAATAGAAAGCAGTTTTGTCTGTGCAGGGCACAGTCATGTAACATCAAAGCAGCTGTAAGCCTTCAACTGTCTGCAAAGTAACCAAAGTGAAAGGAACCTCATGTTGAATTTGTATGGTGAAAATGCTTTGCTTGGTGTCTGATTAAAGTCAATGGGTTGTCATTGCCTTAGTGGAGATTAGTTTGGGAATTTGTTAAAAAGCTATGGTAGTAGTAATTTGTAGCCATGTATATGTTTAACTTGTGTAAATCAATAAATGTCTTATATAGTTTAATATAAAACCCTCTCAAGAACTGGTGGTCTCATTCCTGAATTTAGAGCTGCAACTCAAAATATACCAATTGAAAATATAGGTTTTGACAGTTGTTTAAAGTTTCCCTCTGGGATTTTAAATAACAGCCTTTACCAACTGCTGTGTCATAACACTGGGGTTGTGGGGGGTGGGGTGGCGAGCTGGGATGACAGCTGAGTTCATACAGACCCTAGTTTTGCTGGATCAAGGGCCTTATCTTGCAGTGTTCAAGTTACAAATCTTTAGAGGAGTCATGAATACTCTTGAAGGGCAGATAAGGTCTGTAGAATTGTGAGCTGTCAAGTTATTTACTTGGCATGCTCTTCAAAACTTGAAAAGTAAATGCCAGCCTCTCTTAGTGAGAGATGAGAAACCTCAAGCTGTCAAGTTATTTAAATGGCCAGCCCTTTAAAAATTGAAAAAACTGCCTACATTTGTCTGTGAGAATTGAATTAAAACTTGTTCTAGCAGTTTCAATGGCTATTTGTTGACATAACCCTATGTACTATCATTATAGCATTATTATTGCTTGTCTGCTTTCCACAACCTATCATTATCACAGTGGAAAGGCAGTGGGGCTGTAAGTTCACATTTTGATTGACAATTTCAAAAGATTATCAAAGGATTAGCTGTCTTTGATGGGGGATGGTTATAAATACAAATGGTCATTTTCATAAGGAATTAAGAGCTTGAGGGGATTTAAATGCATTGAATGGTCTTTCATGAATGTGAGATATTTTATATTTATAGTGAAATCTATAACAGTTATTTAGAACTTTATTCTATTTCATCTCAGCATAGTTCCTGAGGTCTGCCTATGGTGGATACTGGGTAAATTGGCATTGCGGGTGTAAGGGAAAAGGGTGGTGAGTGGTGGGCATGAATTGGCATGGGTTGGCATTAAGTTGGCATAGGTCTAAAAGAGGCCAAGGGGGTGGGTGGGAGCCATGGGTTGACATGAGTTGGCACACAGGGGCATGGGACATTGGTGTGGGGAGTAGCCATGAGGGCTAGAGGGCCTATTGTTTAAGAGAACAACTGGGGCAAAGCCCCAGAGAACTGAGGTGGGCTTTTTAAACCCACTTCGGGATTTGGCAGCTCTTGTGGCCACCTCTGACCTGTGTCCGGAGATGGTGGGCCTGACTCCATACTCCATTCGACACCACATGCACCCCCCCCACCCATCCCCAGGGCAAAGGTTCCTTCAGCTGGGGCATTATTTCCCTGAGGCTTTTATGGACAGCTGGGAAATTTCCTGACTCAAGCTACCGGCTCATGTAAAATCTAAACCAATGTCCCATAGAGTTTATGTGTATGACATTTTTTCTGGAAAATATACTAGAGATCCTCCTCTTCTAATGATTCCTTGATTGCTGCAATACTGTAAGAAACATACCAGATTAACAAGGTCCTTGTACTGAGCTGTAAGAGCAAAATTGAGCTCAGCAAAATTCACAATGGGACGCAAAGTGATCCTCATTGTGAAATGTCGGCTGTTTCACAATGTTATTACTTTGGCCTTAGTTTTATCTATCCATGACTTTATGGAAAACTGCTCCCATTTTTCACATTCCATTTAAGACAGTTTATACAAGGTAGCAATTCAAAAGTACCATAAAATGCAATTGGCTAAAATGAACTTTTCTTCACTAGGATTCTGCATAAGCGGAAAGGCAAATTAAAAATAGAAAATATCGAAAAATACATCATGCATGACAATCATTAATACAATTTAAAATCCAAGTACAAACTCAGATTTTTTGCCTGACTTAACTACACTATTTGCTGATAGGAAGGTTACTGAATGGAGTGTTAATGTATTTTGCACCTTGATCTATGAGACATGTATCAGAATAATGTGTTCAAATACATTGAATTCTTCCTGTCTGCAACCTGCTGACTTTAAAGTAAGTCATATGCAGTTCCAAGTAAAATTGAGATTGCGCATTGACCCACACTTTTACAATGAATATTTAGGGTTTATTAACCTCACAGAATCACAGAATTTTAATGGCACAGAAGGAGGCCATTCGGCCCATCGTGTCCACACCAGCTCTCCAAATGAGCATTATGACCTAGCGCCATTGCCCTGCCTTGTCCCCATACCACTGCATATTGTTTCTATTCATATAATCATCTAATGCCCTCTTGAATGCCTCGATTGAACCTGCCTCCACCATACGTCAAGGCAGTGCATTCCAGACCTGAACCACTCATGGTGTGAAAAAGCTTTTTCTCACGTTATATTTGCTTCTTTTGCAAATCACTTTAAATTTGTGCCTTCTAGTTCTTGATCCTTTTATGAGCTGGAACAGCTTCTCCCTATCTACTCTGTCTAGCCCCCTTGGGGCTATGAAATGTAAGTGAGGTGTCTCTGGGATCCAGGAACTTGGAACTTGGGGTAAAATTTTTAGCTCAGCAGGCGGGCACGAGCCCGACCCACTTGAGCCTGAAATGAGGCGTGTTGACATCTGGCAAGCATCCCAATGCCAATGCACAGTGGCGCAATAGTTCGGTCAGTGTGCCCACCAACAATTAAAAGGCCTGCTAAAGCCATTAAATTATTAAGTAAGTTGAATTTCCCAGGGACGGGATGAGGCTTCCTAAAGCAAATAAAATAAAATAAAAATTTTGAAACTTAATTATTAACATGTCCCTGCTCATGTGACAGAGTCATATTTTATTACATTTTTAATGTCTTTGTTTTTTTTTATATAACCCTTCATCTCACTAAGGCAGCTCTGTGCCTCAGGGAGATTATGAAGCATGCATTCGCATGCATGAGCGAAGTTTGCACTCATCCCACTCGCTCTCGCCCTCCCTACACAGGCAGCACGGAGTGCTGCCACTCGTGTTTCACACTGGGCGGGTCTTACTTGGCCCACCAGCATGAAATCTCCTTCCAGCCTCAATCGCAGGCAATAGCTGGCTTCCTGACCTCCCTCGCCCACCCCCACTGAACACGCCAGACAAGGGCAAGATTCTGCCCTTGGAAAGGGAGAGGGTAAATTCAGTTGTTATCGTCCATGCTGGAACAAATGACATAGGAAGGAACAGGGGAGGAGGTCTTGCCCTGGCTTGGGAGGTGGTAGCAGTGGTGGTCAATGCCAAGGCTGCACAGAAGAAGTTCGCCATCTAGTGCAAAAAGAGGATGAATGATCTCATCCGTGCTGCCAGGGTATGGCAGCCATCTCGTTGCTCTAAACTCACAAACTCACAAGCCCATCACACATTCACTGGCATCTCACTACTGCCAGCTCAATGGACATCACCGCTCACTCTCTCACACCCTCACATCTCCATCTGGCCTCCTATCCTCTGGAGGCTCTCTCCTCAGCCCTCACCCTCTTAAGGCCACTTGCACAGAACAACATTGTGCCCCCACACACACCCTGGGATACCTTTGTTCCCTAGTACAGCCCTCACCCTGCAGCCTTCTCCCTCGCCTGAGGCCAATTCATTCCCCTTCTCCGAACAAGCCCTAGCCCTGTAGCCATTGAAAAGCCGCCCCTGCCTTATGGCTGGTCTTGTAAGTAGAGACCTGTCTGTGAGCCCCCCCTGATAGTGATGTGGTGCTGCCTGTGAAGCCTGGCAATGATGACCATGAGTGTTGCCTGAAGCAAGGTAGGCAAACAAGGCTCAAAGTCCCGAGTGAAGTACAGCTTGCCAGGTGCACGTCACTTATGTTCTGATGTGAAACATTTGGATGATACAGTGTGGGGGGATGATTTCAGCAAACTGGACTTATAGTGCATTAGATTAAAGTTCCTGGCGCACTGTGGCAGGAATGCAGCCTGCCATTGACAGGCGGAATGGACGATTGCAAACCGGCTTCACAACATCGTGAAACTGACTTTTGGCCTTCCTGCCATATTGTCCGCTCATGCCTGCCATGACGCCCGACACCAGCAGGCATGGAAAATTCCAAACATAGTGCCCATGCTAAAACATGAGAGCTGGAGGAATTTGTGCATTGGGCTGAACCAGATATAATAGGGATTATTGAGACATGGCTACAACTAAAACAGCAATGGGAATTAAACATTGCAGGGTATAACCTATTTAGAAAAGGCAGGGTGGAATAGCTGCACTTATTAGAGGTAACGTATGTTATTAGGGATAATATATTAGGGATAACATAAAAAAGGGACACAGCTATCAGCAAGACAAAAATAGAATAAATAGGGATAAAAAATAATAAAAGACCAATCTTACTAATAGGTATAGTCTTCGGACGACTGAATAGTGGAAGAGAGGTGCAGAAAGAAATATCCAGACAAGTGAGGGAATGGAGTAAAATTGAATAATAATATGAGGGATTTTAACTACCCTGATGCAATTGGAGAGAAGCAGTAAGTATAGGGGATAAGCTTTCTAACCCAATATATTAAAAACCCAACTAATTTGTATGTTCGTATTTGCTATTGGAACCAGTAATAGAGAATGAACCAGAGCAGATTAGAGAAGTAAAAGTAGGGGAACATCCTGGTAATAGTGACCTAATAAATTACACCTTTAAATGATAATAGAGGAGGACATAAGTATGGCAAAAACCAGGTAAATAGATTAGAGAAAAGCTGATTTTGAAGGGTTAAGAATAGAACTTGGGAAAATAAACTGGGCGATAATATTGTCAAGCAATGTAGAATAACAACGTGGAGAAACATTTAAAACTCTGTTCAGCTGAGTGTGGGAAATCTATCAAATAAAAACAGAAAATGCTGAAATAGTCAACAGGTCAGGCAGCATCTGTAGAGAGAAATGGAGTCAATGGGCGGAATTTTAACTGCAGTGTGTCGTACCCAATGGCAGGACAGGAAGTGGGAACCATTCTGCTGTCTTGCTTTTTGCTGGCTCCCACACAATTATAATGAAAATTTACAGTGCCAGCAGTGTCCACAGGAGACACTTGTGATCACACAGGATAGGAAAGTTTTCAGTGGTGAAATTCACTGTTACTTGACAATGCAGCAACTACCGGCAGGTTATAAAAGAGCCTCCTGGTCAAACAGGGAGACGCTTCATCACAGCTGCAACTATCCTGCCCAATTCCATTGCCATTAACATAAGAATAATTGAGAGCACAAAGCTGGCATGAGTGTTTTTCAAAATTTAAATTTCATCTACAAATATTTCATATTACATTGGTTTCACTTTAATCATGTGTGCATCATCATTATTCTTTGAGACTAACTTAGGGAGCTAAATGTGCATGCCTCATGATTAGCATACATTGATGGCTATAGGGGAATTAGGGACATTTCCTTTATTGTGGAAGAAACAATGTTGTGTTTTTGCACTCTTTATTGAATGTTCATGCTTATGTCCAGTGTTGTACTTGTCAGTCTGTGGGACATGGCTGAATTTGTAGGCTCAGTTGGCCCTCCCTTCTATGCATTGTAAAGGATATTGCCCAACATCACTTTTAGCAAGGATAATTGAAGTGTTGTAGGTGAACCCAAAGCCCTGTAAGGATTCTGCCAGTCAACACCTTGTGATGGACACACATGTGGACATTACTGACACTGTCCTTTAGGCCCCTGGTTTTCTTACTTTGGCTGGCTGTTCCACCAATCCCAGGATTCCAGGTCCTTCCCACTTCACACTTCCATGCCCCGACCCTCCACCCATGTCCTCCCTAGGTCCCTCTTCCATTCCTCCATGGCCCTGACCCCTCTCCAACCAGCACACCCCATCTCACCACTGATTCACCCTGGCCAGTCCTGAGCCTGCATGCAAGCTGCCATTCTCTTGTTCCTCTCCCTTGCATCTCCCTTGAGTTCAACAAGGAAAAGCGCTGACCTCAAGCACAACTGCACCAAGCCAATTGCTGCAAGCCACCTTTAAACAAAAGTGAACTGTGTGCCGTGAGACTCAATTGAATTTATCATGAAGGTAGGACATAATTACAAAAAGTTTTCATATAATGTATCATGGCATGCAAATATATTACAAGTAGGAAACTGTCATGGGATGGTATAAGGTCCACTCTACCACAAACACGCTGCTAAGTTGATCTCTAAATTTGAACACGCTGTGGGGAAGGTGAAATTTAAGCTCCTATATAAAGCCTGAAATGTTAACTCTGCTTCTCTCCACTGATGCTGCCTGACCTGCTGAGTATTTCCAGCATTTTCTGTTTTCATTTCAGATTTCCAGCATCTGTGGATAGCTGCTTTTGTGTGGGAAAAATATATTCTGCTAAATGGAAAGAGAAACTAAACACTAATAAGCCTCTATGGATGAGTAAACACATAAGGGAACAATTAAGGGTTAGGAAAGAGGTATAAATTAAGTACACAGACAGCAGAGGAATCCATGATAAGAGACAATAAGAAATTAGGAGGGAAGCCAAAAAAACAATTAGGAGGCAAAGAGGAACTGTGAAATTAAATTATCAGCAACATATATAAAAATAATCAAATATTTTACAGGTACATCAACAAAAAAAAAGGAAGGCTGGAATCAGAATAGGGCCATTAAGGGATAGACAGGATAATACCAGAGGTAATGGTAGAGAGATGGCAGAAACATTAAATAGTTATTTAATTATTTTGGTATTTACCAAGGAGATAAAACTGGTGGACATGACATTGGAAGATGAAATAAATATGGGATAAGTGCATTTAAAATAAAAAGTGGCTGTATAAAGTAATCAAACTCAAAGAGGATGGTAATAGATAGGGCAAATGGAATGTTGGCTTTTATTTCAAAGGGAATGAAGTATAAAAATAGGGAAGCCTTGCTAAAACTATACAAAGCACTAGTTAGATCACACCTAGAATACTGTGAACAGTTTTGGTCCTCCTTATCTAAGGAAAGATATACTGGCATTGGAGGCAGTCCAGAGAAAGCTCACTAGGTTGATCCGGGGGTTGGAAGGATTTTCTTATGAGGAGAGGTTGAGTTGGTTGGGCCTGTACTCGTTGGAGTTTAGAAAAATGAGAAGCGACCTTATTGAAACACATAAGATTCTTAGGGGGCTTGACAGGGTAGATGCTGAGAGGTTGTTTCCTCTTGTGGGAGAGTCTAGCAGCAGAGGACATAATCTCAGAGTAAGGGGACGCCCATTTAAAACAGAAATGAAGAGTAATTTCTTCTCTCAGAGTGTAGTCAATCTGTGGAATTCTTTACTGCAGAGCACTGTAGAGGCTGGGTCATTAAATATATTCAAGGTTGAGATAGACAGATTTGTAATCAGTAAGGGAATCAAAGGTTATGGGGAAAAGGCAGGAAAGTGGAGTTGAAGATTACTAGGCCAACCATGATCTCATTGAACGGCGGAGCAGACTCGATGGGCCGAATGGCTTATTTCTGCTCTTACGTCTTATGGTCTTATAAAATCCATGGTGTGGAGGAATTGGATCCATGCATTTTAAAAGAACCTAGGGAAGAGACAAGAAAAGCATTGCTATACATATTTAATAATTTGTAGAAAAAGAGGCCTGGCAGATAACTATCATAATGCCTTTATTTAAGAAGGGGGATTCGACATGCCCATGGAATTGTAGACCAGTCAGCTTAACATGGATGATAGGAAAAATAATGGAATTCCTACCAGGGAAGAGAATAGAAGAACATCAGGAAACTAAAAATACAATGAATAGTCAGCATGGGCTTCAAAAGGGAAAATCTTGCTTGGCCAACCTTAGTAAATTTTTTAAGCATGTAAAGGAGAGTAGACAATGGCAATATAGTAGATATAATTTATCTGGATTTTCAGAAGGCATTCTATAAGGTGCCCCATAATAGACAAATGAATAAAGCCAGAGAAAATGGAGTCAGGGGATATTTGGCAGAATGGATTCGTAGCTGGCTTCAAGTCAGAACCCAGACAGTGGCAGAAGTTGGGAAGTGGCATTCCACAAAGATCATTGCTGCAGTTTCCAATTAACATTAATGATTTAGACTTTGGAGTCAAAAACACAATGACTAAATTTGCAGATGACACCAAATTGGGGTGATAATCAATACTGGGAGAACTGCAACAAATTACAGGAGGATAGTAATAACCTTGCAAAATCAGCAAATAATTGGCAAATTAAGTTCAGCACAGATAAGTGTGAGGTAATACATTTTGGGGAGGAAAAATATGGAGGTCACTTATTATGAAAGCAAAATACTGCAGATACTGAAAATCTACAATAAAAACAGAAATTGCTGGAAATGCTCAGTAGATCTAGCAGCACATTTGTTGAACATAACATCCGTCTCTGTCCTTAAGCCCCATAATATCTACTACAAAATATGGCCATGAATTTAAAGCAGTTAGGTTAGATATTCGGTTGTAACATCTCATTAAGGACATATTTAGTTGTAATTACCTCATTCATTTTTCTCCCAGTAAGTTATTAATAGAGCAATGCAATATAATTTGACCTCACCACATAGGTAGTAATCTAGCAGAAATTACTGATAAAAAAAGAGATAAAAATTGTTTAATTATATTATCATACACAAAATTATAAGGGAAGAAAAACAGGAAGCAAATCAAATTGGGGTTGGGAATCCAACACCTGCATAATTTCCAGGTCCTTACCCTATGCCACAATTGTGTTGCTAATGTGACACTATTCTGAAATGTTAATGCCCTAATTGGGCTGGGGGTAATAAACTCAGCACCCAATTAGTGGCCCCAAGGATGACCAGGAGGCGCAAGGGGTGAAGACAGCTGATAGCCATAATAGGGCCCACCGCTGCCTTGCTAAATAGAGCAGATAAAACATCGGAGGGCCAGCAGCCTAACCATGCATGAAAGCAGCCATGTGACCAAATGAAAGGGAACGTGCCTGATCCAGGGCAAGATCCCTCAGGTCTCGTCAACTTCTACATTTTTAAAAATACCTTCACCTTTCCCTGCATTGAACCTGACCGCTGTTCCAGTTCACCGATTTCCAGGTTGAAAATTCCATTCTCTCCCTCCGTGACCCGTTAAGTTCCTCGAAGAGTTTAACAGGCCATTCATTGGAGGCAAGTTGGTTTCTGACCCCAGCTCCCCCATCCTCACTGTGAAAATTGGATAGCGTCCGGGATGCATCAGGATTTAAAGATGCCTTTCGGGAATTTGTCTTTTAAATCACGTCCGCACCCATTACCAACCCTACTGGCAATTTAAACTCCAGCCCATTGTGTTACTGCAATGGTTTGCTTCATTCTTCAGATACAGGGGTCATGATTCGTGACCTGACCATGTTGGTTCCATTGGAAGTGGACAGCCCATAAATTTGGTGCTCTACCTCACTGCCATTGATTTAACAATGGGCTTAGTGGTTCCACACTGCTGGCTCCTTCTCTCACTGCCAGTTGCCACTGCATTCAGTAGGGGGCCAAACAGCATGAGAGCACATGGTGCAGCCAGCCTTCTGTTCTTAAAGGCAGCCTGTCCCTTTTAAAGGGAAACTATATTGATTGCTATAGTTTAAAATATGGAAATTGGAATATCAGGGAAGAGAGAGTGTTTCAGGGTGACAGATCCAGAACTGGGGACATTAATGGTGGAGGTGGGCAGGAGAAGAGATGCCGTGATTCCACAGGAATCTAAGAGGCCCTCAAGGACACCGTCAAAAAACAAGTGTGAGCAGGTGGCAAGGATGGTCAACTCCTGGTATCTGGACCCAAGAACTTGACAACAGTGTCATAAGAAGTATAATGGCCGCACCCATATTACTAAGGTCAGTAAATACATCTCCATGTGACATCTCCTTCCCCACCATACCACCAACCTCTCATGCCACTCAATCCACTACACCCCTCATCACTTACCCAGCAGCACTCCCTGGCACTCAGAACTCATGTCTAACATTCAAACATTCCACCACACACTTAGTAATCCTGCATGTCTCCCACTTATCTCCCACTGCCTCCACATGCCTCCAGGTATTCAACTATGGCAGGCGCATCACTCAAACACAGTACTACACAGCCATTGATGGTCTGCTCTTCTCATACAGTACAAAGTGGCACACAATAGAAGGCAGCAGATCCAGCAGGGGACAAAGACGCCTGCATATTCTACCCTAAAGAGGAGATGGCTCTTAGCATCGTGAGAGCAGCTGCTACAGCATCCTGCTTCACTGCAAAATTTGACGATGCTGTTATGTTTCTGGCTTATGCCCCTTCTCAACTCCCAGCACAACCCGATCCTGCTATCTGGAATGACGAACAATCTGCTGATGGTGTCACTTTGAACCCTTTGCTTCACACTCCACTCCCCTTCCTTCACACCAACCTTCCCCATCCGATTCCCTGCTTTCAGATGCCTAAGAGCTGACGCTTGCACAAACACAGCAGGAAGGAAGAGAGAGAGCAAGAATACAGCATGTTGAAGAGGTCCTGTCACTTGATATGATACTCCTGCTACCAGCTCAGATACTGGCACTGTACATACCTTGAAGATGAGGAGGGAATTGGAATCAGCATGTGATGATAATGGGGCATGCAAAATGTAAGAAATTGGGATCTTTAATAAGCGGGATTAGCTAAGCAATATTGAGAAAGACTTTGACCTCTAAACAGTCTTATTTTAGACCGTCATGTCGACATTACTGAGTTGTTAGATGATTGGGGGTTGGTAGATTACCCAGTATCAAAAAAGTTTTATAGATTCGTGTCATACTGGTGGTGGGGACTGAGGGGCTGCTGAGGTGCTGGTGAGGTGGCAGTGCTCCTTGGGCAGCTACCTTTTCAGAAGTAAGATGGACCAGAGGAGGAGCAAAATCAAGAGATCAAGGGAATGGTTTCCTAACACTTCGACTAGAGAGTGGAATGCTGTTATCACAAGCTATTACGGGTCACATACTTTTTTCTGTCTAATTAGTTAATGTATCATATCTAAACTGTTGTCTCTTAATAAACTCAATAAACTATCTTAAAATTACATACGAATAGTCAACTGCCTATTTAGTTATCTGTGGACCCAAATCCAGAAATCTTACACATGGGATCCAGCCAGGCCATGGTAAGGGTGGTTTTTTTGCCAGCTCACTGGTGGGCAAAGTTCCAGCTGAATTCTGCTGCAGAAGACTCTGATGAGGACTTAAATGGAACTGCATACAGGAAAGCACTGAAAGGGCATGTACACTGTAATAAACTTGGGGTTTCTTGTGAGAAACAGTAAACTTTATTTATAGATCTCCTGATGAAGCTACATGCTTGAACCAAGACCACAACTAGAAAGCTGCACCCCTAAGATTACCTGCACTAAGGTCGTTTGTACAGTCACATGATCCTCCAAACAGTATGAAAGGCTTTACTTACAATCACTACATTCCTCCCCCATTAATTTTGTTTTATATCCCTTGTTTACAAGAATATCTTAATCCATAACATATACAAATATGTACAATTCATGTGATTATGGATTAAGTCTCTGAGGTGGATTTCTAATTCAGGTCAAGCAATGTAGCTCTACAACTTAAAATTCTTCCACTGGATTGACTTGATCAGGAACTGCAGCATCAGGGATGACCTTAGACAATGGCATTTCAGAATTATTTACTTCAGCAGAGACATCAGGTATATCTATTCTATGTCGACCTGGCACCTCAGGGATCAAAGGTTCGACTTCAATTTAAGGTGGAGTAACTGGTTGTTGGAGTGTCTCTCTACTTCTTAGATAACCCACATATTTCCTAACAATCCTGTTTTCCACTTCCACTTGCTATGACAAAGGTCCAGTTGCAGAGACAATTAAGTCAGGAACCCATCTAGGTCCAGTTCCAAAATTTCACACAAAGACTATCTCTCACACAGTAAATTTTTGATTGTTGCTGTGAACATCTTGATTCACTTTCTGACTACTCTGGTTCTTCTCTATCTTCCCCTCTAAGTTAGAGAATACCAGACTCAATCTTGTATGAAGGCAGCATTTCATTAGTAGTTCAGACAGTGTTGAACCCATAGTTGCATGAGGAGTTGTGTGATAGTTGAGAAGAAATCTTGAAATTCATGTTTCTAACGTTCCTTAAGATAATTTCTTCATTCCTGTTTTAAAAGTTTCTACAGCTCTTTCTGCCAACCGATTGGATGAAGGATGATACAGTGCTGTTTTGACATGTTTAGTCCCATTTAGATTCATGAATCTTTGGAATTCTGTATTAGTGAATGCAGTACCATTATCCGAAACAATGACTTCTGGTAGGCCATGGATACTACTGGCGCAGCTTTTCAATAGTTACACACGATGGAGATGATTTAACTTCACACACATCCATCCACTTAGAATGCACGTGAATGATCAATACAAACGTGGTACCTAAAAATGTTCCTACATAGCCTATATGTAGTCTAACCCAGAGTCGACCAGTCTACTCGCATGGACATAGTGGAGCTGAAACAGACAACTTCTGTTGTTGCTGACTCTGGAGATGGTGTTTAACCATTTTTTCTACATTACTGTCAATGCCTGGCCACTAAATATAGCTTTGTACACGCATCTTCATCTTCGAAATGCCTGGATGCACACTGTGAAGCTCTGTCAATGGTGATTCTCTTCCTTGCGAAGGGACGACAACTATTGCTCCCCACAACAAGATTCCATCTTGAAAACTTAATTCAGTTTTACAGGCATTGAATAGTTTTGACTCCACAGAGACTTGTGCATTTGACCATCCTTGAAATACCTGTTCTTGGACTTTTGATAACCTTGGATCCCAGTTTGCCCAATTCTTTATCTGATTCACCTCGACCAGCGAGGAGTCCAGGAAATTCAACACAAGTACAACTTATTGAGGCACTGGAGCATGTATAATGCTATTGGGCAAAGGAAGACGACTGAGGGCGTCTGCATTCGTTATATGCACACCCGAATAATGCATAAAGGTGTACAAAATCAAAGCCCATCTTTGAATTCTGGCACGAGCTATCAGCGGAATTGCTTATCTTCATTAAATAAACCCAGAAGTGGCTTGTAGTCTGACACTATGGCAAAATGTTGACTATGCAAATATTGATGGAACTTATTTACTCCAAATATTACGGATAAGCCTTCTTTTTCAAGTTGTGAGTAACCCTTCTAGGCTGCAGAGCGGGTTCTGGAAAAATATCCTATTGCTCTACTGGAACCATCTCCCATCTTGTGCGACCACACTGCTCCCACAGCATAGGAAGATGCATCACAGGTTAATATTATTTCTTTTGATGAGTCATAATGTACGAGCAGACATGATGAGTGTAAAAGCCTCTTGACTTTTATGAAGGCTTCTTCTTGTTGTGGTTCTTCTTCAATAATAAGTATAATGCAGACAAATTAGGCAAGAAGCAATGGTAATTTATCATGCCAAAAAAAGACTTGAGTTCAGTGGCACTGGTTGGAGGGAGTGCCCCCTTGATTGCCCTGACTTTCTCCTCTACTGGAAGCAACCCTTGGGTACCTACTCGATGACCCAAGTAAGTGACTTTGGTTGCTTGGAAAGTACACTTCTCCTTTTTCAATTGTACACTAGAAGCCAAAAATCTCCTTAAAACCTCTCCTAAGTTGGGCAGATATTCAGCTTCCTTTGATCCTGTGATCAGCACATCATCCAGGTACACTACAACTTGGGGAAGTCCTTGCAATAGGCTTTCCATGGTTCTTTGGAATATTGCACATGCAGATGATACACCACAGGATAGGCATGTATATTGATGCAGGCTCTTGTACATTTTGATGGTTATATACCCTCTAGGTGTGCTGTCTACCTCTGGCTGTTGGTATGCATGGCTCATGTCCAGTTTGGTGTAGAATTTTCCTCCTGCAAGCTTAGCATACAAATCTCCAATCATTGGGATTGGGGATTTGTCTAATTTAGCAACCTATTCACTGTTAATTTGTAATCTCTGCAAATGCGGATGGTTGGTTTGGCTTCATCACAGGGACAATGGGTGCTGCCCATCCTGAAAATTAGACTGGCTGGATTATTCCTAACTTCTCCAAGTGGCAAAACTCTGCATCCACCTTCTCCTTTAGGGTGTAAGGTGCAGGCATGGCCTTAAAGAACCAGGGTGATGCCTCCAAATTTATGTATATTTTTGCTTGTGGGCTTTTATCATTCCCAACATTTTTTTTATTCATTCACGGGATGTGGACTTTGCTGGCTGGGCCAGCATTTATTGCCCATCCTTATTTGACCTCGAGAAAGTGGTTGCGAGCTGTCTTCTTGAACCGCTGTAGACCATGTGGTGCAAGTAGACAGTGCTGTTAGGAAAGGAGTTCCAGGATTTTGACACAGCGACAGTGAAGGAACAGCAACATATTTCCAAGTCAGGATGGTGAATGACTTGGAGGGGAACATGCAGTTGGTGGTGTTCCCATGTATCTGTTGCCCTCGTCCTTCTAGATGGCAGCGGAGTTGGGTTTGGAAGGTGCTGTCTAAGAAACCTTGGTGAATTCCTGCAGTACACACTGCTGCTACTGTGTGTCAGTGGTGGAGGGAGTGAATGTTTGTGGATGTGGTGTCAACCAAGTGGGCTGCTTTGTTCTGGATGGTGTCAAGCTTCTTCAGTGTTGTGGGAGCTGCACTCATCCAGACAAGTGGAGAGTATTCCATCACACTCCTGACTCGTGCCTTGTGGATGGTGGACAGGCCTTAGGGATTCAGGAGGTGTGTTACTTGGCACACTATTCCTAGCCTCTGACCTGCTCTTGTAATCACAGTATTTATATGGCTAGTCCAGTTCAGTTTCTGGCCAATGGTAACCCCCCAGGATGTTGATAGTGGGGGATTCAGAAATGGCAATGCCATTGAACATCAAGGAGCAATGGTCAGATTCTCTCTTGTTGGAGATGGTCATTGCCTGGCAATAGTGTGACATGAACAGTACTTGCCACTTGTCAGCCCAAGCCTGGATATTATTGGTCTTGTTGCATTTGGACATGGACTGCTTCAGTATTTGAGCAGTCACGAATGGTGCTGAACATTGTGCAATCATCAGCAAACATCCCCATTTCTGACTTTATGATGGAAGGAAGGTCATTGATGAAGCAGCTGAAGATGGTTGGACTGAGGGCACTACCCTGAGGAACTCCTGCTGTGATGTCCTGGAGCTGAGATGACTGACCTCCAACAACAACAACCATCTTCCTTTGTGCCAGGTATGACCCCAACCAGTGGAGAGCTTCCCTGCTGATTCCCATTGACTCCAGTTTTGCTAGGGCTCCTTAATGCCACACTCGGTTAAATGTGGCATTGGTGTCACTCTCACCTCACCTCAGGAGTTCAGCTTTTTTGTCCATGTTTGAACCCAGGCTGTAATGAGGTCAGGAGCTCAGTGGCCCTGGCGGAACCCAAACTGGGGGTCAGTGAGTAAGCGCTGCCTGGTAGCACTGTTGATGACCCCTTCCATTACTTTAATGATGATCCAGAGTAGGTTGATGGGGCAGTAATTGGCCGGGTTGGATTTGTCCTGCTTTTTATGTACAGGATATACCTGGACAATTTTCTACATAACCGGAGAGATTTAGCGCTGTAGTTGTACTGGAACAGCTTGGCTAGGGGCACAGCAAGTTTTGGAACACGAGATTTCTGTACTATTGCCAGAATATTGTCAGGGCCCATAGCCTTTGCAATATCCAGTGCCTTCAGCCGTTTCTTGATATCACGTGGAGTGAATCAAATTGGCTCAAGACTGGCATCTGGGATGCTGGGGACTCCCGGAGCAGGCCGAGGTGGATCATCCACTCGGCACTTCTGGCTGAAGATTGTAGCAGATGCTTCAGCCTTATCCTTTGCTCTGATGTTCTGGGCTCCCCCATCATTAAGAATGGGGATATTTGTGGACCCATCTCCTCCAGTGAGTTGTTTAATTGTCCATCACCTTTCATGACTGGATGTGTCCGGACTGCAGAACTTAGATCTGATCCATTGGTTATGGGATCGCTTAGCTCTGTCTATCACTTGCTGCTTATGCTGTTTGGCACACAAGTAGTCCTGTTTTATTGCTTCATCAGGTTATATTCATCAGGTGCTATAGCTTTGCCAGGTTGACACCTCATTTTAGGTATGCCTGGTGCTGCTCTAGGCATGGCCTCCTGCACTCTTCATTGAACCAGGGTTAATCCCCTGGTTTGATAGTAATGGTAGAATGGGAGATATGCCGGGCCATGAGGTTACAGATTGTGTTCGAGTGCAATTATGCTGCTGCTGATGACCCACAGCGCCTCATGGATGCCCCATTTTGAGTTGCTAGACCTGTTCAAAATCTATTCCATTTAGCACAGTGGTAGTGCCACACAGCACGATGGAGGGTATCCTTAATGTTAAGGCAGAACTTCATCTGCACAACGACTGTGTGGTGGTCACTCCTACCAATATGACGCGACAGATATACCTGTGGCAGGCAGTTTGGTGAGGATGAGGTCAAGTATGTTTTTCCCCCTTGTTGGTTCCCTCACCACCTGCCGCAGACCCAGTCTAAGCAGCTATGTCATTTAGAACCCGGCCAGCTTGGTCAGTAGCGGTGCTACCGAGCCACTCCTGGTGATATACATTGAAGTCCCCCACCCCGAGTACATTCTGCCCTTGCTACCCCCAGTGTTTCCTCCAAGTAGCATTCAACATGGAGAAATACTGATTCATCAGCTGACGGAGGGTGGTATGTGGTAATCAGCAGGAAGTTTCCTTGTCTGTGTTTGACCTCATGCGGGGTCCGGATTTGATGTTGAGGACTCCCAAGGCAACTCCTTCCTGACTGTATTCCACTGTGCCACCACCTCTGCTGGGTCAGTCCTGCCAGGGGGACAGGACATACCCAGGGATGGTAATGGTGGTGTCTGGGACATGATCTGTAAGGTATGATTCCGAGAGGATGACTATGTCAGGCTGTTGCTTGACTAGTCTGTGAGATATCTCTTCCAATTTTAGCACTAGTCCCCAGATGTTAATAAGGAGGACTTTGCAGGGTGGACAGGGCTGAGTTTGCTGTTCACAAAAAAAACAAAAATAACTGGAAAAACTCAGCAGGTCTGGCAGCATCTGCAGAGAGGAGCACAGTTAACGTTTCAAGTCCGAAAGACACTTCAACAGCTGTTCTCAGACCTGCTGAGTTTTTCCAGGTATTTTTGTTTTGGATTTCCAGCATCCGCAGTTTTTTGCTTTTATCTTTGAGTTTGCTGTTGTTGTTTCCAGTGCCTAGGTCAATGCCAGGTGGTCCATCCAGTTTTAATCCTTTTTTGAGGGTTTGCTTTTGTAGCAGTTTGATACAACTGAGTGGCTTGCTCGACCATTTCAGAGGGCAATTAAGAGTCAACCATATTGCCTTGGGTCTGGAGTCACATGTAGGCCAGATGAGGTAGGGATGGCAGATTTCCTTCCCTAAAGAGGATTGGTGATGGGCTTTCACAACAGTCAACAATGGTTTCATGGTCATTATTAGACTTCAATTCCAGATTCTTATTGATTCAAATTCCACCATCTGTTATGGCAGGATTTGAACCTGGGTCCCCAGGGAATTACCTTGGGTCTCTGGATTACTAGCCCAGTGACAATACCACTAGACCATCACCTTGCAATACGCTATCATACTTTTTTAAAGGCTCAGGAATTCCTCCTGCTCTAACTTGCAAAATTTCTGGCCAGTTGAGTTTAATTTCTTTCAACCAATTGCAGCCAAGAAGGCTAGATCCTTTACCTGTTGCAACAATCACTAGAAGCTGGGTTGTCTATTGCCTGTAGGATACAGGTACAGAAGTGAAATTTTTCACCTGTATTGCATCTCCAGTGTACATCTTCAGCAAAGCCATGGTTTGCTCCAAGTTCAGTGCCTGGGTACCTTTACTTAAAGATATATTCTCTCATCATTGTGGTTGATGATCCTGTGTTAACATCCATAGTTAGAGTCTTCCCATCTATTTGAAGGGTGACAGTGATTGGTTCAGTTTTCCTTGCCTTGAGATTGTATAGGGAATAGATATCAGAATCAGCAGCTTCTGATTCATTTATATTGTGCAGTTCAATTATCTTGACTTGCTGTCTGAATGGCTGTCTTGATTTCACCCTGAATTCCTTTGTAACATGCCCTTTTTTGTGACAGTAGTGGCATTCTGCCTCTTTAAATCTGCAGATTTCCAGCACATGGTTACCCCTGCATTGATAACAATTTAATTTCTGAATTGCTGGTGAGATGCTTCCAGTATTTCTGTTTGTTTTTCAAATGGTAGGGACTGTGTCTCACTTCGCAGTTGTCTCCCTGGCTTTCGTGCAACACCCATTGGTAGGCTCCCACTCTACCTGCAGAACAGCGCCATGTTTCACACTCTACGAGTCCCTCTCAGCACTCTCCATTGCTAACCCTATTTCCATGGTGCACTTCAGGTCAATATTAACCTCTGCAAGTAAACAGTGCTGAATGGCGTCATCATACACACTGAAAACCAAACGCTCTCGCAACAGTTCTCAATCAACTGTTTTAACTTAGCAATATACGTTGCGAGTGACTCACTGGGGGCCCTTATTCTAGATTTGAACTTGAATCTTCACATGATCCCCGATGGCTTAGGCTGAAAATATGCCTTCGCGAGGTCTACTAGCTCATTAAAGATCTGGAATTTGGAGCATTCGGGATCGTCAGACTATGGATGAGGTTATATGTCTTGCTCCCACAGACACTTAGAAGAATTGCTTTCTGTTTCTCCTCCGCTGTTATTTCATTCGCCATAAAGTAGAAACCCAGGCCCTCTATCTGCTAATTCCAGTCTTCCATGGACGAGTTGTATGGGTCGATTCTGCCGATGACTGTCATGACTGGTGAGTATACTTTTCTTTCCTCTCTTAAAAATCAATATACTCACATTCAGGAGGCAAGATAGAGCTATCCCATCCTTGTCGCCAATTGCAACTAACTTGGTGTACCAAACAGGTTTCTTGTTAGAAACAGTAAACTTTATTTACAGAGTTCTTGATGAAGCTATATGCTTGAACCAAGACCACGACTAGAAAGCTGTGCCCTTAAGATTACCCATGTTTAGGGCTGATTCATCTGTACAGTCACATGACCCCCAAAACAGTACGAAAGGCTTTGCTTCCAAACACTGCCGACACCAAAATGCTGGATATGTTGGCTGGCCTGCCAGACATCTTCCTTCACCATCAAGGAACATGGGTATGGCTCCAAGCTGGCAGAGGGCATAGTGCAGAGCCACTGCCACTACCCCATTCCTGTTGCAGCCTTTCTGTGGACAGGTTACCTAATTCTCTGCCCTCTCTGAGAATGCAGCAACACTGCAAATCCAGGAACTCACCACGACATATTCAAAAACATTGTAAAGCGCTTCCAGTTTTACAAAGCAGATGTCCTTAAAAATGACCTTACATTCAATTTGGCTGCCTAGCTGGCCCCTGAACTGATGCTAGTGTAGGATCTATCTTGCAGTTCAGTACTTGCTCTTTATAGAGTGAAGTGTAAAACCATTGTGTGGTCCAAATTAGGCATTCTGGCATCACATCAGCTGTTAGGACAATGTGATAGGGAGTGCACAAGACTAATCTCTGGGATGTCGGGATTGCCTTAGGAGAAGAGATTGAGGAAACTGTGCCTGTATTCTGTATAGTTTCGTAGAATGAGAGGTGATCTCATTGAAACTTACAAAGTTCTTACAGGGCATGACAGGGTGGATGTGGATAGGATGTTTCCCCTGGCTGGCGAGTCTAAGAACCAGGGGTCATAACCTCAGGTTAAGGGTTGGCCATTTAAGACTGATTTGTGGAGGAATTTCTTCACTCAGAGGGTGGTGAATCTTTGGAATTCTCTACCCCAAAAGCCTGTGGAAGCTCAACCATTGAGCATGTTCAAGACAGAAATAGAAAGATTGCTGGAGGCAAGTGACAGTATGGGAAATAGAGATAGCGCGGGAAAGTGGCATTGAGGTAGAAGATATATATATGGGATAAGGCTCCTTCTGAGGCTTTCAGTGCATGCTGGGGAGGCCTGTGTTTGTGCCCTCCTCAAGCAGGTGTGCCACATGGGCTGCAGTGGTAGTAGGTAGTGGTGCAGAGTTCACCACCAGGAGGGCACAAGTCCTGTGTAACATCATGGGGCCCAATCCGTAGGCTGCACAGGTGGACACCTGAAACAGGTGTGAAGCTTCTTGAATGTGTTCATCAGGAGACTTAGGCCTGTTGAAGACCCATCTATAAAATTAGTTACTGATGAACTGTCTGGATGTTGGGCTTGTCCCAAACAGAATTCTCCAGCGGACCCCACAGTCATCTACTAAAGATGAGTTAAAAAAAACTTGTGGTGGAGCCAGGAGGCTGAGAAAGACTCCCTCTGAATACACAACACTACAAACCCTCCTCCCAGAGTTTACCTTCAGGCTGCTGTCAGCAAGGCAGGTGTTCTGAAATTCAATGTTGGAGAAGTGTGAGCTGCCTGTGGACCGCAGGCATGCTGGCAGCTCAAGTCCTAAATTTTGGCTGGCCTCAAGCCTCTCTCTTCAGGTGCATGCTGCCTGCAAATCTGGGCTCCTAACTTCATTGTGCTTGCATGTGTAACCTTTTACAAAATTACAAACTAATATATTTTAATTAGTCTTAATGAATGGATTATTTAGATGATTGCATAAAGGTGCAAAAATAAGATATGATAATCAGGAATTATCTTGAGATGCTCGTTGTTGGGAATGCAAATAAATTGTGCAATTTATCTCTCTATCACGTAACTTGTTTCAAATTAAAAATGAAAATCATTGCTGTAATGGAATGAAATCGAACAAAATTTAATGAGAAAATCTTGATATTAAAGATGATGAATTTGTAATAAGACAAGGCTTAATGGGTGTGAAATTCAGTTCTGACTGGTATAAAATAGCCCAAATCAGATCACCCTCCCCTCCACCGCTGTTTTTCTTTCCCATTCTATTTCAATTAAAGTAAAATCACTGGAATGTATAATGGCAGCCGATCCATCATTGCCCACTGGCATTAAATTTTAACCCTAATGTTTCCTAATGTCAGTTATTTACAACAATTCAAATGATCAATTTTCCAATTTATAAATTGCATTATGACTGTTGCTAAGTGAAGCCACTGAGTGATAAAGGTCTATAACTTCCACGGAGTCTTTCAGAGTCAGATTACCACTCTGCTCCTAGTTGCTTCCCTGGAAATGAAGCCGCTCCTTTCTCGCACGACCTTCCGATCTAGGCCAGGCAAGATCAATATAGCAGGTGCCCGAGGCCTTGTGTCGAGAGCAGGAGAGTTGGTGGTAAAGAAGCCACCCCCCTCTTTTACAGCACTAGCTGCCGTAAAGCAGATAAGTTTAAAGGTCCAGTCACTTTGAAAAGCCAATGAGAAGGTAACATTGTAAGGTAAGTGGGTAAGATTGGGGTGTGGGGGATCGAGTGCTCTGTGAGGGGTGGATTGTGGGGAATTGGGTGGTCAGTGAGGGGGTTGTTGGAGGGGTTAATGTTGGGTGGTCAATAAGGGGGGTTGGTCAGTGGACGGGTGGTCAGGTAGGACAGGTGGTCAGTGAGGGGGCTGGTCAATGAGGAAGGTGGTCAGTGGGGGGGGTCAGGTGGTCAGTGAGAGGGTAGTCAGGATGGGATCAGGCGGTCAGTGAGGGCTTGGTCAATGAGGAGGTTTGTCAGTGATTGGGAGGTTGGGAGGGTAGCCTTGGGGGTGGAGGTGTAGTTGGGGTGCTGGGGCTGCACTTGGGATTGGGGAGGGCAGTCAGGGGGTCAGGAGGATGGTTGGGCGAATGAGAGTGAAGTCAGAGGGTAGAGATACAGTTGGGGGGTGGGGAGGGCAGTTGGGGGGTTGGGAGGAAGCTCAGGGAGGTGTATTGTAAAGTTAGGGGGTGGGGTTGCAGCCAGGGAGTGGGGAGGGCAGTTGGGGCATCCCGTGGAGGGTTGGGGTTTGGGGCAGTCCCATGGTGGGTGATCTGTACAATAGTAACCCAGAAGTTAGAAATGGTATTAATTCTTGTAACTTTTTCTAGTTAACTATTACTGTAACACAGTCTGAACCATCTGAAGCTTACAATTTAAATCGTACTTTCAGATGGTTCCCATTGCAGGGCAGTTGTCCAGGGGAAGTTCGAACTTCCCGTGCTATTGCCGTACAATCCTTACAATGGGGATTTCTGGGCTGGGAATGGGGTCCCCAGCACATCATTAGATTACCCCCCAGGTATGATGTCTTGAGGCGCTAAAGTTATGGGTCAATATTTTTTTGTCTTAATGTGTTGTAAAGTTTAGATTTGCTTTAGATATTTTCTCAGCTTCAATGGTGCTGCTCACTCCTGTGACAGACTCAGTGACTTACAATCAGCAATGTGCCCATACTGCCCAATATCTAATTGTAGGATTGAGTTTATTTTATTATAGTACTGTTAGGACTTAGTTGCCATATCCTTACGCATATCGATTACAATTGTATTCCATATGTAATATAACCACAAAAACATGATGGATAAGCTCAGTTAAATGTTGGCTACAGTTTCTACGAATCATGATATGTCGAGAAGCGTTGAAAAGGACAAATTCAGATCATGTAAAGATCCTTTATTTAAAAGTCACTAGAATGTGGATAACCCCAGGGAGGCTGTTAACCTTTTCACCAGTAATGACTGTAAAAATGTCTAACCAAATAGCTGTGAAACAGGACAAGTGCATATAAGTGGTCACTGTTGATGAATAAAAAGCAAGGAAGCACGAGTCTGGATTTCCCTGAATGAACATACGAATATACGAAATAAGTGCAGAAGTAGACCATTCGGCAACAATGACCTAAACCAGTCTCAAGATACTATCATGAAAGGGCAGTTAGGTAAAGACTGACCAATCAGATGGACAGAAATAGGGTTTTACCTAATATGACACAGGGCCAAGCTTAGAACAGTGTGTGAAATAAGGATTTGTAAGATACTAAGTGCGCATCATCGTCAAGAGGAAGAAAAGACAGACGATAAACTTCAATCAGGAGACAAGGCACCCAGTCAAGCAGGGGTTAAGGACTGGTGTTCCATTGTGAACATGATTGCTGACCATTGCCCTTGCTAAGTATTACGATTTTGTGCTTATTGTGAGAAAGCCAGCGAAGCTTGTTAAAACACCTGTGTGGTTTTGTAGCTTGTCTGAGCTGGAAGTCCCTTTTAATCCCAATTTAATCTGTAATTGTAATTAAATTAAAGCAAACCCCAGATCTTACATAATCATATCACAGCTTTAGCAATGTGTTTCTTTATTCTTTCACAGGATGTGGGTGTTGCCAGCTAGGCTAGCATGTGGTGGTTGCGGTCCTTCTTGAACTGCTGTAGCCACAGTGCTGTTTCTCATGCCTAGGTCAATGCAGGCTGATCCACTAGCTTCATTCCTTTTTTTTTTAGGCTATACAGTGGCTTGATACAACTGAATGGCTTGCTAGGCTCTATTGCTGTGGGTCTGGAATTACATATAGGCCAGACCAGCAGTTTTCCTTCACTAAAGGACATCAGTGAACTAGATGGGTTTTTACAAGAATGCTCACTATTACCAAGACTAACTTTTTCTAGATTTCAAATTTATTAACCAAATAATTCCACCAGCTACTATGGTGGGATTTGAACCCATGTCATCAGGTCATTAACCTAGGCCTCTGGATTACTAGCCTGGTAACATTGCCACTACACCACCAACCCTTGTTAGTGTAATGTAGTAGTATGACATAATAGCATTTCTAATGATTTGAATTGGGTATTGTACCTTTCACATATGCCTTCATGGTGCACATCTTCAAAAATTCATTAAATGCACTGAAAATACATGAAAGTGGTGAGGCCAGATACAATCATTAAGCTGCTTTATTTTACAGACAAAAAGTGAATTTAACAATTGTAATCAAATTTCATCTTACTCCAGCTAACTCCATATCTTTCCTTAAGAACGAGAAAATGTACAGAAATATGCCATGCTATCCTTATCTGTTTCTTGTCAGCTTTTTGGCACATACCTGCCCTGTGCTTAAGATGAGCAAATTTCCACTTATTAAGTCAGACTCCCATCCAGTCCTTAATTTACTGAGTGACTTTCACTTCTGTCTTTTTGTTCCTTGGGGGTAATTTTAATTTCTATCAGTGGCAAAAGAAATGGGTGACAGCATCATCTGAAGTGAGGGACCAGGCCTCTGACTCATTTGTCATTTATTGGCCACCAGCAAGCTTTTCAACCAAACCAATTCACCACTCTCCCAAGACTATATTCTCAATAGACATGAATAGGATCAATGCAAACATATTAGATATTGGTGTTTTTTAAAGCCATCTGAGATGAATTGATAATAATGCCCCTGTCATTATGGAAACTTCTTCTTCACTCCTTAACACTTCACAGGATATAACTTCACAGGATTTAGCCTGTACAAATGCACTTGGAGCTGAATTTTCTTCAGTCACCATGGGTTATGACAGTGGCATCAGAAGCGGATACCATTTCCATTAGACCATTAGTCAGCCGGTTGCACATAGAAATGGCCCCATTTGACCAAGCAAACTTAGAAAGATATCGCGAAGGGGGTCAGCGGCCATGTGGTCACCTGCAGAATCTGGATCCAATGTTGAAAGTGCATCAATTATCTCATTGGGTCCTCCAAGGTGAGTATTCCATCACGCTTTTCCCTTTGGGGCTTGCATGTAGTAACACAAGAGGTTTCGCTTGGTGCCAAGAGACTGACCACCCAGTCGGTGGCAAGAGGAGTCAGGCAGGAGCATATCCGGTGAAAGATGTCCATCTGTGTTTGCTGACCCCCAAAAGGTCAGAGTGGCCGTATTCAGGTGTCACGAGCTGCTGGGTTCCCACCAACAGAAGAGTTGTACTTGTCTCTGTGGGAAAACTAAAAATTTCTCTCTTTATGCTTCCAGAAAAGGACAGCACACAAGAAAAAAGAGAGGGCCAAGATGGCAGAGGGTTGCTGGAACTGCACATCTTGACCGCTGCGGACAAGGAGGCCTTGGGCTTGGCAGGCTACCAGGGCAGCTGTGCAGCTTCTGATGGCGAGATGAGAGAACCGACCCAAGATGATGAGTTAACAATGAGGGTGCACAAAGGTGCATCTGATACACACATGGCATAGTGCCCATGTGATCAATGGTTGGACACATGAAGCTCCACAGGAAGCATGGCTGGGATGAGGAAATGAGAAGTCCTTAACATACAAACATTTGAATTCGGGGCAGGAGTTGGCCATTTGGCCCCACGAGGCTGCTCCACCATTTGATAAGATCTTGGCTTATCTGTTTTTGGGCTCAACCCTGCTTTCTACCCTCTATATCCTTTGACTCCCTTGTCAATCAAAAGAAAATCTAACCCATCCTTAAAAGTATTTTAATGACCCAGTCTCCATTGCTCTCTGAGAAAGAGAATTTGACAGACTAATGACCCTGAAAGAAAAAAAATTATCATCTCCGTTTTAAATGAGTGATCCCTCATTTTTAACCTGTGTCCCTTAGTTCTAGTCTCTCCCATAAGAGGAAACATCCTTTCAGTAGTCACCCTGTCAAGCCCCCTCAGGATCTTATTTGTTTAATTAGGATAACCTCTCATTCTTCTAAACGCTAATGGATGCAGGCCCAACCTGTCCAACCTGTCCTCATTGGATAACCCCTTCATCCCAGGAATGAGTCCAGAGACTTCTCTGAGCTGCTTCTAATGCAATTATATGTCCTTTCTTAAGAAAGAAGACCAAAACTTTTAAAAGTACCCCAGATGTGCTATTACCAATATCCTGTACAACTGTAGCAAAACTTCTCTAGTTTCATATTTCATTCCCCTTGCAATAAACCACAACATTCCACTTGCCTTCTTAATCACTTGCTGTACTTACATACTATTTTTTTGTGATTCATGCACCAAGACACCTAAATCCTTCTGTACTGCAGAGTTCTGCAATCCCACTCCATTTAAATAGTAACCCCTCAATGTTTCTGTTCTCTCATGCAGTCAGGGTCAAAGTGAGGCACACAAAGCTTGAGAGCCCAGGCCCAGCCAGCCATCTCTGGGGAGGAGGAGGGATCCTCAGAGCCACATTATTTCCCCACACCCTCCACCAGAACAGATATCCTCACATCGGTGGGTAAACATTCGTGAGAAGTGTCATGTCAAGCAGACTTTAAAAATTACTGCCACAGATCACCAGACTTTTTGGAACTGCAAGTTGGCCAAGCTTCTTGAAGCTTGTAAAATACAATACAATGATCACAGCCTTGTGGAAGGTCACACCTGCCTTTGTCAAGACTCACCCCAAAACAGCAAGGGCAATAAAGCCTCAGACATCTTTTCTCCAGAACTGCCAGGTATCAAAGGAAAGCTACTGAAACTGAAGTGCTAAGAAATCCTAGCTGCTTCCATTATAGGTCGATGGTTTTGGCCATGGGAGGTGGAAGCTATTTTGTTAATATAAACATACTATTGACTGCTTCCCATCATGTATCAATGGCCAGTCATCACCTGAAAGCCTGAATTAAAAGACCTGCTTGCTTGCAGAAAGCAGACAGAGCACTGCAGAATGCAGACCTTACATCACAGCAGAAGCCTGGCTATTAACATCTAGCCTTTTAACCAAGCCACAAGGCTTAAAGCTTAAAGTCTCCTTGAAACCTGTTCTCCAAAAGATTCTAAATTCATCTGGAAAAGCAAACTAGTTCTCTGGCTACAAGTATTATCAAGGCTGCCTCTCTCAACTTGCTGCACATCTCTTATTCTGAAGAAAACTCCATGAAATCTGGTCTTCAGCAACCTGGACTCACCTGGTTTTTGTGAACAAACCACTCTCACTGGACTCTGATAGTCACGTGAACTGTTAACTATTCTGTTTAGTTTTAATATTCATAAAAGTTAAACTGCTTTCTCCTATTGTAATCTTTCTTGTGCATATGATTTGTGTAAGTAGTTGCCTTGTCACAATGTAAATGTATGAATGTAAAAAAAAAGCTCCCGGTTTAAAAATCCAAGAAGGCCTGCTGCTAGTGACCTTGTCAAACAGCTGATTATATACAAACCGAGTTTGGCAAACACACCTCAGCCACATTAAAATTAAACCTGTCTGATTACGGACAGAAGGTGAGAAGAATTTAGGGGGTTCAGACTGTCTCTCGCCCCTGTCCGTAACAGTAAATTCAGGGTCACCTGGTGAGAAATCATGGACGTGCCTGAGCACCTGATGGAGGTTGTGACAGCTGAGGCCACTGATAGTCTGAGGCCAGATCCATGCTGAGCCCCAGGCTGATGGTGTGCCTCTAGATTTAACTGTGACAAGGCAACTGCTTCAGCTACAGCAGGAGGTAATGGAACACCTGGCAGAGCTTGCGGAGGCAATGTGCAGCCATGCACAGACGATGCAGGAATTCATCCAGGTTTTGAGTGTTACCTCATCTCTGGTGTATGAGCATGTGACTTCCTCTTTCTAGAGATTGGCCATTCACCCCATGGAGAACCTGATCCAGCCGGCCAGTTAGTGGCTCTTGGCGGTGCACACAGATGCACTTACCATTATCTTGGTCATGAACTTAATGCAACAGTGGTGAGGTGAAAGAGAGACAAAGCGCCTAGATTCTCCACCAGGCCCTTGTGTTTCTCAGGTCAGGGGGGTGATACAAGTGTACCTTGTAAGGTGGAGGAATGCTGCTTTCTGTTTATTGGGTTCCTTTCAAGGCTTTCCAAGTGGGGACAGCAGCTCCTCAACTGCTCTGCCAGTTACACCATCATCCCAAAAAAGCTGCAATGACAGACGAGGGTCCTGCACCTCTGCAAGAACCCTTCAGCAAACTAGGGCCTGTCAGGCCTCAGGCAGCCAAGATCATCTTAAGGCACAGGGTAGCATGATCAGCAGCCTCCCTCCATCTAGCTGCAAACAAGGGGGTGGTACCTTATGGGAGCACATGTAAGAGAGTTACAAAGAGCATCCAGCTGCACTTGGGGGGGTGATAGGTGACTTAAATGTATAGATGTCAAGTTTTCTTTCTGATAAGGTCCCACATGGGAGACTGATAATGAAGGTAAAAGCCCATGGGATCCAAGGCAATTTGGCAAATTGGATCCAGAATTAGCTGAGCGGCAGGAAGCAGAGGGTGATGGTCGAGGGGTGTTTTTATGGCCGGATGCCTGTGTCCAGTGGGGTTCCACAGGGATTGGTGTTGGGTCCCTTGCTATTTGTGGTATATATAAATGAGTTAGATTTGAATGTAGGAGGGTTGATCAGTAAGTTCGCGGTTTACACAAAAATTGGTGGGGTGGTAAATAGTGAGGAGGATAGCCTTAGATTACAGGAGGATATAGATGGGCTGGCCAGAAGGGCTGATCAGTGGCAAATGGAATTTAATCTGGATAAGTGTGAGGTGATGCACTTGGGCAGGACAAACAAAGCACGGGAATACATGATGAATGGTAGGACCCTGGGAAGTACCGAGGATCAGAGGAACCTTGGTGTACATGTCCACCGGTCCCTTAAGGTAGCAGGACAGGTAGATAAGGTGGTTAAGAAGGCATATGGGATACTTGCCTTATTAGCTGAGGCATAGAATATAAGAGCAGGGGGGCTATGCTGGGACTGTATAAAATGCTGGTTAGGCCACAGCTAGAGTATTGCATGCAGTTCTGGAATTTGCATTATAGGAAGGATGTGATTGCACTAGAGAGAGTGCAGAAAAGAATTACCAGGATGTTGCCTGGGCTGGAGAGTTTTAATTATGAGGAGAGATTGGATAGGCTACCTTTGTTTTCCCTAGAGCAGAGGAGATTGAAGGGGGACATGATTGAGGTGTATAACATTATCAAGGGCATAGATAGTGTAGACAGGAAGGAACTTTTCCCCTTGGTGGAGGGATCATTAACCAGGGGGCATAGATTTATGGTAAGGGGCAGGAGGTTTAGAGAGGATGTGAGGAAGAATTTTTTCACCCAGAAGGTGGTGGGAATCTAGAACTCACTGTCTGAAAGAGTGGTAGAGGCAGAATCCCTCATAACATTTAAGAAGTATTTGGATATGCACTTGTGATGCCATGGCATACAAAGCTATGGGCCTAGTGCTGGAAAATGGGATTATAATAGTTAGGTACTTGTTTGACTAGCGCAGACTTGATGGGCCGAAGGACCTTTTTCTGTGTTGTAGACCTCTATGACTCTATGACCCTATATGCGTCTCAATAAGTTTTTCACTCAGTCTTCCTGATTCTCACCCCAATCGTTGGTGAGATAGCATCTGCAACCTTTCTCCCTCAAGGTGCTAGTGAACCACCTTCTTGAACCACTGTAGACCATGCGTTCTAGGTACATCCACAGTGCTGTTATGGAGGCAAGTCCAGGATTTTGACCCAATAATACTGAAGCAATACCATTCCAATTCAGGATGCTACGTGACTTGAAGAGGAACTTGCACGTGGTGGTATTTCCTTTTCATTTATTCTTTCATGGGAGGTCGGCATTGCCCACATCCCTACTTTTGTTGAGCCCAACATTTGTTGCCCATCCATACTTTTTAAAAGATGAGCGGTTAGTAAATGGGATTCATGAGTGGTGTGCTTGTGCATGAATCATAGAAATTTAACATGCAGATACAACAAGCCATCAGGAAAGCAAACAGTATGCAAGCCTTTATTGCAAGGAGGTTGGAATATAGGAATAAGGAAGCTTTGCTGCAATTATATGGAGTTTTGGTGAAACCACAACTGGAGTACTATGAGATGCGTTGGCCTCTTATTCTTTCATGAGATGTGGACTTCGCTGGCTGGGCCAGCATTTGTTGGCCATCCCTAATTGCCCTTGAGAAGATGGTGGTGAGCAGTCTTATTGAACCGTCTATGTGGTGTAGGTACACCCATTGTGCTGTTAGAGAGGAGTCCCAGGATTTTGACCCAGTGACAGTGAAGGAATGACGATATATTTCCAAATCAGGATGGTGGAGTCCCAGGATTTTGACCCAGTGACAGTGAAGGAATGACAATATATTTCCAAGTCAGGATGGTGTGTAGCTTAGAAGGCAACTTCCAGGTGATGGTGTTCCCATGGATCTACTGCCCTTGTCTTTCTAGATGGTTGGGGTCGTGGGTTAGGAAGGTGCTGTTCAAGGCACCTTGGTGAGTTGCTGCAGTGCCTCTTGTAGATGGTACACACTGCTGTCACTGTGAGTTGGTGGTGGAAGGAGTGAATGTTTAAGGTGTTGGATGGGATGCTGATGTAGATGGTGAACAGGCTTTGGGGAGTCAGGAGGTGAGTTACTTGTCACAGGATTCCAAGCCTCTGACCTGTTCTTGTAGCCACAGTATTTATATGGCTATTTCAGTTCAGTTTCTGGTCAATGGTAATTTTCAGGATGTTGATAATGGGGAATTCAGCAATGGTTCAGCAACCATTGAATATCAAGCAGAGGTGGCTAGTTTCTCCCTTATTGGAGATGGTCATTGCCTGGCACTTTTGTGGTGCGAATGTTACTTGCCACTTAGCACCTAAGCCTGAATATTTGGTCTTATGGACATGGACTACTTCAGTATCTGAGGAATCCTGAATGATACTGAACATGATGAAATTATCAGCAAACATACCCATCTCTGACTTTATAATGGAGGGAAGGTTATTTATAAAGCAGTTGAAGATAGTTGGGCCTAGGACACTACACTGAGGAACTCATGCAGTGATGTTCTGGGACTGAGATGATTGACCTCCAATAACCACAATTAACTTCCATTGTGTTAGGTATGACTCCAACCAGTGGAGAGTTTTTCCCCTGATTCCCATTGATTTCAATCTTGCCAGGGCTCCTTGATGCCACACTCGGTCAAATGCTGTCTAGATGTTTAGGGTAGCTACTTTCACCTCACCTCTTAAGTTCAGTTCTTTTGTCCATATTTGGATGAAGTCTGTAATGAGGTCAGGAATCAAGTGGTGTTAATGTCACTGTTCGTACATTGAGGAAAGGATACATCTTTTCCTTATTCTAGGTTTATTCCCAGGACTACCGAGTAAAGGCACAGATTCCTCTTGTTTCCCCCACACCCAGTGTGAACTGGTTTTTATACGGTTACAATAATTCTCTAACCTTTCCCCAATTGGTGGCAGCTGCTTTCAATTACAAACTTAAAGCACGCACTCCATTGCAGCATAATTCCAACATTAACGTGTGGCCCTGGTGGAACCCAAACTGAGCATTGGTAAGCAGGTCATTGCTGAGTAAATGCTTCTTGATAGCACTGTCGATGACATCATCCATCACTTTGCTGGTGATTGAGAGATTGAGAGATAGGGCAAAATTGGCTGGGTTGGATTTGTCCTGCTTTTTGTGGCCAGGGCATACCTGGAATATTTTCCACATTGTCAGGTAGATGCCATTGTTGTGGCTGTACTAGAACAGCTTGGCTTGGGGCCTTGCATCTGCTGCTCTCCTTCTTCTAGGTGGTACAGGTTGAAGTTTGGCAGATGTTGTCGAAGAAGCCTTGGTGAATTGCTGGAGAGGATCTTGCAGAATAGCTATCTAGCAGGCTTTGAATATACAATATCAAAGAATCATAGATTGTTTAAGCACAGATGTAGGCCATCTGGCCTGTCATGCCTGTGCCAACTCGCGGGCTGATTGTTGGAATAGGGCATCTGGAAGATTATCAAGTTATCTGGCAGGCTGTGGGGATTGGCAATCTGGAGGCTGTAGTACTGGCAATCTGGCACAGATTTTGGGACAGTATATCTGGTGCAGTTGCAGATTCAAGGACCCTGAAAGAGGCAAGGCTAATTCCAGTGAGGTACATTAGCAGAAATGTAATTTGAAATTCATTTCCTTAACAACGGCAGCTAAAGATACTGCCTGAGGCTGCCTTTACAGAGAGAATCCTGAAGAGAATGCTGCAGGAGGTACAATAAGCAAGTTAGCATATTTGGATCATGGGGCACTATTTCTACAAGTTTACTCTCTGGGCTGCTGGGAAGTTGTATTGTATCATTAGCAAAGTGCATGCTTTGTAAGCAGTGCTCAATGCTCAGATTAAGTTACTTGGTCTGAAAATGAAAAATGAAAGTGCAATGGCACTTGTGGACAAGTTCCCCTTCACCTCCTGCAGTGTCTAATTAACTTGACCTTTCACAATGCTCTTTGCCAAGCACCGTTCCTTCATTTCAAAAGTTCAAATAGAGGGAATTCCTCATCGAAACATCATCACTTCCTCTACTGAGTATCTCAGGGTGAAAAAAAGGAAATCACAGATTGTAAGTGTGTGCTGAACTTACTGCAAAGATTTAAAGATCTTGTGAAGTTTCTCTAAGTGCAATTCTACCTGGCAGTAATAAATGTCCCTTATATGCCAAAGTTCTAAATGATTGGTGTGCTAAGGTGAAAACTTTAGGAATTGATATGGTTGACATCACTGCAGTATTTAAATGCAATTAAATACAGCCAGAAGAATTTAGGGATTGGAGGGGCAATTCTGGCTGCTGACTCTACCTCAGGTGGGTAATCTTTATCATCAGGGTTTTGGCATTATGTGTTGGTACACCATTTGCTTTTTCCAGCTGCCTCAACAACACTCCAAAACTGGCTGGGAAAATGGAAGAAGCTCTAGCTCATATAAGGAAACTGGTTTCATCCTTTGAACTGTATCAATGCTTGCAACTGAAGTGCTATATCAGTTACAAATTTTGTGCAGGTGTGGAGAAGCCACATCAGCTATTGTTGTGTCTACAACCAGGAGAACAATCAGAGAGGTGCAGAAGAAAGCCACAGGCATCAAGCAGGTCACTAAAGAAAATGGCTGTAATGGAAACTGGCATTATACTTTTTCAAGCCAATACAGTTAGAAGAGTACTGTTGCTATAGTTACAGTTGAGAAATATGTTGTGCCTTTACAGGAACAAAAATATGAAGCTTTTGTTTCAAAGGTATCCCGTATAAATACATGGATTCAGCATAATCAATGAATACACAAACAATGTAAGCTTGCACATGAAGCGACTGAACTTCTGGTGTTCGACTGTGTGCATTTGATAAGACTAGTAAATGCCAGCTAATCCATCATATCTCCATAGCCTGTAAAAGATAATGAATGGCAAAATAGAGCCACATACGTCATCAAATGCTAATTAGCCAAAGAAGTAGACATAAAATCATAGGATGGTTACAGCGAAGGAGACAGTTCATCCCACTAACTCTGTGCCAGTCCTCTGCAAGGGCAATTTACACAGTCCCCCACCCTTGACCACAGCCCTGCAGTTTTTTTCATTTCAGCTAATTATCCAATTCCCCTTTGAAAGCCACAATTGAATCTGCCTTCAGCAACCTCTCAGGCTGTGTTTTCCAAATCCTAACCGTTCGCTGCACAAAATAAAAGCTTTTCTCATGCTGGTTTTGGCTCTTTCGTCAATCACCTCTGGCTCCTCTGGTTGTCGACCCTTCAATCAATTGGAACAGTTCCTCCCTATCGATTCTGTCTAAACCCCTCATGATTTTGAATGCCGGTATCAAATTCCCTCTCGACCTTCTCTAAGGAAAAAACCCCAGCTTCACCAATCAATCCATGTAACTGAAGTCCCTCATCCCAGGAAACATTCTCATAAAACCCTAAAATCCATTTCTAAAATCTTAACATCCTTTTTAAAGTGCGGTGCCCAAAATTGCACACAGTACTCTAGTTGAGGCCAAACCTATGTTTCTAAAGATTCATCATAGCTTCCTTGTTATTGCACTTGATGCCTCGATTCACAAACCCCAGGATCCTGTCGACCTTTTAACCACTTTCTCCGCCTGCTCTGCCACCATCAACAATTGTGGAGGCGTTGCAGGCAGGGCAGAAGACCGCCTTGTTAGCTTGTTCCTGGGCATGGCCAAGATGGCCATTAAAAGATCCATGCACTGGGCTGTCAAAGGGGTAGTTCAGACAGACTGTCTGCCCCTGTTCCATAGCTACATTCACACTTGGGTGTCCTTGGAGAGGGAGCATGCAGTATCTGCCAGTACACTGCAGGCCTTCTGCAATCAGTGGGTATCACAGAGGGTGGAGTGCATTGTCAACCCCAGGAAAATTCTTTTAATTTAATTTTGATAAGCTTCCTTTAAAGTTTTGTTTTTTTAATAAGGGGCTTTTAATTTTAAGGGGCTGTTAATTAGTTAATATGTTTTATTAGTTATTTATTTTGCTCAAAAGTGCATAGCCCAGACCTTTTGGTTTAAGCACCCGCTTTAGAATTGTTCCCTTTAGTTTACATTACCACTCCTTATTCTGCTGACCAAAATGTATCACTGTACACTACCCTGTATTAAATTTCCTCTTCACAATTCATAATACTCCAAGTTTTGTGTCGCCTGTAAGTTTTGAAATTGTGTCCTGTGCACCCAAGTCTAGGTAATTAATATATAACAAGAAAAGCAGTGGTCTTCATATCGACCTCTGGAAAATCCAGCTGTATATCTCCTCCGGTCCAAAAACAACCATTCACCACTACTATTTCCCATCATTCAACCAACTTCGTATTCATGCTGCCATGGTCTCTTTTATTCCATAGGCTTCAACTTTACTAGCAAGCCAATTATGTGGCAGTTTATCAAATGCCTTTTGGAAATCCATATTCAGCATATCAAACTCATTACTCTCATCAACCTTCTCTGTTACTTAATCAAACAAACTCAATCTAGTTAGTTAAACACTTTTTGCCTTTAACAAATCCATGCTGGCTTTCCTTAATTAATCCACATTCATCCGAGTGACTCTTAGGACAGGAATTTACATCCCGCAGGCAGGTGCGTGCCTGACCCTATCGGATGTAAAATGGCGCGAGACGACATCAGCAAGCGTCCTGACATCATTGCGCACTCGCTCAATATTTTACATTTTTCATCAAAACTCATCCAAGGGCGGGTTGAAATCTTTGTTAGGAAATAAAATAAAAATAAGTAAGTGGGGGGCAGAATTTTTATAAGGCCTGCTTTCTGGTGCTTGATCGTGCTGCATGGACATTTTTTGCAGCTTTTTTGTGCTTTATTTTATTATTTGCAGGTCCGCAGCTCCCTGACGCAGCTGTCTGCCTTCAGGGAGATCTCTTGCAGTGCTCACCCACACCCGAGGTGATGCAATCACCTGCCCTCTTCCCACCCCCACACTGGCATCGCTGAGCTCTTCAGCGTGCGTTCCACACTGGCTGGTTGTTAATTGGCCAGCCAGCGTGAAATCATGGTCGGGGTGGTGGAGGGGACAATCGCAGCTGGGGGCCAGTTTCTCGACCACTCCTGGCCCACTGATCATGTGCGCCCGATGAGGGCAAAACTTAGGTCTTAATTTTGTCCCAGCTTTCCCACCATCAAGGTTAAATTGGCTGTCATTGCTGAGTTTAACCCTATACCGTTTTTTGAACAAGGACGTATCTTATGCAATTCTCCAGTGCCTGTGGCAACAAGAGCAGGTCAGAAGCTAGGATCCTGCGGTGAGTAACTCACCTCCTGACTCCCCAAAACCTGTCCGCCATCTACAAGGCACAAGTCACGAGTGTGTGAAGGAATATTCTCCACTTGCCTGGATGAGTGCAGCTCCAATAACACTGAAGGAGCTCAATACCATCCAGGACAAAGCAGCCCATTTGATTGGCACCACATCCACAAACATTTGCTCCCTCCCTCACCAATGTACAGTGGCAGCAGTGTTTACCATCTACAAGATGCACTGCAGGAATTCACCAAGGATCCTTAAACAACACCTTCCAAACTGATGACCACTGCCATCTAGAAGGACAAGAGCAGCTGACATATGGGAACACCACCAACTGGAAGATCCCCCAAGGCCACTCACCATCCTGACTTGGAAATGTATCACCGTTCCCTCACTGTCGCTGGGTCAAAATCCTGGAACTCCATTTCTAACAGCACTGTGGGCCTATCTACACCACAGCCACTGCAGTCGTTCAAGACGTAGCTCAGCACCACCTTCCCAAGGGCAACACATTCCGGAAATGAATAAAGAACAAAAAAAATCTCCCATGCACCATCATCCTTTGTCATTTATAGTGTTGCCACGTGTGACTAAATGTATTCCTGGAGGTTTCATCACATGACTTTCCCCCATACTTCGACCAGCACATCCATCCTTGTCATGGCCTTCCTATGCCAATTGGAAACCCAAAAGACTCATTACCAAATTGGATGATGCTTGCCTGTCAGCCAAACAGCCTTTTTATTCCCCATTTTCAATTTTTTATATCAGGTAAAGAGAAATACTAAAAGAAAATGACAAAAAATTCTTCTTCAATGCCCAAAAGATTTCTTTTCAGGGTTGCACACAGCAGTACCCTGAAGATTGATCTTCAATTCCTGGAGACTCCAGGCCAATCCCAGAGGGTTGGCAACCCTATATGCACCACTCAACCACACAAACTAGTCTAATCTTTGACAAAAATCTCATGGACATGCTAGTTCTTAATCAAAACAGAACAAAAACAGAAAATGCTGGAAACGTTCAGAGGTCTAACAGCATCTGTGGAGAGGAAGGTAGAGTTAATGTTTCAAGTCCATATGACTCTTCTTCAGCTCTGTTTTTGTTCCAGATTTCTAGCATCTGCAATATTTTGCTTTTATCCTAGTTCTTAATCAGCCTGCTGTATGGGCAATACAAATGCCTTCTTGAAATCCAGGTAGATGGTATCTGCTTCCTCATGCCTATAATCCAGGTTTATGATTTCCCAGATCCACCCAGACTGTGTGTTGCCCTATCATTACCAGGTGAAGTGTACTGTTGCTTAGCTGCTCCACCTTCTAAGGTCTGTGAAAATAATTGCATGGATGTGCCAATTCCTTCATTTTACATCCATCTGTTGAGAGAGTACAATAGAAAAGTATAAACTGTTTCCTATGCTTGGCCATTATAGTAATATAACAGGTGGGGAAAGGTAGCAGTCATGCTTCCAAAGGTTGTATAGCCCTCCAGTCTTCTCATAGGGCAAATGAACTATTTGCAGTTGCCCATATTTTTGCATCATATTACCTCGGCCTGCAACATAAAGCCATAATGACAACAATATCACTATAATGGCTACTTAGCACATAAATTGTACTTTGCATATATTTAGCAAAAATACAGGTGTCATTACACCTTTCTTTAGGTCACCAACCAGTGAATAACATGTAGAGGAGCAAATCTGAAGGAAAATACAGTAGAGGTGCAGGAACGATAGAGCTGTGATAATGGTGCCTTTGTCCTAGTACATACTGGGATAGTAATAGTGGAAAGGGCAGTGAGGGGAAAAGTGTTTCTGAAATGTATTCAGGGGAATTTTCTTGATCAGTACATTTCTGGCTCAACAAGGATGGAAGTATTGCTGGATCTGACTCTGGGGAATGAGTTGGATCAAGTGTCAGTAGGGGAAAATAAGGGAACAGTGATCATAGTATCATTAGGTTTAGCTTAGTGTGGAAAAGGACAAGAAGCCATCCAGAGTAAAAATGATTCACTGGAGGAGGGCCAGTTTTAGTGGATTGAGAACAAATCTGTTCAGTGTAAATTTGAATCAAAGATTAGGAGGCAAACATATTCTAGAACAATGGGCTACCTTTAAAGACGAGATGGCTTGGGTATAGAAAGGGTATATGCTCACAAGGAGGAAAGCTAGGGCAACCAAAGCCGGAGCTCCCTGGATGTTGAAAGAGATAGAGAGAAACATGAAGAAGAATATGGATATATGTAACAGATGTAAAGTTGAAAATACAAGCGAGAATCAGGCTGAATATAGGAAGTTCAGAGGGGAAGTGAAAAAGCATATAAGAGAAGGAAAATATAAGAAGAGACTAGAATCTAACATAAAAGGGAATCCAAAAGTCTTCTTCAGGCATATAAATAACACAAGGGCAGTAATAGGAGAGCCAAAAAGGGATCTACACATGGAGGCTTCCACTCGAATGTGCAGATAGTGTGTGATCACAGGATGCAGATTCTGCAAGTTTGTGCAAGATACCCAGGCAGCTCCCATGATGTTTACATCCTCAGACACTCCCAAGTGCCGAGGCTCTTCAGTGCTCCAGTCTGGCTGGATGGATGGCTGCTGAGTGACAAGGGCTATCCCTTCAAAAGGTGCTCAAGATGCCTCTCCGCCATCCAAGAACAGAGACTGAGCAGCAGTACAATGGGAGCCACGCCTCCTCAAGGGCTGTGGTAGAGAGAACCATTGGTCTTCTCAAGATGCGTTTCCGATGCCTGGACCACTCAGGGGACGCACTACAATGTCCCCCAGTTCGTGTGTCGCTGATAATGGTTGAATGCTGCGGTCTCCACAATCTGGCACTGGAAAGGGGCGACGCAGTGGATGAAGAAGATGTAAACACAGTTGCTCAAGCTGCACACGATGAGTCCAGCAGTGAGTCCGAGGATGAGCATGCACAGGAGAACACTGAGGGGGTAGACGCTGACCCGGGCATACTCTGGGAAGACAGGGACGCCCAGGAGGCTCTAATCCAATGAACTTCAGCTAGCCCACCACAGAAGGAGCTTCAACATACACCAGGGCTGCATCCTCCATGCTTGATACCTGAGTGCAAAATCTGCCTGGGTAGGAATATTAACTATGGGCCTTGTCACTCAAGCTCAATGTCAAACAAGTCACTTATAACATCATGGGTTCCCATCCACCTGCAGAAGAAAGGAATCACCCTGAGTCATGTTCACACATCAAAATTTAATGATTTAACAAAATGAAGCACAAAAAAAAAATTACAAATGTGTTACACTTCACACCAAGTTGTCATGAACTAATAGTGGGGCAACATAAAACAACCAGTGAGAAACCCGTGGTGTGCCTGAGGTGTCTTAAGTTTACATTTCCGGCTGCTACGCATAGGTGCTCCCACCTTGCTGGCACTGGCATCTGAGACAGCCTGCTCACTGTGCTGTCCTATTGGCCTCGATGATCTTGGTAGGCATCCTCTGGCCCGCGGAGCCTTTGATGGCCCCGGCTGGGAGGGAGCGACCAGCTCCACAGCTGGCATCTCCCCAGTCGCTGCAGCCTCATCAGATCCCATGATCATTGGCAGAGAGGCAGAGGAGTGGCCGACCTCATCCAGAGCGTCCTGAGAGGAGCCCACAGAGATGACAGGCAGCTCCTGTCGCTTTGGATTTCCCTGCTCACCATTGATGGATGGGCACCGAGCAGGGATACTTGGTGCCCAAACCATCTCCCATTGACCAGCTGATGTCAATGTCACTGTGTGGGCTTGCAAGTCCAAATGCATCCCCAGGAGGCCCTGATTGTTCTCCTGGAGCAGCCTCTTCATGATAGTCGCCACGGTCTCCATGGAGGAAGCATGATGCTCTGCCATGAGGCTCATTGCATTAGTAATGGACTGCATGGACTCCTCTAGCAGGGCCACCATGCCACGCATAGCCTCATGTATCTCCACCAGATCCTCCCACATACCGTGCTGCACTTCCAGCGTTTGCTGCCTCACAGATGACTCCAGAGACACATCATCAGCCACCGAATGAGCATGTACCTGGTCCCCAGCAGTCTTCCAACTGCCAGCACCATGGGCACCATCTCCGCCTGCACCTCAAGCGAGTGTGAAGTGCCCTCACCCCTGTGCCCTGGGACACTAGCTGATGATTTAATTCCCACCGAGGTGCTAGTATCTGCACTGGTGCCTGCCTGGCAGAGATGGTGTGACGCTGGTGAGTCCAATCGTTCAGGGCCCTCAGGTGTGAGAGGTGGCCCCTCTGCCTCATCCTCCCGACCCTGCTCTGGTGATGCTGAAAGGAAGAATGAGGACATTTGATTAGTTCAAGTGGAGACAATGTCAACTTGCATGCCTGGCCCCCAGATCAGTATGCACTCATCCTTCCATAATCAATGATCAACCCATGTTGCAAGCTTCAATCACTGAGCATTCAGCACTGCCCTGGCTGCTGGGAGAACAATGGTGACCTCAGTGCTCAGCAATCATACCTTCCCATGACCCCAGCCTCATCGCCATTGGTGGACCTTCGTGCATGGCGCCTCTACAGGTCGATCGCCTCCTGCTCATATCTGGTGACGGTGGCCAACCGGGCCTTTCCTCCACCAATCTGCATCTACTCAGCGACATTGTGCGCAGTCTTCTCCTGAAAAGGAGAGAGGACCATTGATTAGTCCAGCCTGTACCTGGTTTCCCATCACATCTCTGCCACCCCCACCTGCGTGGGACATTGCAGGGCTCCAGCGAATCATCACCCCGCAGCTGCTGCACAGTCACCCCAGGAAGCCAGGGCTGACCCCCCACCCCACCTTGCCCACATGCTGCCTCCCTCACATTTGGCACCACACGGTCTAACTTTGCAAAGCAAGGAGGCACAAGCACGTGGAATGCCAAGGGCAGCAGATGGATTGATGTCCCGACACCTGGAATCTCCCCTCTCAGCATGTTAGCACCCTGACTTTGACATGCTTCCCAGTTCCAGCACTATGCCTAAGTGCAGATCCTTGAGGTTGCCCCCAAAACAGTACTCTGGGTGTCAGTGTCACACAAGCTGTGGGTGCAGAACCCATCTCAGAGCTACCCTCTCAGGGTGAACTAGGTATGGGCAATATCTACTGGCCCACCCAGCGAGGGAAACATGTCGTGAAGGGGTTCAATACCGTAACTGCACTCAGAGTTGGGGGTGGGGGCACTTGGGGGGAAAGCCTACTTGCTGTAATAAGTGACCTCTGCCAGAATGTTACTCACCCTTCCCGGGCGCAAGGGATCATTGAATCACTTGTGGCATTGGACCCACATGCATCGCACCACATTCCGGGAGCTGACTATCTCTGCCACCTCCCCCCAGACACGTTTGGTCAGGTGGGGAGGCCTCCTCCTCCCATCCCTCTGAATGAGAACCTCCTGTCGTGCTGCCACCTCCTCCAGGAGGGCAGATAGGCAATCAGAAAACTGAGGGGCACACTGCCCCGCTGTCCTACCCTCCTGTCTGCCCTACTCTTCAGCAGCGCTCTGGGGAGCCCTTCTACTGGCCATGATGAACAGTCTTTGCAAGGCTGCCAGCACTGTATTTGAACAGGCCGCTCGTTTGTCATTGGATCTGGCAGTCATTGCACTCCCGCCGCTGCCCGCCCACTCCTGCTATCCTCGAGAGCCGCGCTTCACGCTGGATCGGCCTTAATTGGCTCATCCACGTTAAATGGCGGCGCGGAGCTGATCGTGAGTGGCAATCAGCTCCTCGCCTGCCTGCACCCGCCCCCGAACAGCCTGCCTGACGGGGAGAAAATTCTCCCCCATGAAACATGCACTGCCTCATCACAAAGCATGTTTCCAGAAGGCATTAGATAAGGTGCCACATCAAAAAAGTTATTGCAGAAAATAAAAGCTCGTGGTGTAGGGGGTAACATATTAACCTGGATAGAAGATTAGCTGGCTGGCAGAAAACAAAGAGTATGCATAAATTGGCCTTTATCTGATTGACAGGATGTGACAAGTGGAGTCTGGCAGGGGTCTGTGCCGCGGCCTCAACCTTTTACAATTTACATCAATGACTTAAATGAGGGCAGTGAAGACATGGTAGCTAAATTTGCAGATGACACAAAGGTGGGTGGGAATCTATGTTGTGAAGGGGCCATATGGAGGATGCAGATGGATATAGATAGATTGAGTGAGTGGGCAAAAATCTGGCAGATGAAGTATAATGTAGGAAAATGTGAGGTTGTTCACTTTGACAGAAAGAATAAAAAAACAGTATTACTTAAACAGAGAATGGCTGTAGAATTCTGAGCTGCAGAGGGATCTAGGTATTCTAGTGCATGAATCACAAAAAAGTTAGCATGCAGGTACAGCAAGTAGTTAAGAAGGCTATTGGAATGCAATCCTTTATTACAAGAAGAATTGAACATCAAAGTAAGGATGCTATGCTTCAGTTATAAAGGGCATTGGTGAGACCACATCTCAAATATTGTGTGCAGTTTTGGTCCCCTTATTTAAGGAAGGATGTAAATGCATTGGAGTCCAGAGGAGGTTTACTAGATTGATACTTGGAATGAGTGGGTTGCCTTATGAAGAAAGGTTAGACAGACTGAGTTTATATATAAGATCCTAAACGGTATTGACACGTTGGACGTAGAAAAGATGTTTTCTCTTGGGGGTGAGTCCCACTGTTTTAGAGGGCACTGTTTTAAAATTAGGTGTTGCCCTTTTAGGACAGAGAAGAGGCAAAATGTTTCCTCTCAGAGGGTTGTGAGACTTTGGAACTCTGTCTCAGAAGACAGTGAAGGTGGGGGTCATTGAACATTTTTAAGGCGGAGCTGGATAGATTCTTGTTAGACAAGGAAATAAAAGGTTATCGGGCGTGGATGGGAATGTGGAATTCAAACAAACAGATCAGCCATGATCTTAATAAATGTGGAGCAGGCTCGAAGGGCTGAATGGTCATTTGTGCTCCTAATTTCATATGTTCGTATGACATCTTCTCTGGGTGATTATGCAATACAAACTCAGAATGATCCAGGCAATGAAATCTTTGTTCCAAAAGTTAGCTTTTCCACTGTGCTTAATTTTAATGCCAATTGGAATACTTTGGCTCAAGTGTTACTCACTGAGCAACTTGGTTTTGGCTAAGGTCACATTGTAGTACTCCTTGCATGAGAATTGTTATAACTAATATTGATTGAGATGAGAACTGTTGTCATGTGAAGGGGATAAACAGAATTCCCCAGGAGCCATCCACTTAATCAGTTATATTCATGAAACAGGTCTTGAATGTTGAACAATTGAAGGGCAAAGAGTTTGCAACGTACCAATCATTAACATGGAAAATCCTTATGTTAGCATCAAGCCTGAACTGTGTATTGATAGAGTAACATCCTTTTCTATTTTATGTAGATGTAAATGGCAACATCGGATGCTCTGTGCACTTGGGAAATTATCAATATTAAAGAACCTCGCTGTTTGAATTTCTGCTGCTGTGATTTGATGCTACAGTTCACTAGTGGCTGCATGTCTTAGCAGAGCCTCAGTGACAGTTTGGATGTAAGGAACAAATTATCCCAAATTACCCATCACAATTTGGAAAGATCTTGAAGCATAAGAATTTAGGACTGCACTCTAACAGTCAAAGGTAGAACTGGATTTATGGTCATTGTCTCCCCACCTCAAGTATCATCGAATGGACTATTCAGCCACTATCTTGTTGGGTAATCACAGACATTGCATTTCCTCTCTCGGTCATAGGGAAGTAAACATATTCCTATTGGGGATATTGGCGATAGTTCTGTCGAAGGGTCATGAGGACTCGAAACGTCAACTCTTTTCTTCTCCGCCGATGCTGCCAGACCTGCTGAGTTTTTCCAGGTAATTCTGTTTTTGTTTTGGATTTCCAGCATCCGCAGTTTTTTTGTCTTTATTCCTATTGGTGTCAGATATCAGGAGCTGTGAGGGTTCTTTGCGTCAAAAACATACATGAGTAATATTGTTCATTTTGTAAATTCTGGAGGATACCTATCAATGTTGTACCTTGTGAAAAATTTGATGAAGGTGTATGAGAAGTCTTGTGCAAAATTACCTTCTAGCTATTGGGGTTAGTGGACTGCAATGATATTTTCCCATCTTACATATGTTCCTGAGTTTGAAACTAGCAACAAAAACATTCCTGATAAACAGTTTTTGACCTCAAGCTGACAGAAATGTAGCTTCTGTCTGCAGTTACAGTATCCCCACTTTTTCAGCTTGTACTGTTCTCTTCTGATCTTAGCAGCATCAGCAAGTTTATTTATATGGAATCCTCCCTTTAATTTGGATAGTTGACTGTATGTGCAGCTTTTTGAACCAATATTGTCCTGCTTTAACTTCAATGGAAAGGGAAGATTGGGTGGAATTTATAACGAATGAGTGATCTGTTCTCATCCATTTTGCCAACAGTTAAAACAAGTCCAATGGGGAGGGCGGGCGTGGTCGGGAAGCCGACCACGATCAGGGCCGGACCATAATTTCATGCCGGTGAGCCAAGTAAGGCCCACCCAACGTGAACCGCAAGTGGCAGCGCTCAGCACTGCCTGTGGGGGTGGTGGGGTGGGGGTGGGGGCGTGGGGGGGGCTGGGTGTGGGGGGGTGGGGGGGGGGGTGCGGGGGTGGGGTGGGAGGTGTGGGGTTGGGGGGTGTGGGGGGTGTGTAGGAGAGCGAGTGTGAACTTCGCACATGCATGCCAGTGCGTGTTTGAAAATCTCTGAGGCACAGAGCTGCCTCAGGTAGGTGGACGGATCTTAAAATCAAAAATGAAAGCTTTATAAAATGTTATAAAACACGTCCCCCCATGTGACACTTTCACATGAGCAGGGACATGTTATTAAATTTTAAAATTTTTAATTTATTTTTATTTCCTGTTGGAAACCTCATCTCACCTGTGGATGAGGTTTCCTAAAAACTACAAAGGCCAATTGGCCTTTCCGCATGCCCACCTGTGAGCAGCGAAAAATTTATTTTAATTCCATTTTTTAATGGCCTTAACAGGCCTTTTAATTGTTGGCATGCTACTGCTGAGTGAAATATCGCATGAGTGCACAATAACATGGGATGTTCGCCCGATGTAATTGCATGACATTTTACGCTCGGTTGGGTTGGGTCGGGCGCGCACCCACCTGCCGAGCTAAAAATTCTCCCCTATGTTTCCAAACTATCCAGTTCAAAATGGTGAAAGGCATACATCCTAAAGCTACAGTCCAGGAGGACAAGGCAGTGTGGTAGATTCAAATATTGTTCTATTATCTCAGTGCAGTTAAGTTTGAACGATGTTAAGGCTGACTGGATAAAAGTCTCCTACCTGAAACAAATTTGCACAAACTCAACTCAGTTCCTACTTGAATCTACAAAACAAAAAAATTCCTACACTTTACTATTACATTGGTAGATCTGCTCAATCAAGACTAAGCTTGATATCAGAACTGATTACATAAAGTGGGACTAATTACATAAAGTGGGACTATGTTCCATTGCGCAGCACTGATGGGCAAGATTTCAAATTATTATAAACCTACCCACTTGTACAGAGTTAAAATTGGGCCTTATAGATCTCAATATGGCACAAATTTCTACCTACTCGCTAGTGAAAAAAATACTGAGCTTCCCTGTTTCATTTCTGTCCTAGTCATGTTGCAGTACTAGTGGTGTACTTAAGAGACAACTTAATAGAAGAGGCTGCATGATCAGATGAAAATGAGTGCCATAGTGCAATTTTCAGCAGGGAACAATTTAAGGTATTAAAGACAGAAATAGTTTTTATGCAATAATATTGAAGCCAGAAACTATAGGTGGCAATTTTCCACAGATATTTTAGGTGCTAAAGAGCCTCCAAAGTGGCCAAGATATGGCCTTCAGCTGCAATGCCTGTTTAGTCCGCATTTAGTGCAAGACATCTTCTTGGTAAAGGAGTTAAAGCATGCTAGGAATGGTCACCAAGAGGATCATTAAGGGGATTAATAAACAATTAAGTTGCTTGCTAGTGCTCATTAATGTGGCTGTGCAACATTTTGGTGCAAATACTTGACCTAACACCCTCTCCTAACAGTGACCAGCTGAATGGGAGTAAACCACTTGTGAGTGTTACTTAAAGGCATAGCATCTTTTGCTGGTTATGTACTGCTGGAGGTTTGAAGAGAATGTTTTAGAAAAATTTGTCAAGATTAACATTCTATCAACATTTATTTTAGAAGTTGTTTGATGACTTCACCTAAAAGGGTCACCCGGTGTGGATGGGGGCCGGGAAGGAGGAGGACCTCCTCATGAACCTGCTCCTGGGCTTGGCCAAGTTAGCCATTAACAGGTCCAGGCAGCAGGCAATCGAGGGGGTTGTCCCACCCGACTTCCCCTCTTCCACGGCTACGTTCACGGCCAGGTGTCCCTGAAGAGGGAGCACGTGGTGTCTGTCGGCACCGTCAAGGCCTTCCATGCACAGTGGACACTGCGGGGTCTGGGATGCTTTATTGATCCTCTTAATCACATATTGATTTGATGTTTGTGAGTTTTATTGAAATTCTGTCTTTGGTTTTATAGCTAACCTAACTTAGGGGCTGTGTTTACTTTATCCCTCATTTTATTGATTTAGTTTATTAAGTTGGCTTTAAAAGCGCTAAAAGGATGAGCACTGAGTCACTTCACCTTATTGGACACTTAAGAATCAGGAGAAAGGGAGCAATAAGTCATCAGCATCTTGTCAAGGCTCACTGTTAGTTTGCAGGAGGAATGAAAGGAGGATATATGGCCAAGCAGAGCAGCATTCATTGCTGCAGTTGACAGGAATAGAAATGCAAGGTGTACTCCATCTCACATTATGTGTCCCTCCTCCTTTGGGCGTCCTCCACCAGGACCTCAGTCCCAAGTCTGAAAGCTTGTACCTCCTCTCACTTGGTCCCTGAGCCATCCTGAGACTGCTGCAAGTGAGTGTCAGCCAGAACCTTCAGTGAAAGTGGATGAGTGCAGGCTATCTATACCGCTCCAGGAGAATGGCTTCTAATCAGTGTTCGAGTGCTAAACCTGCAGTTGCTGTTTTCAGTGTCTGCAGGTATATTTAAATCATCAATTAGCCCGAAAACTGCATTCATAATCCACATTATCAAGCAAGTGCTTGTTTTCACCCCTAGGCCAAAATATACCCAGAATGTCTAAATCGTAGATGGAAAAATTCCAACTCTGTAAGGAATTCAAGTAACTAGTTATGAGCCAAAACTGCTCACTTTTCTTTGATTGGGGTCTGGTCTTGTAATATTGTTGTTGCTCATGTTGTAATTGGAACATGGTAGACTTGAAAGTCAGATGAGAAACTAAGATTTCTTTTGACAAGAAGGCTGCAAGTTGAACAAAAGCACACTGGTGTAATTACAGTGAAACATTATAATCGAAACACTAGGAACACAAAAATAAATTACAAACAAAATTTGATTTGATAAAACTGCCTGATTCTCTACGAGCAGATCTTGTCACTGTTTTGTGATCTTTTTTATTGTCAGTTAATTGCAGATTCATTGTTAGTGCTTCTGACCTTTTGAAGGAGATAACTTGATGTTATCCCTCCCTCTAAACAATATTGGTAGGTACACTAAATGTACAATAATCAGCTTAGTCAAGGAAAAGTAAAGCTTATTTAGTGGAACAATTTCATTTTGTGATGAAATACTGTATCAAAGTGCTGCTGCATGTAAAGTGAAAGATTTGTAGATGATGTAGCTTATGTTTTCTTAATGTACCTCTGAGGCAGATTAATTGCTGACAAGACATGTTGACCCTAAGGTATCATTGGTGTTCCACCTGTCTTCCACTGAAATGTGAGAGAATAGCAATTAAGATTTACAGTGTTCCTATAGCACAAAGATGAGCTAGACTGAGTACTGCTTTGATAGTGTACTGACTTAACTTGGGAAACTTGGTGAATGAGGAGTTTAAACATTGATCTCTTCCTAAAATCTAGTCAAAAGTTGCTTTTAGCTTTTAATTTTAACCTTAACTTGTAGTTTCTTTCAGTCTTAGTCAGTGGTAAACATGTTACCTGCTAGTGGCAGCTGCACAGTTAAGTTAATTTGATTGTTTAGTTAGACCTTGTTCCTAGGTCTGTAGGGACTCTCTCAGGTCATTGGAATTTCTGTTAACATGAATACAGGAGGTTTTTGCTTTTGGATGAAATAAGTAGCACAAAGTCCACCTTGATGGAGTACTGCTTTGACAGGACACAACTTAGGAAATTTGGTGAATGAATGAATTCACTACAGTGAGGGAAGATGTACTTTGCTGATTCTTTACAGACAAGGAATGATCCTAAAGAGGTGGTGAGAGGCAAAAAGACCCAAGAACTGAAGTCCAGAGGCATTAATTAGGTAATCAGTAGGCGAATTTAAGGTTTCTTTTCTCTCTAAGCTAGGGGAGTAGGTTAAACCAGGACTAGGTGGTTAAACTACTTTATTCAATGATTATTATAATTATATCAAGGCTTTAATTAATTAAATACTGTAAAAGACTAATTAATTAAATAATGCCCCAACAATGTTCTGGCAGTAGTACTGAAGACTTTGCTCCACAGAAAATTTGCTCTGGTCTGTGCTGTCCACAGAAAGCAGGAATAATTCAACCCAACCAATTACCACCACATCAGTCTGCACTCAATCATCAGGAAGGTGAAGGGAGGTGCCACCTACAGTTATATCAAGCAGCACTTACTCCACAATAACTTGCTCATTGACTGAGTTCTACCAGGGTCACTCAGGTCCTGACCTCAATTCAGGCTTGGTCCAAACATGGACAAAAGAGCTGAACTCCCAAGGTGAGGTGAGAGTGACTGCCCTTGACATCAAGGTAGCATTTGACAGAGTGTTGCATCAAGGAGCCCTAGTAAAACTGGAGTCAATGGGAATCAGAGGGAAAACTCTCCACTGGTTGCTATCATACCTAACACAAAGGAAGATGGTTGTGTTGTTGGAGGTCTTAGACCCAGCCATCTTCAGCTACTTCATCAATGACCTTCCCTTCATCATAAAATCAGAAGTGGGGATATCAGTTGATTATTTAACAGTGTTGAGTACCATTTGCAGCTCCTCATGTCCATATGCAGCAAGACGTGGACAACATTTAGGCTTGGACTGATGAGTGGCAAGTAACATTCGCACTACGCAAGTGCCAGGCAACGACTATCTCCAACAAGAGAGAATCCAACCATCACCCCTTGACATTCAATAGCATCATCATTGCTGAATCCTCCTCTAACAACATCCTGTGGGATGAGCATAGACCAGAAACTGAACTGGACCAGCCATGTAAATATTGTGACTACAAGAGCAGGTCAAAGGCTGGGAATTCTGTGGTGAGTAGTTCACCTCCTGACTCTCCAAAGCCTATCAACCACCTACAAGGCACAAGTCAGGAGTGTGATGAAATGTTCCCCACTTGCCTGGATGAATGCTGATCCAACAACACACAAGAAACTCAACACCATCCAGGACAAAGCAACCTGCTTGATTGGCATCCCATTCACCACCTTAAACATTCACTCCCTCCAAAAAAAAAAGTGACTCACCTACAAGCTGTACTACAATAACTCACCAAGGTACCTTCACCAGCACCTTTAAAATCTACAACCTCTACCATCTAGCAGGACAAGAGCAGCAGATAGATGGGAACACCACCACCTGCAAGTTCCCCTCCAAGTCACTCACCATCCTGACTTGGAAATAAATTGGCTTTCCTACACTGTTGCTGCATCAAAATCCTGGAACTCCCTCCCAAAAGCACTGTGGGTGTACCTACACCACATGGGCTGCAGCGGTTCAAGACAGCGGCTCACCTCCATCTTCTCAAGGGCAATTAGGGATGGGAAATAAATGCTGGCTTAGCCAGTGACACCCACATCCTATGAAGGAATAAAAAGAATGTTTGGCAACTGGGCATATCAAAACCCATGGACATTTTCATCTATGTTGCTGGTGTGACCTAATGGGTGCGTGTGATTTTGCTTCTGTCTGAAAATAAATCCCTGGAAACTGCCAATTTTGGCTTTGAGGTCTTTTGTTAGCCTCTGAGCAATTTGTCTTCTGCTGGAACATTGGGCTGTTTCACTCCATAAAGTGGCTCCATCAAGTGCATATATACACATTGAATTTCTGATGATGTAATCATTCCAATGATTGTTGTTGGGAAACATATCTTTAAGAACTGTATTTTCTTGGACATTGCATTATTTGGACACTTGTTTTTTAAAAAAGACCATAAGTTCACCTTGAACTGTGAGCAAGCATGCCTTTTTCAAGAAATCACCTGACCTGTATGGCACTTGAGGAGGAGAGCTATGTGCTATTTGAACTGCTATCACTTTAAGTGATGTGAAAAAAAAACTGTTTTGAAGGCAAGGCCTGATAGAGGAGTTTTTATGTTTTGAACTTGTTTTTTGAACTCCAATAGGAATGAGCTGAAAAAGTGAAGCTGCCCAGCTCGCTTTCCTTGCCTTGCCTGAAATAGAGTGGCTATCAGTATCCAAATGGGAATCCTCATCTCAGCAGGACTTGTCTGCCTTTAGAAACCTGAGAGGCTGAAGTGAGAAGGATTGATCCAGCTCTATTTTCCTCCATGCTGAAGCTCCGGAGGTGAGAACCTCCAGGCATCTACTGGGACTAGCCATCGGTTTCACACGAGGAAGATCCAGATCGACAGCATTGAAACTGTGAACTTTATCCTTTGGTTTATAAAAACTTTCTTCTACTGTCCATCTCTGCAGGCCCTTTGTTTTTTTTGTTTGTGTGTGTGTATATGTGCTGGGGAATTTTAAAAGGGATAAATAGTTACGCTTCCAGATTACAAACTATGCGTTAACCAGCTCTTACAATTTGCTTTAAAAATAATCTTCATTTTGTAATAAATAAACTATTCTGATTTTATTGAAAGAAGCATGGTTAAAGACTCTTTTTTAATGCTGTGTCTAACAGTAGTGAAAGTGAATAATTGGTCATTTTGGTGAGTGAATTAAACCTTAAAACTAATGGTGCAACCTGTGGAGTAGTGGGGCTAGATAAACTGAGCACACCTCCCATCCCATGTATAACATAGATTGGGGGCTCATCCAGGAATTTTAAACATGAACAACGGGTGATTGGATGTGGAATAATAATAAGAATTTGTAAAGGATAATTTGTAAAGGATAAAAGTGGACTATACAAGATAATTAAAGGGCTGGTAAAGTAAATTATTTGCTAGACCGCTCCAGATCGCAGGAAAAAGAATCGGTTGCGTCACATCAATTTGTTAAAATAATACCATCATAGGGAAGAGGATAAGAAGGAGCAGGTATGTCAGGTTGTAAGCACAGTGGAGGACAAGAGAGGCAGTGAGAGAGATAGAAGGAGACTTAGGCAGTTCACAATTTGAAGGTCCTACTGTCCAGTTCGCTAACACTGAAATATTAGGACAGTTAGATACCATATTTTCATATGTAGAGGAAGGACAATGAGAAAATCTTGTGAGGTTACTTAAAGAATTTAAAGGAATCTGTAGGGATAAACCAGGGGTGTACAACATTCGCCATGCATGATTTGGATGTAGGGGAACCTTCTCATCCTATAAAACACCATCCTTATCACTTAAGTCCAGAGAAACAAGCTCAATTGAAAGCAGAAATTCAATAGATGTTATAAAATTACCTAATTGAGCCTAGTCAAAGCAGCCAGTGTTCTCCAGTAGTGTTAGTGCAAAAACCCAACGGTTTTTGCATAGATTATAGGAAGGTTAATGCAATAATAAAAAGTGATTCCTACTCAATTCCTCGCTTAGAAGATTGTATTGACAGGGTTGGCAGTGCTACATTCGTTACTTAGATTTATTGAAAGGATACTGGCAAGTACCTTTAACATCGTGAGCTAAGAAGATATTGGCTTTCATCACGCCGAATGGGCTCTACCAATGCAGAGTGATGTCATTCGGGCTAAAAAAAAATGCTCCAGCCATTTCCCAAAGGCTAATGAATCAAATTGTATCTAGCATTCCTAACTCTGTAGTTTCCTTGAATGATGCATTAAGTTACAACAATACTTGAAAAGATTATTTAAAACAATTAGAAGCTCTATTTTAACAATTGCAGTCAGCAGATCTAGTAATAAAACTTGCTAAAAGTGAGTTTGTGAAAGTATGAGAAACTTATATAGAGCATACCATAGGGCAGGGGCAGGTGTTGCCAAGAACAGAGAAAGTACAGGCGTTGATGGAATTCCCTGACCCTAAAACTAAACAGAAAATCATCACATTTTTAGGGATGTGCATCTTCTATCATAAGTTTGTGACAAACTTCAGTATAATAGCTGCTCCACCAACAGGTTTCTTGCAAAGGGCAAAGGTGGTATGGTCAAGAGAGGTGCCAGACGGCTTTTGAGAAGCTGAAGGTGATCCTGGCTAATGAACCAGTGCTAGCCACCTCTAATTGCGCTAAACCCTTCAAGGTGACAATTTAAGCTAATGATGTGGGAGTGGGTGCAATCTTATTGCAGGAAGATAAATTGGGCATAGAGGAGCCAGTGGGGTACTTTCCTAAAAAACTAAATCAACATCAAAAGGGACATTCTACAGTCAGAAAGGAAACCATGGGATTGTTACTGGCTTTTAAATGTTTTGATGTATGTATCTGTCAGAAACACTAGTATTTATTAGCCATAGTCCCTTGGCCTTTGTAGAAAAATTTAAGACTCAAAATGACAGACTGTTTCATTAGACCCTGCTGATAGAGCCTTATAACTTAAAGGTTGCTCGTACAGCTGGGATGGATAATATAACTGCTGATGCATTATTAGGAATGTAATTTTTGCAGAACTCCTGAAATCAAGAAAATCTGAGAAAACTGTACAGATTCTGTATAAGAAGTAAATGACTGAGTGCACTTTATAATGAAACACATTTGGAAATGGTGTTTCATTTCTTAAGGGTGGAGGCATGTTGAGAAATATCTTTAAGAACTGTTTTTTTCTTTTAAAATTTAGAAGGACATTAAAAATGTGTCCAAATAATCAAAAAAGGTCATACGTTCACCTTGGACTTAGAGCAAGCATGCCTTTTCAAAGAAATCTCCTGACTTGCATGACACTTGAGGAGGAGAGTTATTTGCTGCTTAAACTGAAATCACTTTAATTGATCAGGAAAAGAATGAGTTTAAAGGCAAAGGCCTGCTGATTTACTGGAAATCACTTGATGAAGGAGCTTTATGTTTTGGACTTGTTTCTTTGAACTCAGTTGGGAATGAGCCGAGAAATTGAAGCTGCCTAATTCGCACTCCCTGCTTTGCCTGAAATAAAGTATCCAACTAGGAATCCTCATCTTAGAGGAACTTCTGTCTTTGGAAACCCGAGAGGCTGAGATGAGATGGATTGATCCAGCTCTATTTTTCTCTACGCCAAAGCTCTGTTGGTGAGAACATTCAGGCATCTACTGGGACTAGCGATCTGTCTTCACACGAGGGAGCTCCAGATTGACAGCTTCAAAACTCTGAACGTCATCCTCTCTTTTATAAAGTCTTTTCTTCAACCACCCATCTCTGCAGATACCCTATTCATTTATCCTTTGTGCACGTGCAATTTTAAAAGGACCCTTTCTGATACATGCTTCTCAAGGTCAAAACAGTAGCTGGTTCCTGTTCTGATGGCACATTAGGTCTTGGGGATCTTTTTCAGGGCACATTTCTCTTCCTTCCAATCTTGCGCCAGTTTTTCACTAACATCGAATTTTCACACTGTAGCACAGTTATTTGGAATTTTAGCAAATGTTATGACTTTTAGCTTTGAATTAGCTTCATACTTCATTCATTTTACTGGAGGACCCATTTCTGTTCATCACTCACTATGCCATGCACGGTCTGCTCTTTGTGGGTGTGCCTTAAATTCCCACGCAACATCTTCATAACACAGTCCATATTGCATGCCTGATCCCACGTGTCAACACATAGGTAGGTGTAATGCAAGTAAAAATTTATTGGAATAAAAATTGAGGCCAAATACTAAAGTGAGTATAGCATTTTATTGGCGATAAGGGGGCAGGGTGTGTGTGTTGACTTATACGCCAAGTATATGCAAAAGCATGACTTTTGCTGCCAAAAAATTGGGGCTGTCTAGTAAGCTGGATTAATTTATATACCACAATCTATGGTCACTTCTTTTTTATCTACATCTTCTCATGCTTCTCTTCCTCTTTCCTTACCTTTTTGGTGGAAGGTAATGAGTATTATGGTTTGGTGTGGCAGGGAAGGGAGTCATCAATGGCTGAAAATTTGCAACCTCTTCACAGACAGATTAATGGCCCTGAATTTCCATGAGATTTGTCCATTGTATTGTCTATAGGAGAGTGGCACCACTGCCAAAGAAAGTTTCAAAATCCTATTCTCTAATCCTCTGCTCTGGAGGTTCCCTTAATCCTCTGATGAAATTTCAGCAAGGCATCAGAAAATCAGAGCCATTTTACCTCTCCACTCTTTAAAAATAATAATTTTGGTGATTCCAGTTAGAATTCAACATTTGTGCCCCATAAGAAATCATATTACTTAATTATTGCTTATATTTTAACTATGCTATTTCTCAATTGCTACTGAAAGTCAATATTGGCCTTCTTTGGTGGAAATAAATAGAGGCTATTATATCTAATAGTTCTGCATTTCCCAGCAGTAAAAATCTTGCTGAATTATTGGCTGTTCCATTCATATCGTAATGTGTGCCAAAGTACTTTGACTCACATGAGATGATATCTACTACTGTTGAAGGGTCATGAGGACTTGAAACGTCAGCTCTTTTCTGCCAAACCTGCTGGGTTTTTCCAGGTAATTCTGTTTTTGTTATAAAATAACATGCCAGGCCAGCCAGCCAATGCATTCTCACCTCAAGTGATCTTGCTGGAGGTGGCATCAGTATAGCAAAGGCTACCTAACCAGCAATGGCAACTAGCCAATAAGGTCCATTAATGGGTCCATTGAAGGAAAGGTGATGGTGCTGTCTGGATTTTCCTGATAGTGGGGGAAGGATGTGGCTGTTCACAGGGGTTTGAGCCTGGCAAGAAAATGGAGGCAGGCCAGAGGACCATCACATTTCTTCTCACACACCCCAAATTCTAAGGAAGAGGATGAAGATAATAATCTGAATAACTCATACTGGGTCACAAAGAGCTATTGTCCGATGAATGTGTTAATCATAGACTCATTTAACAGTGCAGTGCTGGACAGTACTTGCACTTCAGTATGTAAACAATAGATTAAAATATTGACTTAATTCACTAAATAGTGAGGATTGATGCAAAGTTAAGGAATATAAAAATGCTACTTGCTTCATGTTTGGTGATGGCAACACATTAAGGTCACCAAAGAGACTTGTAATTCCATGTAAAATAGCTGGGAGAAGCTATTTTGCAAATATGGATACAGGCATTAGTGAGATATCAATGCTGTTGAGTAAACCTATGAAAAAATTACAAATGTAATTTGACATGAAACATGCTAAGGCAATTATTTTCAGAAAATCAGTCAGTCAATCAGCAGTTTACCCAATCAGGCCACCACTGAACATTCTTAACAAAACCTAATGTTTCTCAGACCGATGGACAAGGAGTAATGGCATCAGGTAGTAAGAATCAGACAAAACTAAAACAAATTGTCTTAAAATTATATAGACAATTTGCTCACCTCACTTGGTTAAAAAACCTACTAAAATATAAAGGTATGGTTGATGAAGGATAAACAAGGCTAATTGCAGAGGTTACTAAAAGTATAAAATTTGTAAAAAGTATCAAAGGACACTGCCATGTTCTGTTGTAAGCCTTCCATTGACACATGACTTTAACAAGCTAATTGCCACGCATCTAAATTATGAGACAAAGACATAAATATTTCCATCTTTCATTGTATAGGCCTGGTGACCAGGTTTAGTCTTTCTACAATAGCCCTTAGAGACAAAAGTATAGAAGAGATGGTTCTGCTCCTCAATTTCTTGTTACACTTCAGTGCCTTGCTCTTGATCTTTGACCACCCAGTGAGGAAGGGAGCAGGCAGATTGGGAGGCCTCATGTGACTGCTCCTGGGCCGGGCCAAGGCAGCCATCAACAGGCCTAGGCAGCAGGCAGTCAAGGGGGTTGTTTGGCCCCACTTCCTGTCTCTCTTCCATGGCTATTTCTGAGCCTGTATGTCCCTGAAGAGAGTGCACACATTGTGTGCTGGTATACCCATGGCCTTCCATGATCGATGGGCACCAGGTCACTGGAGTGCATCATAAATCAAATTAAAATAACGTTCAAAGGGGCTAAGTTTCTTTTGAACTTTAGATTTTTTTATTACAGTAGGTTAATGGTGCATCTTTCAAATGGGGCATTCGGTTGTTTAAGATACTGCAAAAAGAGATATAAATAAATAGGCTAACACTGTGGTTGTTGGATTCAGATGTGTTTGCTTTTAATGTGCAATTCTGTAAATTAATATAGAAGTGGTGTAAAGATTGGCTTCAGTTCTATCCTTCACCAACTGTGTTTCTGGAACAGAACAAACTGAAAAATTCTGTCTATGGTTGAAAAGACAGAAGATAATCAGTGGGAGGTGTTCAAAAAGAATTTAATGTGACACAGAAACAGTTTATATCCTCATGGGGCAAGCACTCAACTTGCCAAGAACAACACTGCAATGGATGATTAAAAATGTAAGACGCAACAGAAACTAAAAGAAAAAACATGCAAAAGTGAAAAAAAAGCACAGACTGTGACAAATGGGGAAGATTGAAAGAACACCAAAAGGTGGAAAAACAGATAATCAAGGCAACATAAAGAGAGCATGAAAGGAAATTAGATGGCATCTGACCTGCTGAGTATTTCCAGCATTTTCTATTTTGATTTCAGATTTCCAGCATCTGCAGTATTTTCCTTTGGAGCTTTGTTGAAATTGTTTCTGGCAGGGTGTATTAACCTGGCCTGTAGACAGTAATAACTGCCCTTTAGTCTCTATAAGCTGAATTTATTTTCCTCCATTTTGCTTTCAACTCAAAAGTGGGTCAATTTTTATCTGGACTGGAAATGCATCAAAAACCGAGGAGATTGGTGTTGTGTGGAGGCACAGCACGATCAATGCAAACGATATTCATTGCACATTATTAACCTGAATTGGTGAATATCAATATGAGCTAATGCTTTTGAGATTTTCATTTTTGCTGTACACATTATTTTCTTCAAAGGCTATGTTTAATAAGGTGTATTAGGACCAGGCAATCGAAAATCATTCTAATTGTTGCACCAATTTCAGTATCACATAGTCCAGGTTTTGCACAGTCAGTTGGAGAGCAAAGCTATTTTATTGTCTCAATCTCAAAAGAGTAACTCCAACTGCACTGTTGAGCAAGTTCCATTTCCTGCTTCAGATATCCGAGTAGTTTCTCTGAATGAGACCACCAATTTAGTGTTGAATTACGAACAGCTTTCTAGCATGGATTTCTGCCTAATAGGAGATGGTTTGAGACTCTCTAAATTAATTTCCTTAGGACCTTACTGATGATTCATATTTATCAAGAATGGATTCAAAGCAGGTCCCAGAAGTGAAAGGATTGGACAAACTGTATCATCCACTGAAGTTAGAGGCAACTTCATTGAAACCTGTAAAGCCCTGAGGGGCCTTGGATGTAGAGGGGATGTTTCGTCTTGTGGAAGAATCTAGAACTAGGGGTCACTATTTAAAAATAAGGGGTCACCCATTTAAAACAGAGATGAGGCAATATTTTTTCACTCAAAGGGTCATGAGTCTTTGGATCTCTCCTCCTGAAAAGGTGGTGGAAGCAGAGTCTTTGAATATTTTTAAGGCAGAGGTGGATAGATTCTTGGTAAGGTTATCAGTGGTAGGTGGGTTGCAGATTTCAGGTTACTATCAGATCAGCCATGATCTTATTAAATGGCAGAGGAGGATCAAGGGGCTGAATGGCCTATTTCTGCTCCAATATAGCCTATAAATTGATCTTATTCAATAAGAATCAAGTATTTATTATATCAAGATATTTAATTGAATATCCCACATGGATTTGGAAAGGACAGGTCAGCCAGCATGGATTTATAAAGGGTAGGTCATGTCTGATGAACCTGATTAAACCTTTTGAAGATGCTGCTAAAGTAGTAGACAATTGATGGTAGATCAGAAGTTAATTTTAAATCTGACGTTGATAGATTTTTACTAACCAAAGGTATTAAGGAATATGGGGCAATATGGGCTAGGTTGCAGATCATCCATGATCTCATTGGTTGGCAGAACAGGCTCAAAGGACTTAAGTGACCTATTATGTTCCAATAAACATACTGGTCATGGCTAAAAGTACTTGCTTTTGTTACAATAACAAGGCTTTATAAAATGGTTATGTTTTGGGACTGTCTTTAACTTAGGTTCAAATGAAGGGGGGGTCATGTGACCTGTTCCGAATTCTGCTGACAGTAAACCAGGATTGTTTGATTGCTAAAGATTAAAGAGGGGCACAGATTGTTTCACTGGGAAGGCAGCACAATGTGTTCACATATGTGGTGGCAGAAGATCTGTGCTAACAGTAGAGAGACTATTAGTCTCCAAGTCTCAGGACAGTGCTGAAAACGTCATATCGTAAGCAGTTATTCTTCAAACTGTCCATTTAGTTCCAAGATAAAAGAGTTGGGCTCTAAAGGAGAGTTAATCAGCATTTCTGCCTGGATACAGGCCCATATGATTCACATTGCCATGGAGATGGGCTTTGAGAGGAGAGAGTTTTAAAATATCCCTGAAACTCACAGGCATGGATCAGTCTAAAAGTATCCAGGAGAGAGAGAGAGAGCAGCTAGAAACCAAAAATCTAAGGTCCACCAGGCAGGAATGTGGGTGGGAGCTTACACTCAGATTGAAAAGACTAAATTTGTGAGGATTTAAATGAGACTGGAAGAGTCATCTAATATTAGCTTGTTAGGGGAAAGAAAGTAAATGAGAATTTATAGTAAGGGAGAATTCATTATAAGGGAATTAATTACTTAAATTAGAATCTACAGGAAGGCCAGCACAAACCAATAAATCAACATTTAAACCAGATGAACTTTGTACACCTTCAGGGCTTGCAATCACCAGCAAGGTCCTGGGAGCTAGACTGGACATGAAAGAATTAAAAATAAGATAGATTGGGTGTCCTGGGAGTCAGGTGGAGAATTAGGTTGGAAAACAACAGATTGGGGAAGGACAGATGGTCCCAGCTTAGAAAAGAAGGAAGGTCTCTGCCCAGGTGAAAAGTGGGATATACCTGATGCCAGAGATGTACGTGATCAATAAAGTATAAATATACTGAACACTTGTAATTTAGCAGAGTGCTATCTCAAGCTGCCTTGAGATGGTTCTCTCTTTGCAATTGTTCGAATAAATGATGGTGACCTGTACCTGAGACTCCTGTGGTCTGTTTGTCAAAGATACCACAACAAGCTAAAGGGAGGAATCTCCAGAAAAAGAAAACTCTCATCATGAAATACAGTTGTGGAATTAAAAGCTGTCGGATTGGGAAAGGAAAAGAACTGAAGTAAACTCAAGTCGTTAAGGAGCTTTTTGGTCCTGCAAAAAAATAATGCTATTAAAAGGAAACCTGTAAAGTGTTTGTTTTCAGCTGTGTTAAAAGAGAAAGGGGAGTTTGATTCTATAGTTTGAAGTATAATCTGCCTACAAAAGTAGTTTTTAGTTGAGTGTTTTTAGTTTGCTTATTACAGTAAAAGTCTTAAAACGTGAAATTATATCCATCACCCTCTCAGCCAATCATTGGATGTTTGAATTTCTTTTTAAAAGTCAATGGTCTCTATAGAAATTGAAACACTTCATTTTATTTGCTTGGTAAAGAAAAATCTTTAAGCTTATGCTTTCACTTTGGTATAACTGTTTCAGATTTCTCTTGAACAAATAATATTACAGTAAAGTAGTAAAAGTACATTCCTAGACTTTCTTAGTCCTAGTGCAGTACTTATTTTTTCTCACATCACTTCACACAAATAGCATGAGCAAAGATATGATTAGATGAAATAAATCTGTCACTTTTGACTTTTTTCCAAAAATGTCCTATATAATTGCATGGAAATGTGTGGAGTGTTACAAGCATGGAGTTTTAAAAATAGCTCAGATTTTTCAAATTTTTAAAAAGGTACAATTCAGCAAATATGTGCCCTAAAGTTAGGCTCTTCAAATATTAGTAAATGAATACTTAATATCTTCACATTAAATTCCTTTAATCATTCCATTTATGGGACTGAATATAACGACCCCCCAACACCGCAACCGATGTATTTGAAGACTGGGAGCTCAAAATAAAATAAATGGCCTGCCCAGCGCCTTCTCGCCCACTCCTGACTTGTCTCCCATATTACAATGGGCAAGTAAGGTTTCAGGCAGCCTGCCTGCCCTAGGGCCTATTGAGGCCCTTAAGTGGCCAATCACGGGCCTAATTCCACCTCCACCCTATAATGCATGCAGCAGGGGAAGGCAGAAGGTAGGCAATCCAGCAGCTTTGGGTATGCTGGCTGATGTCAGGCAGGAAAGGGGCAACCCCCAAAGATTATACACACACCTCCCCCCTTAAGCCTTACCCCCCAGAATGCTCCTACGTGAAATGACTTTACAGATTCTCAACCCAACTACTTTTAGGCACAAATTCATGCTAGTAATACAGTACTAAATTGGTGGTCTCATTCAGAGAAACGACATGGATATCTGAAGCAGGAAATGGAAATACCTCAATTGTGCAGTTGAAGTTGCTCTTTTGAGATTGTAACAATAAAGTAGCTTTTCTGTCTAACTAACTGCAATATCTGGACCAAATGATACTGAAATTGGTACAAAGATTTGTATCATTTTCTATTACTTGGTACTAATATACTTCATCTTATTAAATATAACCTCTGAAGAAAATAATGCATGCATAGCAAAAATGAAAGTCTTAATTGCATTAGCCCCCCAACACTTCCCCCCTGCCCTAACCCCTCGCTGGCGCCTGCAACTTGCTTCAAGTCCAGGATCCATCAGTCTTCTTCTTCAAGGCCTGCTTCAAGTCCCAGCAGGGGCCATTACTCAATCCTGCAGCTCAGGTTGGCCGGTAACTCTATGGTGAGACTTCCCTCTAGGGTGGGAACCCTCCCATGTGGGGGACTCAATTAAGGCTCCCCCAGTACAGTATTTTTGCAGGGCAGCTGGGTTTCAGCTGAGCAGGCTGACCTTGGAATTATTGGTAATGGTGGCAGACAATATGCGCCCCCCAACACCGCCACCACCACCCCCCCTCAATAAAATCCACTCCACGGGGTGCAAAATCCATTTTAAATAAACAGATGAATCTTTGTTTAAATAGTGGGCAGATGGAATGCATATAAACATGTATTGGCATTTATATGATAATATTCAAAGAATAATTTCAAACATCATAAAAATTTAAATAATGGGGACAAATTTCTGTTGAAAAAAAACTTTCATTTATATAAAAAAAGAGAATGGTCATAAAACTCAGCTGTGGTCCAAGTCATGTTCCTCTCTGAATAGAATATCAAAAGTGATGATTTTTTTTAGATAATGGCAAATATTATTTTTGAGCATAATTAATGCTCTAGTGTAATTTATGCTAGACTAAGGGATTAAAAGATGGTTAAAGAATTAAATGTACTTTTTGAGCATTATTCATTTTTCTGTTCTCTAATTCATCATAAATTAACCTAGAGTGTTCCTGATGATGATTAATGGGGAGATAATAATGTAACCATTATACTATAGCCATTGTTGGTTTTGTTCCACGGACGTGAGCTTTTACATAAATCAATGAATACTGTGTCAGCCAATTAAATTTCCAAATTCAGTGATGTATCTACTAATAATCACTGATATACAGTGATATGTCTGTGGGGGGGATAGGGTGGAAAGTGGGTGAGGGATAGGGTGGGTTGGGGCAGTCAGAACAGCGGGTATTTGGGTGGTTGTCGGGGGAATAGTGGTGTGACCGGGGGTTAGTCAATAGGTTGGGGGTGAGTCGGAGGTTCAGGAGGTATTTGGGGGTCAGGGAGGGTAGTTGGGAGATCTAGGGGGACTCAGGAGGTCCAGTGGGGAGTCGAGGGAAGGGTAGCGGTTAGTAGTTAGAACTGATTTTAACCCTTCTAACTTTTCTTGGGTATCTATTCTGCTAAGTAAGTCAGAACCATCCAAAGTCTCCAACTCAGAGTTGGAGACTTTTCAGAGAGTTCCAGACTCAGGGGAGTTGCCCATCCAAAGTCCAAACTTCCCCGTGTAGTCAGTATGTCAGGACATAACCTCTAGGGTGCAACCATCCATAGATCGGAAGTTCTGGGCCAGTTAAAAATGCAATTTTTTCTCTTTTCTCTTAACATTTGTCCAAAATGTATCACCTCACACCTTTCTTCATTTAATTTCATCTGTCGTGTCTTTGCTGATTTTACTAATCTGTCTTCCTGAAGTCTGTAGCTATCCCCTTCAATGTTACTACATTTGTTAGTTTTGTATTTGCAAACTTTGACATATGCACTCAAGTCCGGGTCATTGATAACTTTAAGAATAGTGGGTCTAATAACCACTCCTGGGAGACACCCTGTATTCTACTCTCCAAAATAAGAGCAACCATTCATAACTGCTCTGTACCTCAGCCAATTTTGTATCCATGCTGCCACTGTGCCTTTAATTCCACAGCCTTTGTTTTTGCTAACAAGCCTTTAAAAATTATTCTTTCACAGGGTGTGAGCATCACTGGCTAGGCCAGCAATTATTGCCCATCACTAATGTCCCTTGGGAAGGTGATGGTGAGGTGCCTTCTTGAACCACTGCAGTCCATGTGGTGTAGGTACACCCACAGTGCTGATAGAGAGGGAGTTCCAGGATGTTGACCCAGTGACAATGTAAGAACGGTGATATATTTCCAAGCTAGGATGGTGTGTGATTTGGAGGACAACTTGCAGGTGGTGGTGTTCCCATGCATTTGCTGCCCTTGTCCTTCTAGATGGTAGTGTCATGGGTTTGGAAGGTGCTGTCGAAGGAGCCTTGATGAATTGCTGCAATGCCTTTTGTAGATGGTACACACTGCTACTGTGCGTTGGTGGAGAAGAGTGTGGGTGGTGGAAGGGGGTGCCAATCAAGTGGAATGCTTTGCACTGGATGGTGTCAAGCTTCTTGAGTGTTGTTGGATCTCCACTCATCCAGGCAAATGGAGAGTGTTCCATCATATTCCTGATTTGTAGCTGCTGGACAGACTTTGGGGAGTCAGGAGGTGAGTTACTCGCCACAGGATTCCTAGCCTCTGACCTGCTTTTGTAGCCACAGTATTTATATGGCTGGTCCAGTTCAGTTTCTGGTCAATGGTAATCCCCAGGATTTTGATAGTGGGGGCTTCAGCAATGGTAATGCCATTGAATGTCAAGGGGAGATGGTTAGATTCTCTCTTGTTGGAGATGGACATTGCCTGGCACTTGTGTGGCATAAATGTCTATTATGTGGTGTGAATGTCAAATGTCTTCTCAAAGTTCATTTATGCAAGTTCAAATGCACCAGCCTCATTAACCGTGTCTATTACTTCAGAGAACTTCAACTTAGCCAGGCATGATTGACTTTAACAAATCCTATTTGAATTTAATTTATTAGCCCATACTTTTCTAAGTTCCAATTAATTTTGTCTCAAATTGTGTCTCAACATTTCCTAACTGCTGATGTGAGGTTGACTGGCATATAGTTGCCAAGTTTAACTCTCCTTCCAAACAGGGGCATTACATTTGCAATTCTCCATTCCTCTGACACCACCCTGATATCCAAGGAGAATTGGAAGATTGTGGCTAGAGCCACCACAATTTCCACCCCTACCTCCATCAGTAACCTAGGATGTATCTGTGACCTGTGACTTTGCTCATTTGCAGAGTGTCTAGAACATCTTTATCTATTTCTATCCTAATATTTCTACTGCCTCCTTTTTTACTGCTACATTAGCAGAATCCTCTTCTCTAGTCAAGCCAGATGCAAAATATTCTTTTAGTACCTCAACAATGCCCTCTTCCTCCACCAGAAAATCTCTTCTGTTTTACTCAACCCCCCTCTTCCTTTGATTACCCTTTTACAAATTATTTGTGCATGAAAGGCTTTTGGGTTCTCTTTTATACTGGTAACTAATCTCTTCTCATACTCTATCTTTATTCCTCTTAATTCCTTTTTGAGCATTCCTCTGTGCTTTCTATGCTCAGTTTGGTTCACTGCTGTATTATGAACTTTACAATTGTCATAAATCACTTTTGACTCATTTTAGCCTCTACAAATTTAATAATTCGAGCAGAGAAGGCTGAAGACGGACCTGATAGAGATATACAAAATTATGAGGGGCATAGATAGGGTAGATAGGAAGAAACTTTTCCCCTTAGCGGAGGTGCCCATAACCAGGGGGTATAGATTTAAGCTAAGGGGGAGATTTAGAGGAGATTTGAGGAAAGTTTTTTTCACCAAGAGGGTGCTTGGAATCTAGAACCAACTGCCTAAGGTGGCGGGGGGGGTGGGGGGGTGGGTGGTGGGTAGAGGCAGGAACCCTCTACATTAAAGTGGTATTTAGATGAGCACTTGAAATGTCATAGCAAACAAGACGACAGGCCAAGTGCTGGAAAATGGGATTGGAATAGATAGGTGCTTGATGGCTGGCACTGACAAGGGCCGAAAGGCCTGTTACTGTGCTGTATAACTATGACTCTATTAATTTATCATCTAATTTGTTTAAAGCTACAAAGACTTCTGGATCACATGGGCTTCTGCTCCTTGTAGCATTACCAGTCTGTGCCATATTCCTTGACCCTGTTATGCTACTTCCTCTATCCTGCCTTCTATCTCACTCCAGACTGTTACTACTTGATCTCCCTCTCCTATTTATAGGTGTTCTTTCAACGTTTTGTGATCTCTTTCAAGAGGCATGTTCACTCCCAATCCCACTGTCTGAATTGATATTATGTTTTTGTGCTTTATGTTCCCATTCTATAGGCCCAACCTCCTGTCTTTTTATCTTGTATATTTAACCAGTTTATATTTTCCAGTGGCCTTCCCTGCTCTACTTACAATTGTTACATTCTGCCATCAACTGGCCCCTTCTGGTATGTACGTAACTATAGTGCCAGCTTTTGGCAATTGTCCTCTGGAACAAATCGCCTCATCTCGTTTGTCCAAAATACTGCGTCTATCTTCAGAAACCCTTGTCCTCAGTCATGCAACATGGGTATAAGGGGTACATGGTTCCTCATCACTTCCTACAACCCTTTCCAGATCCGCAAATTTGTAATCCGCGCCACGCCAGCTAACCTCGATGTGTAGTCGCATAGTCTGGCTCCTATGCTGTGGAATGGACAGTTTACCATCTTTACCTGTAGTCTTTCCCAGGCCTTTACACTTGCTAAGTCCTTTCTTTTTTAGCATACCATGTCTCCCCGAATGAAAATAGTTTTCAATGGCTGAACATTATGTCTTAAGGCTCGCTGAATTCAATGAAACTTCAGCTTTAAGGAACGTTCTTCTGCCCATTGTCATGACTCACTGGGCATAGTGCACTGTAATATCAAGCTCACTGCTCCCCAAGCCGAGACAAATGTGAAAAGTTTGATTCGGCCAGAAAATTGCCCAATTCTACCTAACTGTTTAATTTAGGTTAACCAGGTTTGTAAACTTAACAAGTAAATAACTGTTTATGACACAAATTGTCTTTAACCAGTGGCAAAAGAAAGAAATATGAATTGTGAACTTTTAACTCTAACTTGAACTCCACCCTTTCTTTTATACACGCACGCTCATGGATTTTAAGGGCAAGATAAAATGGCTCAATAGCACCAATCCGTAGTACGGAATTAGAAGGGTTGATTGTGATTGATGTCTTCCCAAATTCCTTGCAGTTTGTTGTTAAAGACACGAGATGGTCTTCCAGCACTTTCAGTCTATAGTCCACTGGTTAAAAACTTGCTTTTTAATGTCTCTTCTGGTGATTTTCCCTTTTTACTCTTGACAGGGGGTTTTTCAGAGAAAGCAGATTACAGAGATATGGGGCTCGGCAGGGGTGGATGGGGGCAGTCAGGAAACCCACCGCTACCTGCGATCGAGGCAGGAAGGCAATTTCATGCTGGCGGGCCAATTAAGGAGGGGGTGGGGTTGGGAAATAGGATGGTAAGCCTGGTGAACGCAAACTTTGCACATGCGCATGAGTGCGTGCTTGTGAATCTCCCTGAGGCACAGCTGCCTCAGAGAGATGAAGAGTTTTTCAAAAAAAAATAATGATAAAGATTAGAAGAATGTTATAAAACATGTCCCCTCATGTGACTGTCACACGAGTAGGGGCATGTTATAAGTGAAATTTGAAAAACTCTCAAATTCCTTAACCTTATTCCAGTCCTTGTCATTTAAGGAGTCCAGGTAGCATTTTAACCAGTCTATTCCACACAGTAGATGGGCATCGGCTACCTAGCACCTGACAGCTGAAGGACTCTGCAACCAAGACTTTCATCACCGGGCTGAAACCTCTTGTAACTAATATAAGGCCCTCTCTTTGGTCAATATCATCATCTTCTTTTTCTGGGTCTTGTCTCTTGTTTAATTTTGAACACCTTTATTATAAAGTTTAGGCAGTTCATCGCATAATGGTATTTTGAATCGCATCTAAAACACTGATTAACCACACCTTCGTCATTTCAGGGGCTCATTCTTTTGTTGTAATTCCTCAATTATTTTCTCCTGCCATAATTATCAAAAGCTTTTTTGTCCTAATCATTTCTAGTTATAAATCTCTTTCCGTATGGACAACTCCGTCCTGTTTCTAAATGACCTTGACATCCCGTTAATATTGTATCCTCTATTTTCTGTCTTACTGCTGAATGACCGATTTGATAATGCTGTCAAAAGGAATGTCTTCCAAGGACTTTTTTTTAAGAGTTTCTGACATCTGTCCTAGTAGTGTGTGTCTTTCTGCAAATTTAACTCCTGTCAAAACTAGAAGCCTGCCAAGTTCCATACCCTGGCACAGCCTAGCAACTTAAATGCCAGCACTGATTGCAAAAGTTCCATCTAGAAATTTCTCAATCTTGCATATAGTCTATTGAATTCCATTATGCAATCTTCTATGGAACTACCCTCCAACTTTCTAAATGTCAAAATCTGACCACACTTTGTAAACACTTAATAAATCATCCTTTTAATGGATCCATAAAATCTAACAATATTTACAAACTTTCATCTATAACCAGAAGCTCAGGCTCCAACTCTGAAAACTTTGCATCTTATTTTGCTTTTGTATGGTAACAAAGGTGCCAAGGCCATTCCCTGTTTTTTCTTTGGCAAGGATGTAACCTGTGTCCACATAGTTACTCCATTCTTCCATAGCTCACACGTTTCACTCTCAGAATACATTGATGGGTAATCATACCCCAAAACTCTACATTTTGATTCAGTCATTTTTGAGTGACCGACTCCCACAGCTACCTCGATTACAGCTCCTCATACCCCACTTCCTGCAAGGACTCCATCCCATTCTCTCGGTTCCTTTGCCTCCGTCACATCTGTTCTGATGATGCCACTTTTCAAAACAGTTCCTCTGACATGTCTTCCTTCTTCCTTAACCAAGGTTTTCCACCCACAGTGGTTGACAGGGCCCTCAACCACGTCCGGGGCATCTCCAGCGCATCCGCCCTCACATCTTTCACTCCCTCCCAGAATCATGATAGGGTTCCCTTTGTCCTCACTTACCACTCCACCAGCCTCCACATTCAAAGGACCATCCTCCGCCATTTCCGCCAACTCCAGGATGAAGCCACCACCAAATACATTTTCCCTTCAACCCGCCGGCGGCATTTCGTCCACTCCTCCATCACCCCTACACCTTAACCCCCTCCCACGGCACCTTCCCATGCAACCGCAGAAGGTGCAACACCTGCCCCTTTACTTCCCCTTTCCTCACCGTCCAAGGGCCCAAACACTCCTTTCAAATGAAGCAACATTTCACTTGCACTTCCCTCAATTTATTCTATTGCATTCATTGCTCCCAATGCAAACTGCATGTCATAGGAACCCAACCAATGGAAACCCCTCTACATTGGAGAGACCAAACACAGACTGGGTGACCGCTTTAGTCTGTCCGCAAGCATGACCCAGACCTCCCTGTCGCTTGCCATTTCAACACTCCACCCTGCTCTCATGCCCACATGTCTGTCCTTGGCCTGCTGCATCATTCCAATGAAGCTCAACACAAACTGGAGGAACAGCACCTCATCTTCCGATTAGGCACTTTACAGCCTTCCGGACTGAATATTGAGTTCAACAATTTTAGATCATGAATTCTCTCCTCCATCCCCAGCCCCTTCTGATTCCCCCCTTTTTTTCCAATAATTTATATAGATTTTTCTTTTCCTACCTATTTCCATTATTTTTAAATGTATTTCCATCCATTGTTTGATCTCTACCTTTTAGCCTATTTCGATCCCTTCCCTTCACCCCACCCCACCCCCACTAGGGCTATCTGTACCTTGCTTGTCCTGCTTTCTACCCTTAATTAACACATTCCTTCGATAATATCACCACCTTCAATACCTCTTTGTCCTTTTGTCTGTGACATCTTTTGGTTATCTCCACCTATCACTGGCCCTCTATCCAGCTCTACCACCCCCCCAACACCACCCCCCCCCCCACTTAAACCAGCTTATATTTCACCTCTTTTCTATTTTTACTTAGTTCTGTTGAAGAGTCATATGGACTCGAAACGTTAACTGTGTTCCTTTCCGCAGATGCTGCCAGACCTGCTGAGTTTTTCCAGATATTTTTATTTTTGTTTCACACTTCATTATGATAGCTCTTAATCTATCACAGCTCAGTTGTAATTGTCACACTCCATTCACAGCTCTTGGCTCCTCCCTTAGGAAATAACAATGGTAATTAAACGTTACATTGATGGAAAATGCCTTATCTGCTTGAAGTAAATCCTAAAATAAACTTTACAGACATGTAAGCCCAGGCAGTAGCATAATGAGCTCCTGATTTAATGGCTGTTTACAAGAGCAGAACTTACCCACAATGAACAGCAACAATTGATTCTCTGGAATATCAGAAGCAAATAGGGTACAGGAGTAGCTCTGGGGGTTGAATTAGAGGCAGAGGAGAGCTAGAGTAAACTGAAGACAATAGTAATAGGCAGAAAATGCCATCACAAATTGAGGGGAAGAGGAAGAGAGAAGTGTGAAAGAAAATTGTGTGTGAGGCAGGAAAGAATGAGATGGGGCGGGGGTGTTGGTGGGGTGGAGAAATAAGTTCCTCTGCTTCACTGTTACAAAAACAATTTTAAAGCAATTTAACAGCCAAAATTACCATCAATTCACACCTTCAATAACCCACAACTTCTCTGTAAGAAATTGCTGTACTTCAGCAAATACAGTTGAAATTGTTATTACTATTGTTGTAATCATTCCATCATTTTTTGTTCTATGAAGATGTTGAATGTTCACAAAATATTGCTGTCAGGGGTGTGATACGGGGAATAAAGTGTTAATATGAGTTATAAAGTGAGATATATTCATGATAGTTGCCTCTCTCACTGTATTTTCTATCACAACCCTTGGCCCACACATCTGCTATTATTTTCCTAGATGCCTTTTGCTACAGATGAAGTCACTATATCCAATAAGCCTGAGCTGTTTTGGTGTTCTATTTTGTTTTCCTTACATCCTGTATTTTCCCACTAACTTGCAGACACGTCTGGCAAGATACAGCTGTATTGTGTATAAATGTATGCTATTGTAATTGCTCTTTGAGATGCTATGGTTTGCTGAAGCATGCCTCTGCTTGCTTGTAATGAAAACTCCCTAACTTTAACCAACTCTGGACTTCCATTTGCCCCACAACAGGTCCAGAACATCTTACAGTGATGTGACATGGCCCGCTTCAGAATGAGTCTGGCTTATCCTGAGATTTTTGGTGTATTATATTTCACACTTAATTTTTCTGATGCCTGCACTTGAAAAAAAAGGCTATGCGTCACACTTGTAAAGCTTGAAACAAAATTTGAAACATCCTGTAGCACCATGTTCAGTTCTACAAAAGATTTAAAATATTCTTCTGCACCATTTTTTAAATAGAGGATTAATTGTCTGTTGTGTTTTCTGTCTTTGCATCAATATATCCTTTAAGTGCAAGTCTAACCCATTTGCTAAGAACTTTGGCATTCATGCAGCTAATTGCATGCTCAGTGGTTCTCAAATGTTTAGTGATACGAAAGTCTTCAACACATCTTTTTTGCCTTACTTATTGGACTGTATTTTGTTGGTGTTCACTGCTGATCTCAAAGAAAGCTTGCTTTAAAGATCAGCGATCTCTGTGGTCTGTTATCCCCTCTCCTACATCAGTTTAAATTAGTGCCTAGTTAAGGGGATCTCCAGGTGTGCAACAGCCATGACATCAGCAAGCAGGTAAACAACCAATCACTTTGAAGTAGTCACAGATGGCAAGACAAGAAGCTAAAAGCACATATCCTTCATCTTTAAGTTAAGATTTCAGATAGCGATATAAATAATTATGATATGATTAACATAGAAAATAAATTAAAGAAAAGCAAGCTGTTTATTTTTTTAAAAGTGGATTTTGTTGCATTATGGAAAATTTTGTATTCCACAAATATAAAATTAGCATGTCAGGACCAGTGAAGGTGTGTAGCAGTAATTATGATGTTAGTGCACTCTTAAAAACCAAGGCCTGAATTTTTCCCTCATTGGGCGCACGTGATCAGCGGGCACGGGAGTGGCTGGCAAACAGGCCACCACGATCGGCCCACAACCGCGATTTCACGCTGGCTGGCTAATTAAAGCCTGCCCAGCATAAAACGCATCTTCCCAATGGTTGGGAAGAGCCAGGTGGGGCTGGGGGCCTGTGGGGCGTCAAGTTCAATGGCGACCCAGTGGGCTGTTTAAAATCAGCAGAGGCAGTTAGCTCCCTGAAGGCTGTCAGGAGAGGATCTTTTGGCGGTCTGGAGACTGGAACAATGGCCTTACCAGCAGCTGGAGACGTCAAGCGGGATGGTGAGTTGGGGGCGATGGGGTGGGGGGTGGTGGTTGCGGGGGGGGGGTGGGAGGGGTGTGGGTGGGGCACCTAGATGCAGCAATTGTAAATGTAAGTTTATAGTACCACGAGCATAAGAGGGACTCATCATGGATGATCTTCTATTCTGCCGTGTTTTGTTTGTATGTTTACTGGTGTGGAAATGAACACCAGAAATGATAATGTTCATTTGTTGTGAGCATCAAAATTATATAAATTTTGTTTTTTTCTTAATGGCCTGAGTATGCTCCGTCTTTCTTTTGGGGAAGACATGCCAGTATCTAATGCTGGACGTGAGTTGCTCTAAAATTTATTGCTCAGGCACTGAGTGGACTTTGGGTTCAAATGAAAGGGTCATTTCAGACATCCTGGATGGAGGCAGCAGCCCTGGCATGAGGTGGAAGCAGATCTTTGGCAGCCTAGCTAACAGAGTGTTGGATCAAGGTGTCCATGGTGTTCCTGCCTCCCTAAAGAATACGGAGGTCTGCCTCTACGCCCTCAGCATTCTCCTCACCGTGCTCCTCTTCTGACTCACCACAGGTTTCATCCTCTGTGGCAAATGGAACTGTGTCAAGATCCTCTTCTGCCAGTGCATCCCCCTTGCCAGTGCCAGATTGTGGTGCGCGCAGCATGTAAGCACTATCAGTGACACCCACTCTGTAGTGCACCCGCTGAATGGTCCAGGCATCAGACGCGCTTTTTCAGAAAACCTATGGTCCTCTCTATCACCGCTCTTGTGGAGGGATGACTCCTATTATAATGCTGCTTGGCTTCTGTTCTTGGGCGGCGGAGAGGTGTCATAAGCCACCTTTTCAATGGATAGCCCTTGGCACCCAGCAGCCATCCATCCTGTCGGGCAGGAGCACTGAATAGACTTGGCATCCGATGGTGTCGGAGGATATATGCATCATGGGAGATGCGAGGATACCTTGCACAGACTTGCAGAATCAGCATCCTGTGATCACACACTACCTGCACGTTCATGGAATGGAAGCCCTTCCTGCTGACAAAGGCACCTGGCTAACCCACTGGTGCCTTGATGGCCACATGTGTCGATTGCATCCTGGACGTGAGGGAACCCAGCAATTGCTGCAAACCCTCTGGCTCGCTCAACATGGTTGGTCTCATCCATATGGAAATGAATAAGTGTCAGTACCCACCTGAGTGGAACTTGACACAACTGTGGACAGCTGATTGGGAGACTCCACACGGATCCCCCACTGACCCCTGGAAAGAGCCAGAGGCACAGAAGCTAAGGGCCGCTGTGACCTTCAGAGCCACTGGCATGGGTTGACCACCCGCACGGTTGAAGGTGATCTCAGGCCCAATCATATGACAAATGGAGGTCATTGTCTTCCTGGAGAGGCGGAGCCTCCTTTGACATTCCACCTTGGACATTTTGAGGTAGCTGCATCGCCGTCTGTAAACCCTGGCAACAGGAAAATGGCATCTTCCGTGAACCTTCTGCCTTGGACTACCTGCTGGTCCTGCACCTCTTGTGCTTGCGCCTTTCCTCCCATAGCCACCTCCCCTGGAAGCTCATTTGGACACCTGGCCTCCTCTCCCTTCTGTCCTTCTCGGAGGAGATGCTACCAGCAGAGACCACAATCCCCATTGCCAGGGTAACAGAAGGCTGTCTGGTACCTGGAAGTGTCCACCCAGTCAAAATTCTCCGGTGGCCTTAGAGACACCAATGGGTGCTGAAATAAAGCCTGGAAATGCTAAGAAATAGGCTCAGAGCAGAGATGAAGCTGTCAAGTTCAAATAAGCAACCAGCAGCAAACTATCTCCTAAACTCCTCATTACTCACAATGGCAATTTTGCTGACCCTTTTTATCCCGCCCTTGGATGAGGTTTTGTAAAAGGTTTTGCCCGTGCGATGACTGCTAAACCGCACGGGCAACATAAAATCGCTAACATTTGCCTTTTTATGACTTTAAGTGGCCTTTCAATTGATGATGGGCGCGGCTCCAACACCCGTGCGTACCTGCCAACCTGAAGATTGCTCACTGACAGTTTTACACCTGATTGGGTAGTGTGTGTGCCCACCCACGGAATGTAAAATTCTGCCCTAAGTGACACTGTCGTAATAGGAGTCTGACTCATACTGTGTTATTGTGGGATTGAGTACAGTACCATCCACACAGTGATGTTAGAGGCACAGGACTCACACCTAGAGATCAGTTGAGTGTTGGACAGAGATGTGTGTACCAGCAAGCATGGAGACAGCTCTTAGCCTGTAGCTTTTACTGTATATTTGTAAATAGTTCTAAGAGTCAGTAAAGACTTCCAGTTAATTTACGTATGACTGCGAAGACTTCTTCAAACCTACCAAATTTTAACCAACACCCTAAACATGGTAGCAGCTTGTGGAAAAACCCAAAATCTCATAGAAAATGCAGAGGAAAGCTAAAATGCTGGAAGACTGTGAAAAAATTCAGCAAAGCAGTCTGACCTAAAAGGAAGCTGCAGAAGCAAAGGCACAGAGAAAAAATTGCCAGGACAAAGCCCCAAAGAAAGGCTTGGAAGCTGAGGGCAGATATTTAAAATTCCCTAGTGCTGTAGAAGACTGCACTGAATATCCTTTGGAAGTCCAGCTTCAGATTCCAGAGTGCAGAGTTAGCTGTCCAAGCAGGGGTGACATAATTCTTTTAAAACTCCAGGCTACAGGAAGTCTTGAGAAATCTTTAAATAATTCGGAATCTGAAATGCAGTTTGGAAAAAAAAACCCATTGGTTAAACTTGAACACGTGGTGTCAAATCTCGCTTCAAACTTTAAAAAAAATGAAATAATCCGTGAGAATCTTGACTTCTAACCACAGCTAAGAGAAATCAAAAACCAGGATTTGACAAGTTTGTGAATTTTAAGTAAAACTCTGAGCAAGAGAACTCAGCAGGCAGTCAATTCAGGCAGCCATTGGTGAAGAAAATGTATTTTTCAAGCTGAGTGCCATTATAGCAGGGCCCACCAAGGTTGGCAAGCACAGGTAAACCCTTTGCTTTCAAATGAATGGCGGTGCCATCTTGGATTTCACCAACTTCTTAAAATTGAACCTACACCTTAAAAATAGGTCAGAATTCCTCACTTCCAAATCAATTTAGATTAATGCAAGGCCCAGATTAATCACAAAATTGGGGACTTTGGAGGAAACGATTCCTCAGATGCAGCATTGGTTCTGGTTTAGACAAAAAGTCAGAAGCAGAGCAGATTAACACACTGCTTTACTTGGTAAGCCCGATTGCAGGTAACATTATTGAAAGACAGGGAATCAGTGAATCATCTGCTGAATTTGAAGAAGCACTAAACTCATTCGATGTTTATTTAAATTGAAGAAGCAATACAATACTCAAAAGAGCTGAATTTTACAAGTGAATCCAGCAGTCAGGAGAACATGTTGAGTTCATTCATCAATGATCTGGAAAGGATGGTAATGTTTGCGAATACGGAGACTTAAAACCTGAAGGCATCAGAGACAGAGGGCGGAATTGTCCCAGATTTGCAATAAGAGTGGTAATGGACAGGAAAAATGATGTTTTACCCATCGGCTGCAATGATGGCTTCTCACGCCATATCGCCTCAATCCTGCTGCATTAATTATGCATTCCAGAGAGACACACCGTTTCAATGGTGGGCAGGCACTCATTTACCCACCACGCCATCATCTCGTTGTTTCGTCACATCGAGCTCCATATTTTAAATCCAGCCGTGTGCACACCTCTGCTTTCAGCCCATGACTGCTGCATGGAAGACATAGACTAAAAGGCAAAAAGATTGCAGCCACCAGGCTTAATGACGTGTCCCTTGAGCGCCTTTTGGATGCAGCGTAGGCTCGCCATGATGACTTCAACCCCCAATCTGGCCGCAGGACGGGCAGCAACATCACCAATCCGGCATCAGGGGGCAGTGGCAGTGGTGGTCAGTGATGGTCAGAACCATTCAATGCCACAAGAGGATGAATGATTTCTTCAGTTCTGTAAAGATAAGTCACTCTTCTCATCACTCTCAACTCACACACTCACAAATGCATCACACATCCACAGGGCCCTCACTCACTGCCAGTTCAAGGGACATTACCATTCAGTCTTTCACACACAACTTCATTGTCCTCATCCCACCCAAGGGACCACTCATCACTCACACATGCCAGACATACCTACCATTTGGCCTGGCAGGCGTCCTGCTTACATTCCTCCCATCTCTATTCATGTGAGACAAGCTGGCACACAACAAAAGAGAGAAGTCGCAGACTGGTGGAGGAATGCCCGACATCAAGGCCCTAACAGGTGTTGAAAACAGAAACATTCAGCTGGCTGATGAGGATCTAGACCATTCCTGTGCTGACGATGAGGTCGGCGCCCCTCTACCAAGTGAGGATCCAGCAGAGCAACATCCATCAGACAGCCATGCTGTGAGTGATGTGTCCTGTTTCACAGGCCACTGCCATGCACTAATTATCTCTTCTTTCTTTCATAGAAACAACTGGGAAACAGCTAACATGTGCCCTCTCTGCATGTCATCAACATCTTCCTGCAAACAAGTTGCTATTAGGTCCTCCACTGCGTCTCTGTTACAGGAACATTATCACAGAGGGTATGTGCATTGCCATAAACTAGACTGGAACCAAATGTTCATAGATACAATGTGAGGATCTATGGTGTCTCCTCGCTGCATGTTGTCATCATCCTCCACAAACCTAGCAACTATGAAGGTCTCCCGAGCGCACCTGCCTTGTCTGGCCAGCACGAGGGCCTCATCCCCATCGTCATCGCCTTCGAGAGCCTCCTCATCCTCATCCCTGCTGACGTCCTTCTCATCAGAGGAAACCTCCAGCTCCTCCATCTCCTCCACAACCAGCTCCTCTCCCTGTTGCAATGCCAGGTTGTAAAGGATGTAGCAGACGACGACGATGCATGACACACTCTGTGGACTGTATTTCAGGGCTTCACCAGACTGGTCCAGGCACCAGAACTTCATTTTCAGTATCCCAATGGTCTGCTCCACCAAGTTACGAGTTGCAATATGAGCCTCTTTATACCATTGTTCTGCTGCAGTCTGAGGTTGCTGCACAGGTGTCATCAGTCACATCCTCTGCTAGTAGCCCTTGTCCCTGAGGATCCATCCCTGCAGCTTCTGTGGACCCTGGAAGACTTCAGGCATTTGTGACTGACTGAGAATGTAGGAGTTGTGCACACTCCCTGGAAACAGTGTGCTGACTTGCAATCTGCATTTGTGCTGGTTGCACACCAGCTGCACATTCAACCAATGGAATCCCTTGTAGTTGACAGTTTTTTAATTCAGCCACTGGATGTAGGTTTCGCTAGCTGAGCCAGCATTTATTGCCATCCCTAGTTGCCCTTGAGAAGGTGATGGTGAGCTGCCTTCTTGAACTGCTGCAGTCCGTGTGGTGTAGCTACACAGACACTCCTCCCTCTGCCTAGCCAGACACCTTCATCCCTCTCTTCTCCGTTGCCTTTACTCCCTGTACGCCATGAGATATAAAGCTAGTTCACCAGGCCCCATGTTCCTGATGTACTCCTCCAGCAGGATGGAAGAGAGATGCATGTGTCAGCTTGGGTGTTCTAAGAATCTCTCTTGGTTAAATCTGAAGGTCCCATAACGCATCCCAAAGAGTGCTGGCCACTGCTTGGATGGCTAGAATTTAGTGTGCTGCATAGCTGCTCGAAACCCTCCCCACCTCCACCCCACTACACCTGACCGATTGGCAGCAGCTTTGCCCATTGGACTGCATGCTGTGCTGTCAGCTCAGGCGCAGGAATTCTCCTAACCTGCACTGCTAGGCTGTGCTGTTAGCTTGAACCATGGGGGAGACTGGTCCAAACCGGAATGATGACATTGCAAGGGGCTGTGAGCGTCTCCACCAGTGACTGCTCCATGGCCAGCTTTCACAAAGAGATTGTACAACATGCACTGTTCAATTGTTCTGCAGTCCACTAAAATGCTCATTAGTTTGCAGTCTGTGCGTGAGGGGTGAGAAGCCCTGGAGCACTTGCTGGCAATTTCATGCCTCTGCATTGCTCGAGTGGGTAGATGAGCTAGAGGCCCAACTCCACACATATCAACGTGGCTGTGTCTGAACTGTCTCAGCTGCAGAGAAATGGTCACTTTATACAAGGTTTCCCTAATGCGTGGTCACTTTCCTACCCGCCCACCCTGCACGTGCTTGTGCATTACCTTCAACTGCAGGGCAGCCCTTGCCACCCACCCCCCCACCTTCCAAGCTGCCTCAACTGTAGGGCAGTCCCTGCACTGCCACCCCCAATTTGCCTCAACCTTGAAGTCCAACAAGCGACCCTGGTGAACACTGCGCAACGTCAATGTGCACTCACCTCCGAGTTCCCTCAAAATGCAGCTCATTAAGTGCACACTTAGATATGCATGTCGGCAGACGGGCAGACAATCCAGTGTGGGTGGTTGATTCTGTGTGGGGCTGGCCTTATAATGGTATGTAGATGTCCAATGGCGGGAAATGTGGCCCGCCATCAATGGGCTGAGTGGATGGCTGCAAACTGGTTTCACAATGTTGTGAAGCCAATTTTTGGCCTTCTCATCATCTTGTCTGCTCATGCCACCGAACATGCTCGACGCCAGCAGGCACCAAAATTTCCACCAAGAATAGTGGTAGGAGTAGTGGATAATACACTCTCCGACCTCATGCAAGCAAAGAAAGATGAAACCCTGGAAAAGGCAATCCAGATAGTTAGGCAGTCAGAGCTCTGTGAGGAGCACAGAACCATTTATAGGGGAGCAAATAAACTGTGGTGCAGAAACCAACTCACAGTTCAGCTGGTCAAGCAACAAAGACACAGGGACACTCCAGGCCAGGCAAAGCAATACTCGAAGCAGCCAGCAGAGCGATCATGCTGACACTGTGGAGCACAACAGTGTGCTTGCACACAAACAGGGGAGAGACTTCATCCTGAGTGAGACACAGTCAGAGTGAGTGTGGGTATTGGCAATTTGGTGCATAGTGGGAATTCGGTGCAGAGAAGAAGAGGTGCTCTTTGCATTTGTTCCTTGCTATCCAACTTTTTAAATCTTCAGAGAGTGGTCTTGTGCTGCTGCAGCGGTAGAGGCTACAAGGGAAGGGAATGACTGGTAAGTAATGGGTAAGATCGGGTAAATATTTACTACTTTTATCGCTTATAGTTTAAGGTCTTTTTGTGGTTTACAATTTGTATATTCTGTAGTAACGAGGATCAGGAAAGAAGGGCCCTAGAGTAATTGGTTTAAAAGGTTTAATTTAAAGGGATAAGTTATGGCAGGAGAACTCAAAGCCATGGTGTGCTCCTCATACTCCATGTGGGAAGCCGGGAAAATTTCCAGTGCCCAGGACCAGCATGTGTGCAGGAAGTGTGTCCAGCTGCAGCTCCTGGAAGCTCAGGTTTCAGAGCTGGAACGATGGCTGGGGACACTGTGGAGCATCCACGAATCTGAGAGCATCGTGGGTACATGTTAAGAGAGGTGGTCACACCACAGATGAAGGGACTTGAGGAAGGAAGGAAGTGGGTGACCACCAGGTAGTCCCAAGAGAAACAGGCAGGTAGTTCAGGAGTCCCCTGTGATCCCACTCGCAAATCGGTATTCCATTTTGGAGGCTGATGAGTGTGCTGGTTCCTCCAGGGAGTGCAGACAGAGCCAAGCTTCTGGCACCACAAGCAACCTGTCTGTACAGGAGGGGAGGAAGCGAGGGAGAGCAATAGTAATAGGGGAGTCAGGGGAACAGATTGGTGCTACTGTGGCCGTCAACATGACTCCTGGAAGGTGTGTTGCCTCCCTGATGCCAGGGTCCAGGATGATACTGCAGGGCGTCCTGAAGGGGGAGGGTGATAAGGCAGAGGTCATGGTACATGTTGGTACCAATGACATAGATAGAAACAGGGATGAGGTCTTGCATCAAAAATTCAGGGAGTTAGGCAGTAGACTAAATAGTAAGACCTTCAGGTTGTAATCTCTGTATTACTCTCAGTGCCATGTGCTAGCAAGCTCAGAAATAGGGGAAAAGCGCAGATGAATACGTGGCTTAAGAGTTGGTGCAGAAGGGAGTATTCTAGATTCCTGGCTCACTGTGACCGTTTCTGGGGAAGTAGGTACCTGTACAAGCGAGACGAGCCAACCACCCAGGAGGTAACCACAGCACCTTCAGCAGTGGATGTAATAGAGAGCGACCAGCAGCCCAATGAGCCTCAACCTCTAGCTCCAATGACAGTACAGCTGATCAACACTGCAACCACTGAACATACTCTGCAACTCCCAGCCAGCATGCCAAAGCCACAAAAGATGCAAGAACCTGGCAGCAAACGTCCATTGTCAACAGCAAAATGCAGAGGTGAGTGGATCACTAAACCCCATTCTAGTTAAAGGAATGCTCATCCTCTATCGCAGAGGATATCAAGATGACTTACACAACTACAGAAATAGCAAAAGAAAGTGACCAGGAGACAAGCACAATGGTCATCCACCCTGCAAGAAACAAGTTAGAGCAACAACCACTGACCAGCACAACAGCCAGACTGACCATGAACGGTTCAACATGAAAAGAATGAAAGAAAAGGATGAAATCATGCCCAGGTGCCAGAATAACCTCCAAACCTACAGGAAGAACCAGCAGCGACAGAGCTTACCACTCCTCTGACAGTAGTGCGAGCAAGACATGGAAGTGTTATAAGGCCACCAGACAGCCTAAACCTTTGAATTCAAGGACTTGAAGGGGTGGGAGGGGATATGGGTTAGTGATAACGTATGATAATAACAATGTAAGACATTAGGTAAATTATAATCGCTTGCATTGCATTCAATAAAGGCTTGGGTGAAGGTGTAATATAAGGGTCCGGAACATTACTGAGGTTCTGAGTACAGGACTACCCACACAGTGATGTAAGAGGCACATGACTGGTACTTAGGGGTCAGCTGAGTGTTGGTCAGAAGCCTGTGCACCAGCAGCATGGAGAAAGCTCCTATTTTGTATAATTTAATGTATATTTTAAGTCGTTCTAAGAGTCATTAAAGATTTACAGTTAACCTATGCATGGCCAAGAAGACTTCTTCAGGCATACCAAACTGTAACCAACACCATACAACACCTCATTCAACATGGTGCAACTTTTTCAAGGGCTTTTACTGTGAGACTAATAGCTCAAGGGTGGAAGCACTCATCAGTTTAGTTGATTTCCATTGATTGTAATCTGATGGTGGTAGGGGCCTCAATAGTGCACTCTGTGGAGAAGTGGAGAATTTCTGGATTTTTGCTTTACTCTGTGCATGTGTGGTCTGCAGAATTTGCTGTCAGTTTCAATGAAGTAATGATGGTAAAGCTGGTATTACTGCCACACAATCTGTCTGATTATTTCTGCCCCTTTCAAAATAATTCAAGATAAGACTTTTAAGCCAGCACGTAGAAAGTCCTACAAGAGATTTGGGCCTAATTTTAGGGAATGAAGCTGGGCAAGTGCCATAAGTGTCAGTGGGGGAGCATTTCGGTAATTGTGACCATTGCTCAGTAAGATTTAAGGTAGTTATGGAAAAGGACAAAGATGGACTGGAAATAAAGGTTCTGAATTGGGGGAAGGCCGATTTTAATATGATAAGACAGGATTTGGCCAAAGTAGACTGGGAGCAGCTACTAGTAGGGAAATCTACATCAGAGCAGTGGGAGTCATTCTAAAAGGAAATAGTGAGAGTTCAGGGCCAACATGTTTCCATAAAGGCGAAGAGTGGAACCAACAAGTCCAGAGAACCCTGGATATTAAGGAATGCACAGGATTAGATAAGGGAAAAAATGGAAGCTTATGGTAGGCACTGAGGGCTCAAAACAACGGAAGCCCTAGAGGAGTATAGAAAATGCAGGGGGTTCATTAAAAAAGAAATCAGGTGAGCGAAGAGGGGGCACGAAATAACATTGGCAGGTATAATAATAAAGAAAAATCTAAAGGCATTTTATAAGTACATTAGGGGCAAGAAGATAACCAGGGAAAGAGTAGGACCTATTAGGGGCCAAAGCGACAATCTGTGTGAGGAGCCGAAAGATGTAGGTAAGATTTTAAATGAGTACCTTGCATCTGTATTCACTATAGAGAAGGACAATGTAGATATAGAAATTAGGGAGGGGGACTGTGATATACTTGAACAAATTGACATTGAGAGGGAGGAGATATTAGCAGTTTTAACGGGCTTAAAAGTGGACAAATCCAGGCCCAGATGAGATGTATCCCAGGCTGCTGTGGGAGGCAAGGCAGGAGATTGCAGGGGCCCTGACATTAATTTTCAAATCCTCTCTGGCCACAGGAGAGGTGTCAGAGGACTGGAGGACAGCTAATGTGCTGCCATCAGTCAAGAAGGATAGTAGGGATAAACGAGGGAACTATAGGCCAGTGAATTTAACATCAGTGGTAGTGAAGCAATTGGAAAAAATTCTGAGGGACAGAATTAGTCTGCACATGGAGAGGCAAGGAGTCATCAAGGATAGTCAGCACGGCTTTATCAGAGGAAGATCATGTCCAACAAATTTGATTGATTTTTTTGAGGAGGCGACTAGGTGTGCAGTGCAGTTGATGTCATCTTCAGTAAGGCTTTTGACAAGGTCTTGCATGGGAGACTGGTCAAGAAGGTAAGAGCCCATGGGATCCAGGCCAATTTGGCAAATTGGATCCAAAATTGTCTTAGTGGCAGGAGGCAGAGGGTGATGGTCGAAGGTTGTTTTTGTTACTGGAAGCCTGTGTCCAGTGGTATACCGCAGGATTTGGTGCTGGGTCCCTTGCTGTTTGTAATATATATTAATGACTTAGACATAAATGTAGGAGACATGATCAGTAAGTTTGCAGATGACACAAAGTTGGTGGTGTGGTAAATAGCAAGGAGGAAAGCCTTAGGCTACAGGACGATATAGATGGACTGGTCAGATGGGCAGAACAATGGCAAATAGAATTTAATCCTGAATCGTGTGAGGTGATGCATTTTGAGAGGACTACCAAGGCAAGAGATTACACAATGAATGGTAGGACCAGAGTATCAGAGGGACCTTGGTATGCATGTCCATCGATCCCTGAGGGCAGCAGGACAGGTAGTTAACTTGGTTAAGAAGGCATATGGGATACTTGTCTTTATTACTTGTATTGAATACAGGAGCAAGGAGGTTTTAATGATGGAGCTGTATAAAATGTTAGTTAGGCCACATCTGGAGTACTGTGTGCATTTCTGGTCACCACACTATAGGAAGGATGTGATTGCAATAGAGATGCTGCAGAGGAGATTCACCAGGATGTTGCCTGGGCTGGAGCATTTCAGCTATGAAGAGAGACTAATGTATGCTGGGGTTGTTTTCCTTACAGCAGAGAAGGCTGAGGCTGGACCTGATTGAGGTGTACAAAATTATACGGGGCATAGATAGGGTAGATAGGAAGAAAATTTTCCCTTTAGTGGAGCGGACAATAACCAGGGAACATAGATTTAAGGTAAGGGACTGGAGGTTTATGGAGGGGAATTTAGGAAAACAAAATTTCACCCAGAGGGTTGGGGGTGGGGATGTGGTATCTGGAACTCACTGTTTGAAAGAGTGGTAGAGGTGGGAACCCGCACTACATTTAAGAAGTGCTTAGAGGAACATTTGAAATGCCATAGCATACAAGGATATGGACCAGGAGCTGGAAAACGGGATTAGAGTAGATAGGGGCTTGATGACCAGCACAGACAGGATGGGCTGAAAGGCCTCTTTCTGTGCCATAAAACTCTATGACTCAATAAACTTCCAGTCATTTGCTTAGGTTTCTTTGAACCTAAATTGCCTTTACTTCCACTTTTAATGAAAATGTCAGCTTGGTTAGTGAGCAGTATTTTGTTTCAGAGTCAGAATATAATGGGCTCAAGCACCAATTCAGCACTTAAGCACTGAAGCTAAAGTGACACTTCATTACAATATTGAGGAAATTTTGCACTATCAGAGGTGTCATCTTTCAGATGAGATATGAAAGATATCTCTTAAACCCCTGTCAGTTTAACATTGGTGGTGGGAAAGTTTTTAGAAGAGGGTGAGCGGAGAACCCTGGGACAGGCACTCAGCAGCATCTAGAGGAGATTTAAAGAAAGCAGGAGCTGGACTTGGGGCTGAAAGCGGCGCGAGGACATCACGATTCAAAAAGTGACACGACACAGGGGAGGCAACTGATTGGTAAGTTGGGTCAGGTGAGTACTTCTACTTCTACTTTTTCTATTAATTAAACTGCTGCAGCCCATTACTTTGGACTGTAGTGGAAGTGTTTGGAGTGGAATAAGGCCACTACCATAATTAGTATTCTTTAAAGGGAGTAACTAATGAGCTTAATCTAAAGGAAAGTCATGGCAGCAGAGCTCATACGCATGATATGCTTCTCCTGCATTATGTGGGAACTCATGGACACTTCCAATGTCCATGGCAACCATGTGTGCAGGAAGTGTGTCCAGCTGCAGCTACTGGCTAAACGCATTTTGGAGCTGGAGCTCTGGGTGGATTCACTGTGGAGGATCCGCAATGCTGAGATTATCATGGACAGCATGTTCAGTCACACCGCAGGTAAAGACTGAACAGGCGGAAAGGGGATAGGTGACCACCAGGCAGAATAGAGGAAGGCAAGCAGTACATCAGTCCCCTGTGGCCATCCCCCTCTCTAACAGATATACTGTTTTGGATACTGTTGGGAAGACAACTTCTTAGGGGAAAGCAGCAGGAGCCAAGCCCATGGCATAACGGGTGGCTTTGCTGCACAAGATGGGAGGAAGAAGAGTGGCAGGGCTATAGTCACAGGGGATTCAATAGTGAGGGGAACACGCAGACATTTCTGCGGCCGCACAAGAAACTCCAGGATGGTAAAAGCAAAATACTACGGATGCTGGAAATCTGAAACAAAAACAGAAATTGCTGGAAAAACTCAGCAGGTCTAGCAGCATCTGTGGAGAGAGAAACAGAGTTAATGTTTTGAGTCCGTATGACCCTTCTTCAGAGCTCTGAAAAAGGGCCATACAGAATCGAAATATTAACTCTGCTTCTCTCTCCACAGATGCTGCTAGACCTGCTGAGTTTTTCCAGCATTTTCTATTTTTGCTTGAGGAGATGTGTTATCTCCCTGGTGCCAGGGTCAAGGATGTCTCGGAGAGGCTGCAGGGCATTCTGAAGGGGGAGGGTGAACAGGTCATGGAACATATTGGTACCAATAACATAGGTACCAAAAGGAATGAGGTCCTACAAGCTGAATATAGGGAGTTAGGACATAAATTAAAAAGGACCTCAAAGGTGGTAATCTCAGGATTACTACCAGTGCCATGTGCCAGTGGGAGTAGAAATAACAGGACATAGCAGATGAATATGTGGCTGAAGAAATGGTGTAGGGCTGAGGGATTCAGGTTCCTGGGACATTGGGGCCAGTTCTGGGGAAGGTGGGACCAGTACAAGCAGGATGGGTTGCATCTGGGCAGGACTGGGACCAATGCCCTTGGGGGAGGTGTTTGCTAGTGGGTCAGGGAGGGTTTAAACTAGAATGGCAGGGGGATGGGAACCTGAGAATGGAGATAGAGAGGGGGAAACAAGGATAGAAACGAAAGACAGAAAAGTAGAAGCAAAAGTGGAAGGCAGAAAAAACAAGGGCGATAAACAAATGGGGTCTTAGTGCAAAATGTGTTAAATGACTAACAAGGTTAAAAAGACAAATCTAAAGACATTTTACTTTAATACGCGGAGCATTCACAATAAGGTAGATGAATTAACAGCGCAAACAGATATAAATGGTAATAATACAGTTGTAATTATGGAGTCATGGCTACAAGGTGACCAAGGATGGCAACTGAACATCCAGGGATATTCAATGTTCAGAAAGGACAGACAAAAAGGGAAAGGACGTGGGGTAGCATTGTTGATAAGGGAAAAAACCAATGCAATAGTGAGGAAGGATATTGGCTCAGAAAATCATGATGTGGAATCTGTTTGAGTGGATGTATGAAACACCAAGGAGCAGAAAAAGTTGATGGGGGTTGTTTATAGGCCCCCAAACAGTAATAGAGATGTAAGGAAAGGCATTAAGCAGGAATTAGAGACCTATGCAATAAGGGTACAACTGTAATCATGGGTTACTTTAATCTACATATAGATTGGACAAACCAAACCAGCAATAATACCGTGGAGGAGGATTTCCTGGAGTATGTACGTGATAGTTTTTTAGACAAATATGTTAAGGAACCAACTAGAATGCAGGCTATGCTGGACTGGTTATTGTACAATGAGAAAGGATTAATTAACAATCTTGTTGTGGGGGTCCCTTGGGGAAGAGTGACCATAAAATTATAGAATTGTTTATTAGGAAGGAGAGTGAAGAAGTTGAATCTGAAACTAAGGTCCTGAATCTAAATAAAGGGAACTACAGGGAAACGAGGTGCGAATTGGCAATGATGGATTGGGGAACCTTATGAATAGGGTTGACAGTGGATAGGCAATGGCTAATATTTAAGGAACGTATTCGTGAATTACAGCAATTATTCATTCCTGTCTGGCACAAACATAGAGCAGGAAAGGTGGCTCAACCATGGCTTACAAAGAAATTAGGGATAGTATTAGATCCAAAGAGGAGACATATAAAATTGCCAGAAAAAGCAGCAAGCCTGAGGATTGGGAACAGTTCAGTATGCAGCAAAAGTGGACAAAAAGACTGATGAAGAAGGGGAAAATGGAGTATGAGAGTAAAGTTGCATGGAACATAAAAACTGACTGTAAAAGCTTCTATTAATATATGAAGAGAAAAAGATTAGCAAAGACAAATGTAGGTCCCTTACAGTTAGAAACGTGGGAAATTATAATGGGGAACAAAGAAATGACAGGGGAATTGAACACATATTTTGGTTCTGTCTTCAAAAATGTGGACACAAATAATTTCCCAGAAATGTTAGGGAACCAAGGGTCTAATGAGAAGGAGAAATTGAAGAAAATCAGTATTATTAAAAAATAGTGCCAGAGAAATTAATGGGTTAAAGGCTAAAAAATCCCCAGGGCCTGATAATCTACATCCCAGAGTACTAAATGAAGTGACCCTGGAAATATTGGATGCATTGGTGGTTATCTTTGAAAATTCTATAGACTCTGGAGCAGTTCCTACAGATTGGAGGGTGGCAAATGTAACCCCACTATTTAAAAAAGGAGGGAGAGAAAAACAGAGGATTACAGACCACTTAGCCTAACATCAGTAGTGGGGAAAATGTTAGAGTCTATTATAAAAGATGTGGTAACAGAATACTTGGAAAGCATTAATGGGATTAGACAAAGTCAGCATGGGTTTATGAAATCATGCTTAACCAATCTACTGGAGTTCTTTGAGGATGTAACTAATAGAACAGGTAAGGGAGAACCAGTGGATGTGGTGTATTTGAATTTCAAGAAGGCTTTTGATGAGGTCCCACATAAGAGGCTAGTGGGCAAAATTAAAGCACATGGGATTGGGGGTATTGTACTGGCATGGTTTGAGAATTGGTTGACAGACCGGAAACAGAGAGTGGGAATAAATGGGTCTTTTTCCAGGTGGCATGTGGTGATTAGTGGTCTAGAGCAGGGATCAGTGCTTGGACCCCAGCTATTCATGATATATATAAATGACTTGGATGAGGGAACCAAATGCAATATTTCCAAGTTTGTTGACAACACAAAACTGGGCGGGGTTGTGAGTTGTGAGGAGGATGCAAGGAGGATTCAGGGTGATTTAGACAAGTGGTGGCGGCAAACACATGGCAGATGCAGTATAACGTGGATAAATGTGAAGTTGTACGCTTCGGTGTGAAAAACAGAAAGACAGAGTATTATTTAAATGGTGATATATTGGGAAATCTGGATGTAGAAAGGAATCTGGATGTCCTTGTACACCAGTCAATGCAAGTAAATAGGCTGGTGCAGCAAGCAATTAGGAAGACAAATGGAATGTTGGCTTTCATTGCAAGAGGATTTAAGTTCAGAAGTAGGGATGCCTTACTGCAGTTATACGGGGCGATGGTGAGACCACACCTGGAGTACTGCGTGCAGTTTTGGTCTCCGTACATAAGACTATAAGACATAGGAGCAGAAATTAGGCCATTCGGTCCATCGAGTCTTCTCTGCCATTCAATCATGGCTGATAAGTATTTCAACCCCAATCTCCCGCCTTCTCCCCGTAACCTTTGATCCCCTTACCAATCAAGAACCTATCTATCTCGGACTTAAATACACTCAATGACCTGGCCTCCACAGCCTTCTGTGGCAATGAATTCCATAGGTTTACCATTCTCTGGCTAAAGAACTTTCCCTCATCTCTGTTCTAAAAGGTCTTCCCTTTATTCTGAGGCTGTGCCCTCAGGTCCTAGTCTCTCCTACTAATGGAAACATCTTCCCCACATCCACTCTATCCAGGCCTTTCAGTATTCTGTAAGTTTCAATCAGATTCCCCTCATCCTTCTAAACTCCATCCAGGGTCCTCAAACGTTCTTCATACGTTAAGCCTTTCATTCCTGGGATCGTTATCGTGAACCTCCTCTGGACCCTCTCCAGGGCCAGAACATCCTTACTGAGATACGGGGCCCAAAATTGCTCACAATATTCTAAATGTGGTCTGACCACAGCCTTATAAAGCCTCAGCAGCACATCCCTGCTTTTATAGTCTAGTCCTCTCAAAATAAATGCCAACATTTATGCCACGTACCTAAGAAAGGATATGTTTGCCATAGAGGGACTGCAGCGAAGGCTCACTAGTCTGATACTGGGGATGGCAGGACTGTCGTATGTGGAGAGATTGGTTTGACCAAGCCTGTATTCATTAGAGTTTAGTAGAATGAGAGGTGATATGATTGAATTGTATAAAATTATAACAAGGCTAGACAGACTGGATGTAGGGAGGATGTTTCCCCTGGTTGAGGAGTCAAGAACCAGTGGCCACAGTCTCAGGATACGGGGCAGGCCATTTAGGACTGAGATGAGGAAAAATTTCTTGACTCAGGGAATGGTCAACCTGTGGAATTCTCTACCAGAGAAGGTTGTGGAGGCCAGGTCACTGAGTATATCCAAGAAAGAAATTTTTGGATATTAGGGGCATCAAGGGAGAGAAAGCAGGAATATGGTATTGAGATAGAGGATCACCCAAGATCACATTGAATGACGGAGCAGGCTCAAAGGGCCAAATGGCCTACTCCTGCTCCTAGTTTCTATGTTTCTAAATAATTATCTGGGAGAAATTAACATTCATTTGGACAAGTGTGGACTGATTAAGAAAAGCCAGCACAGTTTTGTTAAGGGAAAATCGTGTTTAATCAACTTGAGTTTTTTGATGAGGTAAGAAAGAGGGTTGACATTGGGGTTATACTCCTTGGAGAAAAGAAGGTTAGGAGAAGATTTGAAAGAGGCTTTCAAAATCATGATGGGTCTAGATAGAGTAGATAGAGAGAAACTGATTCCTGTTGGTGCAAGGGTTGAGAACCAGAGGACTCAGTTTTAAGGTGATTATGCGGTCTGTCCGCAAGAATGACCCAAACCTCCCTGTCGCTTGCCATTTTAACACTCCACCCTGCTCTCTTGCCCACATGTCTGTCCTTGGCTTGCTGCATTGTTCCAGTGAAGCCCAACACAAACTGGAGGAACACCTCATCTTCCGACTAGGCACTTTACAGCCTTCCGGACTGAATATTGAATTCAACAACTTTAGGTCTTGAGCTCCCTCCTCCATCCCCAACCCCTTTCTGTTTCTTCCCCCTTTCCCCCTTCCTTTTGTTTTTTCCAATAAATTATATAGATTTTTCTTTTCCCACCTATTTCCATTATTTTTAAATATTTTTAAATCTTTTGTACTCCCCCCACCCCGACTAGAGCCAAACCTTAAGTGCCCTACCATCCATTCTTAATTAGCACATTCATTTAGATAATATCACCAACTTTAACACCTATGTGTTCTTTTGTTCTGTTGTCTGTGACATCTTTTAATGATCTGCTTCTATCTATCACTGCTTGTTTGTCCCTACAACCACACCAACCCCCTCCACTTCTCTCCCCCCACCCAAATTCTGCCCCCCCCCCATCCCCCCCCACACACAGCTTATATTTCACCCCTTTCTTGGATTCACTCAAGTTCTGTCGAAGGGTCATGAGGACTCGAAACGTCAACTCTTTTCTTCTCCGCTGAAGCTGCCAGACCTGCTGAGTTTTTCCAGGTAATTCTGTTTTTGTTTTGGATTTCCAGCATCCTCAGTTTTTTTGTTTTTATCTTTTAGTGCTGTTACCATTTTGTGATTCTATAATGTTCATATGGTCTTGCTCTAGGCAAACTGGCTGCTAGATTTTCGTACATAACAAAAATAACCACACTCTAAAAATATTGAATTAACTGTGAAATGCTTTGAGATGTCCTGGGGATATGTGATATACTACCTTAATGCAAGATCTTTCTTCCTTAACATTTTTACAAAGTATGTGAGGAAGATCATAGCATGCAAAGAAAATGATAGTTTAGAATGGAACTCAAAGTGTTGTGTTAAAACTGGGATGGGAGGAGTGCACTATCTATCTCTAGTTTCACTACTCCATGGGTCACAACATATATTTAAATGATTTTTCCAGCTAGCTGATAGGCTAAATATATGTTTTACCTATGAATCTCAGAATGACTACTCAACTCCCATTTTTCTTCAATAAACAACAGGATTGTTAGTTTATTATAAAACCGTCATGCAGAATGATATATGAAAGTTTAATAATGATTATTTCTAAATATTCTAGCTCACACTCACACACACATCAAAAAAAATTAAAATAGAAGAATTCTGCCAAAAGGTTAAAAGTCATTGGCTCAAGAGACAATGATAGATGGTGGAGTCTTTGAAATGGCATTCGGGTTATACAGTTGACTTTTCAGCACTGGTCTGGAGGACAATCGATGACTCTTGCACTAATTTTCAGTGGACTTTGAGGGAAACTTGCAGTCAGTTGATTTCAGAACATAGAGAAACTTCCATTCCCTTTTTGCTTTGGACTGGGTCTGGAGCTTCAGGAGCTGCTGTCTTCTTTACCGAAGCAGTTGTTCCTTTTTGTTTTCTCCCCAAAGCAAAATCAGCCTTCCAGCTTTTAAACACCAGTTTCCAAAGCATGTTTTTTCCAAAGCCATAAACCACCGTGTGACTCTTTTGTAAACGGTCCACTGGGGTCAAGAGATTTCAAGTTTCCTTACAACTGCTTAATTACCTTTTCTTGTAAAATTCTGTTTTATCCAAGAACAGCTGCAAGAGAGCCCTTGCATTAACCCTTTAAGCGACAGTATCTTTTAAAAAGGAAAAATTCTTCCAGAATGTTCTTAGTCCTTAAAGATGAACCATTTTTCATGATTAAAGTGTTTATGACAGCTGTGACAAGTATATACAACTAAATGAAAAAATAGAAAATGCTAGAAATACTCAGCAGATCCACAGCATCTGTGGAGTGAGAAATAGAGTTAACATTTCAGGTTGATAAACTTCCCTCAGAATTGAAATAAATTTTAGTTTTAGTTGACAAGGCAATATGATCGGCGCAGGCTTGAAGGGCCGAAGGGCCTGTTCCTGTGCTGTACTTTTCTTTGTTCTAAGTTAGAGGTATCAGCTGCTGTCCCAATAAAGGTGACTGGGACTATGGCTGGAAATTGTTAAACTCAACTTTAAGTCTGGATGGCTGTCAAGTGCTAATTTGAAAGTGAGGTGCTGTGCCTTGAGCTTATGTTGCACTTCATTGGAATAGTATAGGAGGCTGGGGACGGAAAGGTCAAAGTCGGGAGTGGGGAGGGGAATTAAAATGACAGGCATTTGGAGGCTCCAGGTCACTTGTGGACTGGACGAATATGTTCCACAAAGCACTCACCCAATCCGCATTTGGCCTCCCCAACTTGCAGGAGATCGCGTTGTGAGCAGCTAATCCAGTGTACTAAACTGAAAGAAGTTTGAGAGGAAGCACAGCTTGGGTGACGGTTTTGCTGAGCATTTCCAGCATTTCCTGTATGCTTTTTCAGATCTCCAGCATCCACAGTATTTTGCTTTTGTATATACAACTAAACAATGACGTAGCCCCCTGAATATTGTGGTTTCATGTGTATTACCTAACAACAGTTGAGGGGCAACAACACACACACACCCTCACTCAATTCAGAAGTTCTGCTTTCTTGAGAGGGTCCTCTCCTACTGCCAGATTAGATGTGATGAAATCACCCAGAAGCAAACTCAGCCTTCAGCAGGCTCACCACAGGTTTTGGAGAGGGCATGACGTTTGTCTTAACAAAGATAAAACTACCAGACAGTGGTTCTCACATCACTTCCTATTGCAGTGACACAGTTATTAAAGTATCACAATGCTAAATGGGATCTAGTTAAAACCACTAACTTTGTACGTTCAGAAACTCAAATAAATTTGGGGTAACATGACATATTTATTGGAAAACAAATTCAAAAAGGGCAGGACCAGTTTTCAAAGCAAAACCAACACATGCAAGTTAACGTTAGAAATATATATATATATATGTATATATATATGAATGCAGTATTCATTTGTTTGAATAGCATAGTGTTATGGGCAAAATTCACAAAATTGATTCATTTCTGTACTCAAAATTAACTTGCTGAAGGCCCTTCTTCACCATGAAGTCCCACACAGCCCATGAACCCTGTACCAATACAAATTAAGGAGCGTGGACACACTCAGATCCGTCTTGAGGCGTGGCGGACAGGGAAACTTTACTAATAAAAACAAAAAAACTGCGGATGCTGGAAACTTTACTTCCTTTTTTAGCTTCAACTTATTTTAACCTAGTTTAGAACATGTCACTATCTTTCCAAGTCCACATCATAAAACCTCCACCTTTCGCTTCTCTTTTTCTATCAGCCAAACGCACGCTGCCTTTTAAATTCACTCAGCACAGAGTCTGCCTCCTGTCAATCATTTCCCTCGATTGGAACGGCAGCTTCGCTTTTCTATTGGTGAACCCAAGACAATTAGGCGAGAAGCAAAGCAGTATCCGTGCTACTATTGGTGGCCGACGGTGTCAGTCATGGAGTGCTGTGTTTAGTTCTTCCCCGCTGAGTGGATTCACTGAGTGAGAGAGAAAAAGAGAGGAGGAGCAGGGGCGTGTGGTGAACTGTCCGTCTCCAATCTCAGACAGAAAACCTTTGCGCCTTACTTATTTCCCAGACTGGGAGGGAGCGACTCTGTTATTTTTACACATAACTAGACACACACATTAAAAAATGCGTCTCCCTCGAAAATGTTGGACATTATGCACCATAAGTATCATAGTCATTTTTTTTAAAACAAAGGACGTAACAAGATCGGAGCAGCAGCAAACGCAAATGGGGTAATGTGCCTTAATCTCGTTTTAAATGAAAAAGTGGTGAAAATATTTTAAAGGAGTTTGCCTGCAAATCAATAAATGCAATTGGTTTGGTATATTAGTATTTAATTTTATTTTGATGAGCGACAATTAGCATTTGTAATCCACAAGTGATATGTCTGTTTCTACCTTTTAAAGCTACTATTAATGCTTTAGGAAGAGTTTTTTTTTTAAAATGTACGTTTACAATTGAGTTAGTTTTGCTGCTTATAGTCTTTGTGGTTCCCTTTACTGACGACGTGGCTCGCTAACGTTTTTTTCTGAGAGAAAAGTGCTGGGATGGAGTGGAAACCTTTGTGGAAGTGATTCAGTGAGAAAGACAAGTCTCGGCTTCACGAAACAAAACCGGTCCCCACCTCACCACCCCCCCCCCCCCCCCCCCCCCCCGCTCCCTCACCAGCCTAGACAACTCGCGTGGAAGAAAACGAGCAGGAATTTTGATATCCATAGTCTGACGCGCTCGGGTACCAGTGCCTGTGGGAAATGTGGTAACTCTGGATGGTGAAAATTTCCGATCCAGGAGCAACCCCCCAGATCAGTGCCGCCTTTTGTGTTGTGTTTTATTGAGTTGCCATCTCTTTTTTTTCTCCAGTAGGTGGGCTTGTGCCTCCTTGCACCTCAGATGTGGCTAACGCGCCAGTATTTTTGGTCTGGTACACACACTGAATGGTTGTGATTTGACTGATTGGTAGCAGTGAAGTCACATTCAGTCCAGCACTGCAAAGATCACAGTGTTCTTCTGTGCAACGAGTGTATCTTTTTTAACAGGCTTTGGGAGGCAAAAGAACTGTTAAGCGATTCTCCTGTTAATATCGATTTGACATTTTAGCTCACCGTTTCTTTTATGAAACTGTCATTGCGGGTTTAATACGTTTTACTGGTTTCCATAACGAGTTACTTTATATTGGATTGTCATCGATTTTTTTCCGACTCTTTTAGTAATGTTATACAAACGATCGGTGAAAAAAAATGATTTTCTTCTATTCTGAAAGCAAAGCTTGCAAGTTGCGGTATGAGGGCGGAAAGTCAGTTCTCAGCATTTATCAGAAAGTCATATGCAATCAAGTGTCCGCTGGATGGTGAGAGACACGATTACCAAGCTCTCACATTCGCTGGATGGGGGAGCTGTGGTAAAGGCAAGGCGAGCAGTCAGTCACCCAAGCACAGCTCACAAGTTAAACTGGCTGGATCGCCTGCGCTTATCAAAGTGCCGTTCATGTCATAAACAGGAAAAAGAGCTGACGTGACTGGAGAGATAGGTGAAGTAATCGGTGTGAACATAAATGGTCAACTGCTGCAACGTGCAAGATACACATTTAGTGGTTGCCTCGCATAATCTGGGGTTGATAAATTGTGAAAAGCATCTCTACAGTAACTTAAAATTTAACTGTTTCAGGGATGGAGAAGCGAGTCCAACCAGACTGATGGTTAATACTTCCAGAAAAGTAAATAGGAAGAATGTGCTTCCACGCTTCCAGCACTCTGTGGAGGGTTGGAAAAACAATGCATCTCTAGTGAACAAGATCAGGTATAAACTTTAAATTGATGGCTGATGTTGTTGACATTGGAAAGCTATGTTCACATTGTATAACCAACATCCTATTCCAACTAACTTTACCCCTTTGCTGTACAAATATTAAAATAATTGATTTCAGCAGGAAATAAGCAAAACATGTTTTTATTAAATGGAACAGGAAATAAAACACATTCAGCAGTTCATGTATGACTTCTGCCAGGCCCTTGTGTGTTAAGACTACATTTTAAGCCAAATCATTACCCAGCAAAGGTCGGTGAAGGTTTCTTGGAGCTGAGTGGGTTTACACCTTATTTTCTCAATTATAGAGCCAGTTTATGTGATCATAGGTCAGAGTAGGAAAATGTGAAAGATAGAATTATACAGATCTTTAGTATATGTACTGTCATAAGGCATTTGTTGCCGCTATTCTAGTCACCAGGCCTCCTCCACCCAAGCCACCTGACATTTAGCTGAACATTTTAAATTTTAGGAAGTTTATGATGTACGTAATTGAGTAATATGAGCACTAATGATAGAAATGTTTAATGAACCAAGGGTATTCCTCAGACAATTGTTGATATTAATAGAGGAAAATCCACAGGGCTGCAATCTCTTACATTTTTTCACAGCAACAGTGAGTGTAACAAAAAAAACTAATTCTGAAACATAGCAATGTAGCAGGTGTTCTAGTTTATTATTAGTCAGCTAGCTTGCAAAACTATTCAAAGACACAATTCAGGGGAAAATACAATAGAGGAGAAAGAAATTTTCATGAATAAACTTTATAATTAAATCCTAATGTTGACATCTATTCACAGTTACAACCAAATTTCAGTTGGTATTCACCGAGAATTAAAGTGGACTGAACTGAATAACAAGATTTTCAAAAGAAAAAGAGAAATACTTAACACACCCCCTCGACTCATTACAGAATAGAAACTATCATAATGGGCAGACCTCCAGACATATCTTGTCATCAAAGGCAGGCTTGCTTTACATGTATATTCTATTTATGTAAATGTAAAGAGACAGACAAGCAAGTGCATATGAGAGAGAAGACAGTAGATATCTCTCTCTATTGCAAGATAGCAGCTGTGTTAAGAGGGATAAACCGTAAATGAAGCTGAATTACTCATTTGAACACTGAGACGAGGTCACTGACTTAATTGCAGTTAGGTATAACTTATTGTTTAAGTGCACAAGGTAGTGAATTTTATTTTTATAATTTCCTTATTGTCATGATGCATTTCCATTTCTATTTGAAGAAGCCACCTGACATAACGAACCTGAAGGAATATCGACTTTCTGGCACATGGCCTGTAGGAATATTGAATTTATGACATAAAATCTGGAGCCATATTGAATTTGGGACATGAGACAAGTAGTAGTTGCAGATTATTTTTTGACAGTGAATTGCAGGAAGAGTCGACATTGTATAGGCTAGCAGCAAAATCCTAATCCTAGTTACATGTCCATACGGAAATTGAGAAACCAGATAGCATGTTCGTCACCCATAAGTTTTTACAATTGCAGTAAAGTCAGGATTACATTTGCCATGTGTGTTTTTTTTTAGTTTAGCATGTTTCATAGCTTCTTCTACTTAGGAAAAACCGTCCCAATTTGATGTTTTTACTCTTACTATTAGGATTTTTAAATCTATTTTCATTTTTCCGCTCCTGGAGGCAGGGATAAATATGATTCCACAGGTTCTTTTCACAAGCAGCATTTGCAATGCCTGAGTCTAGACATGGACAATTGAATTCTATGTAACACTATGGGGAGGTCTTGTGGTGCAGTGGTAGTGTCCCTGCCTCTAGGCCAGAAGCTCTGGGTTTAAGTCCTACTTCAGGACTTGATAGCCATGGAAGATACATTCATAATGTGGCCAAACAGGTTGATTATCAGCCTGTAAATCCTTTCAATAAGCTCAGGGGCAGCTGTAAAAGTGGGAGAGATTCCTTGTCAGTCATACGTCAGAATGTAATGGCAAATCACTTTGCTGAGCATAATAATGGACCAATCCAATGGGAGTCCATGGTTACCAATACCCTTATAGGGCATGGCACCAGGAGGAGGAGGGGGGCCACTAGATATGTGTTTTACAAATGGGAGTAGAGACGGAGGGCCATCGCAAGATATGGTCAAGAGTGGGATTTCTGACTAGAATTCCCTTTCCCAGACCATAAATATTAAGGCCAATTGTAATATTCCTGCTTCTCTCCTGTCTAAATTCGGCTAAATTAGCACTTACTAGGAACAGAACCTGCAATTTTCCTGGCCTGCCTGGTCGGGTACTTCCTGAGCAGAGCTTTGACTCATAACAACTGCCTTGTGGCTCCTGTTGGAAAGTACAAATGTGTTTGTCAAGTGAAGAAAGGGTCAGGCTTGGCTGTAAACCTCCCCCACGTCTCAGTTCAAGCTGCTAACCTTCACTATCTGGCTCATAGATCCAGAATGATGACACACTATGAGATGCTGATACCCTAGAAATTGTATCAAAATTAAGTCAGCAGATTCAGGATAGAAAAGCAGAAAGCTTGGGGGTAAAAGTATTATTTTAGCTCTCAGCTGTTGTGGAACTGCAATTAGTTGTAATTTGGCGCTAAGTATGAGGTGACAGGCTAAAACACTCAGGAAAAATACCACTGACAATCATATGTCAAATAAAATTCATACATTCCTTCTAACATTTCAAAGTAGTCCCACTTGAACTATGACAGTGCATTATGGCATACTTATTTATTTGTTGAATTAGCATTAGGATGTTACACTTGTTATTGGTGTTTTCAGTTGAGTTTCTGAAGAATAAAATTGCCAGCTGCAATTTCCCCCATCACTTAAATATATACTTCCTGTATATACATTATAATAAAAGTTTCTAAATATAATGCATTTGCTCAGAAAATATTACCCAAATAAGAGATTTTGGTGATAAAAGCGATAATATGGTGCACAGAATACAATTGAGTTTTCTTTTGTTCGAGCTACTCATATTGGCAAAATGCACAACTGAAAGCTTACAAGACACTGGAACTGGAACTAAATTGATTAATAGGGTTACTTCTGATTTTACTTTTTTCAGCTGAGCAGTTCTGCTAAAAATAAAGACTTAGACCTCTGAAAACTGAACAGCTGTTTTTTTCTTTAAATTTCCTTCCTTTTATGGGACAATGGTTAGGAAGTTCGTCTTGCAGAGACTTCCAGCATTAGCAGTCAGCTGGAACATTTTTTTAAGTTTTCAGTTGCAATTCAGAAATGACTGCATTTTGTAATAATGCAGAATTAGAGGAAGTGGTTCACAATAAGCACCTGTAAACAGCAAAGCCTGGAAATGGATAAGACATGCAGCGTAGAATGCTGTAGCTTACACCGTCAGTCTGAATCCTCAGGAGTTTTGGAAAGCTTTATTTCACTTCTAGTTGTGAAATCTGGAATAACTGACCACATCCAAGCTAAACGGGAATCAATTTTGTTTTTAAAAACTATGACTAATATGTATAGGATTTGTAGAATGGACACAGTATGCTACTCATTTCAATCTCAGTTTTATCCTATACAGTCTTGAAGGCATTGATTTTTTCTGGCATACACCAGTGGCCCTCCATTATGGTGTGCTGCATATGAGTGCCACCTACAAATCCAGGTGATGGCTGTTGGCAAATAATTGAGTGTGGGCACTAACATCTGACACTGTAGACCTTTTGTTTCTAGTAGGGGTCAATGAATAGCAAATTGGTGTGGAAATCCAGGGTGCTTTTCCCTCCCTTGAACCCAGGGTTATAGAGACATAACCATAGCCACCATTGCCCATAAGATCACTAGGAGGACAGACCTATGATTGGGGAAACGATGGTGTAGTGTTATTGTTGGTAGACTAATAATCCAGAGACCCAAGGTAATGCTCTGGGAACCTGGGCTCAAATCCCACCACAGCAGATGGTGGAACTTGAATTCAATAAAAATCTGCAATTAAAAGCCTTACGATGATCATGAAACCATTGTCTTTTGTTGTAAAAACCCATCTGGCTCATTAGTGCCCTTTAGGGAAGGAAATCTGTCGCCTTTATCTGGTCTGGGCTACATGTGACTCCAGACCCAAAGCAATATGATTGTCTCTTACATGCCCTCTGAAATGGCCTAGCAAGCCACTCAGTTGTATCAAACCACTACAAAATCACAACAAAATGAATGAAACCAGATGGACTAACCAGTATAGACCGAGGCATCGGAAATGACAACAGCAAACTCATCTCTGTCAAGTCTGTAAAGTTCTCCTTAATAACACCTGGGGGTTAGTGCCAAAATTGGGAGAGCTGTCTCACAGACTAGTCAAGCAACAGCCTGACATAGTCACCCTCACGGAATCATATCTGACAGATTATGTCCCAGACACCATCATCACCATCCCTAGGTATGTCCTCTCCCACCAGAAGGACAGATCCGACAGATGTGGTGGCACAGTGGTATGTAAGAACAGGTCAGAGGCTAGGAATCCTGCAGTGAGTAACTCATCTCCTGACTCCCCATCTACAAGTCAGGAATGTGATGGAATACTCTCCATTTGCCTGGATGAGTGCAGCTCCAACAACACTCAAGCAGTTCGACACCACCCAGGACAAAGCAGCCCACTTGATTGGCACACCTTCCACAAACATTCACTCCCTCCACCACCGACGCACAGTAGCAGCAGTGTGTATCATCTCAAGATGCACTGCAGAAATGCCCCAAGGCTCCTTAGGCAGCACCTTCCAAACCCATGACTGCTACCATCTAGAAGGACAAGGGCAGCAGATAAATGGGAACACCACCTGGAAATCGGCCCCTAAGCCACTCTCCATCCTGACTTGGAAATATATTGCCATTCCTTCATTGCCGCTGGGTCAAAATCCTGGAACTCCCTTCCTAGCAGCACTGTGGGTGTACTGACACCACATGGACTGCAGCGGTTCAAGAAAGGACTCACCACCACCTTCTCAAGGGCAATTAGGAATGGACTATAAATGCTGGCTCAGCCAGCGACGTCCACATCCCATGAATGAATAAAAAAATGTAAGGAGTCTGAAGGAGCATGAATGCTTCTCTTAAAGTCATACTGACCTCCTGGTCTGCTATCGACTCTTCTGTTTTCCTGGAATTGCCTATTCCCTCTTTTATTATGGGCTTCCAGTTCAGTTGGAAGTGGGCCAAATTCCCCCACCACCCCTGTAAGCTACTGTCAGTGATGGCTGATCTGGCTTGAACTATGAAAATGGGGTTCTATGCCTCCCACTAATGTCATTGGCCAGGCATAGCAGCCCACCTCCCACTCCTATCTACAACAAAGTTGAAAATCATTTCTATTACATTAAGCTTGGATTACATTAAACTATTTGGCATCTTCAATGCAATATTTCAGCCCATTAGCAATTCAAATAAAGAATATAACTGGTGTGGATGCTGCAATATGCAATAACAGTGGCAGCAAAGTGGGTTAATTCCCCAGTCTTCTGTGTGTCCAATCTCAGCCATGCTACTAAAAGAGGGAGTATGGGACCTATACATGGAAATCAAAGAAAGGGCTATCTATGGGCTGCTCTTGTCCCCTTCTCCGGTAGTACCTGGGAACAAGCCACCTGCCTAGGCCAGCAAAAAACTCAAGGGGATGACAAAGACAATGAAAGAACTTATATCCTCACAAAACAAAAATGCACCCTGCTGATCTTACATTATTTGGATGATAATGTACCATATTCACAAATTCAAATCAAATAACTCAGCACTCAGAATTGATTTTCAATGAGCTGTTTGGATTTGAATGAGCTGGAGTCTCAAATTGCCTAGGAATTTCAGGAAATTAATTAAGAAGAAATTCTATACAATATTAAAATTCCATGCACACTTGTTACTGGACATGCTTCAACATCTCCACTTATCTCTTAATTGTCTTTAAGTCCCTTGGTTGAAATGACTGATCACACTAGCATCTCATACATCCTACTTGCGTTAGACTTATGAGTAGAATGCCATTTCTTTTAAATATATTTTTCCTTTTTGTATCTCATATTACTATAGTGTATCTCACATACAAGTGAATTGGTTTGCAATAGCAGTAGGTTATTTTGAAAAATCACCACAAGTTCAAATCTTTTCTAATTGCGTTTTCTCAGAATTTGATATGTCAGTAGTATTACAGTGCTAATGTAGAGAAATGGTATCCTTAGAAGATGGAGCTTCTATTAGAGTCGCTCTACTACCCTTATTTAATGGTGTGTGAAATATTCTGCTAACCATTATTTTCTTATTTTTGAATATTTCAATGAGAATCATTACTACTGAAGAGAAATAATTTTAGGCACAGATAGAAATTTAAATGATCAACTAAGAAAATTATATACTTTGGGGCATGAAGAGGGGTCAAAAATATGATCACAGGTGACCTGATTCTATCAGGAAAATATATTTTATCGGCCCCCACAGCTTGGTATGAGTTATAAATCAAGGCCACAACAAGAATCCAGTTCTCTCTGTTCCTCTTCACTGCTATTTAGCATTGTTATTGGCTGGCTTACAGAATTGAGATAATAATTTCTTTCATAAAAATCCAATAGCCAATTTTCAAAATTATACACATTGTTACTGAATTTTATGCTCAACAAGGTGAACAGTACTTGTATTAGAAGCTAGAACTATTTATTAAACTGGATGTACAATGAGGAATAGTGAAGTGCCGTTTTTATTTCATTTATGAGAGATTTCTTTAAGGAACTGATCACAGGAGTTATGTGAATAAACTGGGAATTTCTATGTTCATCCAAAGGCTCAATGTACCACATATTAAGATAATGAGATGCACCATCCAAGTATTTCTTTTCATTCACAGGACATAGGCCTTGCTGGTTGAGCCCGTATTTATTGCCTATTCCTAGTTGTCCTTGAGAAGGGGGTGGTGAGCTGCCTTCTTGAACCACTGCAGTCCGTGTGTTGTAGGTACACACACAGTTCTGTTAGGAAGGGAGTTCCAGGATTTTGACCCAGCAACAGTGAAGGAAGAGCAATATATTTCCAAGTAAGGATGGTGACTGACTTGGAGGGGAACTTCCAGGTGGTGGTGTTCCCATCTATCTGCTGTCCTTGTCCTGCTAGATGGTAGTGGTCGTGGGTTTGGAAGGTGCTGTCGAAAGAGCCTTGATGAATTCCTGCAGTGCATCTTGTAGATGGTACACACTGCTGCTACTGTGCGTCGGTGGTGAAGAGAGTGAATATTTGTGGATGTGGTGCCAGTCAAGCGGGCTGCTTTATCCTGGATGGTGTCAAGCTTCTTGAGTGTTGTGGAGCTGCGCTCACCCAGGCATGTGGGGAGTATTCCATCACACTCCTGACTTGTGCCTTGTAGATGGTGGACAGGCTTTGGGGAGTCAGGAGGTGAGTTTCTCGTTGCACGATTCTTAGCCTCTGAACCGCTCTTGTAACCACAGTAATTGTTTGGCTGGTCCAGTTCAGTTTCTGGTCAATGGTAACCCCCAGAATGTTGACAGTGAGGGATTCAGTGATGGTAATGCCATTGAACATCAAGGGGCAATGGTTGGATTCTACCTTGTTGGAGATGATCATTGCCTGACACATGTGTGGTGTGAATGTTACTTGCCGCTTGTCAGCCCAAGCCTGGATATTGTCCAGGTTTTGCTTCATTTGGACATGGACTGCTTCAGTATCTGAGGAGTCGTGAATGGTGCTGAACATTGTGCAATGATCAATGAACATCCCCACTTCTGACCTTATGATGGAAGGAAGGTCATTGATGAAGCAGCTGAAGATGGCTCGGCTGAGGACACCATCCTGAGGTACTCCAGCAGTGATGTCCTGGAGCTGAGATGACTGACCTGCAACAACCACAACCATCTTCCTTTGTGCTAGGTATGACTCCAACCAGCAGAGAGTTTTCCTCCTGATTCCCATTGATTCCAGTTTTGCTAGGACTCCTTGATGCCACATTCAGCCAAATGCTGCATTGATGTCAAGGGCAGTCACTCTGACCTCACCTCGGGAGTTCAGCTCTTTTGTCCACGTTTGAACCAAGGCTGTAATGAGGTCAGGAGCTGAGTGGCCCTGACAGAACCCAAACTGGGCATCAGTGAGCAGGTTATTGCTAAGCAAGTGCTGTTGATAGCACTATTGACGGCCTCTTCCATTACTTTACTGATGATCGAGAGTAGACTGATGGGGCAAAAATTGTCCTGGTTGGATTTGTCCTGCTTTTTGTGTACAAGACATACCTGGGCAATTTTCCACATAGCCGGGTAGATGCCAGTGTTGTAGCTGTACTGGAACAGCTTGGCTAGGGGCACAACAAATTCTGGAGCACTAGTCTTCAGTAATGATGCCGGAATATTGTCAGGGCCCATAAACTTTGCTCTATCCATTGCCTTCAGCTGTTTCTTGCTATCACATGGAGCGAATTGAATTGGCTGAAGACTGGCATCTGTGATGCTGGGGACCTCCAGAGGAGGCCGAAATGGATCATCCAGTCAGCACTTCTAGCTGAAGATTGTAGCAAATGCTTCAGCCTTATCTTTTGCACTGATGTGTTGGGTCCTCCATCATTGACAGTGGGGATATTTGTGGAGCCTTCTTCTTCAGTGAGTTGTTAAATTGTCCACCGCCATTCTCGTCTGGATGTGGCAGGACTGCAGAGCTTCGACTTGATCCATTGGCTGTGGGATCGCATAGCTCTGTCTATCACTTGCTGCTTATGCTGTTTGGCATGCAAGTAGTCCTGTGTTGTAGTTTCACCAGATTGACACCTCATTTTTAGGTATGCCTGGTGCTACTTCTGGCAAGCCGTCCTGCACTCTTCAATGAACGAAGGTTGATCCCCTGGCATGATGGTAATGGTAGAATTAGGGATATGCCAAGCCATGAGTTACAGATTGTGTATGAGTGCAATTTTGCTGCTGCTGATGGCCTACAGCACCTCATGGATGCCCAGCCTTGAGTTGTTAGAGCTGTTCGAATTCTATCCCACTTAGCACAGTGGTAGTGCCACACAACACAATGGAGGGTATCCGCAACGTGAAGACGGGATTTCATCTCCACAGGGACTATGTGGTGGTCACTCCTGCCGATACTGTCATGGACAGATGCATCTGCGGCAGGCAGGTTGGTGAGGATGTTTTTCTCTCTTGTTGGTTCCCTCATCACCTATCGCAGACCCAGTCCAGCAGCTATGTCATTTAAGATTCGGCCAGCTCAGCCTGTGGTGGTGCTAGCGAGCCACTCTTGGTGAAGGACATTGAAGTCCCCACCCAGACCACATTCAGTGCCCTTGCCACCCCCAGTGCTTCCTCAAGTGGTGTTCGACATGGAGAAGCACTGATTCATCAGCTGAGGGAGGGTGGTACGTGGTAATCAACAGGGGGTTTCCTTGCCCATGTTTGACCTGATGCCATGAGTCTTCGTGGGGTCTGGAGTTGATGTTGAGGATTCCCAGGGCAGCTTTCTCCCGACTGTTTACCACTGTGCCACCACCTCTGCTGGGTCTGTCCTGCTGGGGGGACAGGGCATACCCAGAGATTGTGATGGTAATGTCTGGGACATTATCTGTAAGGTATGATTCCGTGAGTGTGACTATGTCAGGCTGTTGCTTGGCTAGTCTGTGAGACAGCTCTCTCAATTTTGGCATGAGCCTCTAGATGTTATTAAGGAGGAATTTGCACGGTCGACAGGGCTGAGTTTGCCATTGTCATTTCCGGTGCCTAGTTCAATGCCGGCTGCCGTCTGGTTTTATTCCCTTTTATGGACTATTAATTATTCAGAAAACTTGTTTGTGCTGTTTCCAGTTTGATGGAATCAATCCCTTTAAGAACGCATACTGTAGCCACTGGAAACTGCATTATGGTTCTACAACAGGAGTAGGACCCAATTGAAATAAGGCATCTGTCTGTTTGGGCAGCAGTGCTAGTCAACCATTTTGTGGCCCAACGTAGTATTTCACTCTGAAAACTCTGTTTATGCAACTATGTGCCAGAATTGCAGTTGATACAATATCCGTAATATGAACTTTTTGAATGAAATTTTAAGCCCTGATTTAATTGTTATTCAAATTATTATTCTTTTTAAAAATGCATGGCAGATATGACCATTGATTTAATAATACCGCTTACTGTGCCTTTACAAGTTCTATTTATGTATAAAGCGAAGTGTTTCAAAATAATACTAAAAAACCTGGAAGTGCAAATCTGTGTGATATGAAACACTCCTTCATATTCTAGTAAATGACATGTTGTGTAAAATATGTATTATTTTCAGGAAGGAACAATAAACAATGAGTGTTTTTTCAGTGAGAGATTTTATTCTATAAGAAAGCATTGTAATAACGTACTGTGTATATTTTGGATCTTTCAAGATCAGAAGGAGCAGAACAGCTCACTTTCACTTGTTTTACCTTTACCAATACAGTTATACGTACACTATTTTAGTTTAGACATTTAAGCATAAAGCGTGGAAGGAAGTTTTTACTGTTCTTACTTAATTTAGACTTTCTTGAGGGTCGAATTCACAAAATCAATTCGCCTGCTTTCTCCAAAAATAATCCCAATTCTTGATTCTCTATTGCAGGCAAATGTTATTATTGTATATTTTTCAATTAAATAATAATCTCGTATCTTTTTGAATGTTGTACTCAATGAGTAGTGACCATCACTTGTAGCAAATCATTCTCCATTCCAATAACACGTTGCATGAACAGATTTCTTCTCATTTCCCCTTACATGTCCCAGCTTATTTTAAGATCATGACCTCCTGCCGTCAATTGACCTACCAGGGAAAATAATTTATCCACATTTACATTGTCTGTTTCTTGTATCATTTTGTAAACCTCTAATCAAATTCCGCCCCACGTCTTCTCAGTTCCAAGCAATGAAGCCTTGGTTGTTGTGTCCACTCCTTGTGACTCAGAATTCTCACCTTTGACTGAGTAAATCTGCATTGTATTTTCTCCATGGCTATTATATTTGTTCTAATAGTGCGGAGCCCAGTGCCACATACGATGCTTCAGGTGTGAACTGACCATCATTTTGTAGTGCCATTATAACATTTTTAGTCTACATTAAAATGTGTTATAATGAGGATTGTACTTCTGATGGGGGAGGCGTTGGCGTAGTGGTATTGTTGTTGGACTAATATTCCAGAGGCCCAGGATAATGCACTGTGGATCTGGGTTTGAACCTCACCACAGCAGATCATGGAATTTGAATTCAATACAAATCTGGAATTAAAAGTCTAATGATGACCATGAAACCTTTGTCGATTGTTGTAAAAACCCATCTGGTTCACTAATGTCCTTCAGGGAAGGAAATCTGCTGTCCTTATCTGGTCTGACTTACATATGACTCCAGACCCACAGCAATGTAGTTGATTCTTAAATACCTTCTGAACAAGGGCAATTAGGGATGGGCAATAAATGCTAGCCTAGCCAGCAACGCCCACATCCCATGAATGAATTTTAAAAATGGTGTCATTCTCTCATATTCGTGAAAATACATTCTAACTTTTTATCATGTTGCCTTAGTCCAGTAAAAGCATATTTTCAGAGTGATTTATCTTTTTTACTGAATGTCACTTCTTCTAACGCAGGAAGGATATTCTTCGATTTTTAGACGCTGAGAGAGACATATCAGTAGTGAAAAGCAGTTTGAAGCCAGGCGACATTATTCATTATGTGCTGGACAGGCGCCGGACTCTCAACATCTCTCACAATTTACACAGTCTTCTCCCGGAAGTGTCCCCTATGAAGAACAAGCGATTCAGTACTTGTGCAGTTGTTGGAAACTCTGGGATTCTCCTGGGTAGTGGATGTGGAAAGGAGATTGACGGTCATGAGTTTGTAATAAGGTAGGACCCTTTCTATAACAGATTTGGATTTCCAGCATCCGCAGTTTTTTTGTTTTTTTTTGTTTTTAACCCTTTTTATAACAGCAAGTTACCACCTTTGCAGTTAACAATGGTTTTCTAAGGCACAGACCTTTGACCTTATGCTTGAGCATAATAGAAACATCGGGGCCAATTTTAATTCTTTGCGACTGGCTGGGTTTTGAATGGGTTAAAATTGATCCATTGGATAAGAGACAAACTTTGTAAGCAAGAAATTCTTTGTTCTAATGCAACATTTTCAATTTTTCCCCTTTAATGAAATTTAATGGATTTTTTTCCTTGAAAAAATCTGAAACAAAATGAAAAGAAAATTATGTCTGGCCAAGTGCTTCCTTTCTCGGCTAAAATTACTGGATTGTAGGGCAATGATACAGGTCACTGCAGGTTTCACAGACCATGCCACATAGTGTGAAGCAAGTTCACACAGGCTATCACCTACATGTTAAGTTCCTGACTTTTACTGCACCATTATGGGGAGAGGCAGACCTTCAATCCTCTTGGGGTTGCAGGTTACACAGGCAGGTGTCTAGAAAATATAGTAATATGGTTAAGAAAAATAAAACAACGCTTATTAAACTTTTAAAAATATGAATGTTTATTTATAAAATGTTTGATATACTCCTCTTTTGCTCTGTTTATTTTATGGGTGAAGATAGAAAGATTGGAAAGTGTTCAATAAGAATGGTAAAGATGCTACCAGCTCTTAAGTCTTTGATCTGTGAAGAGGAACAAAAGGAAGTAAATTTGCTCTTGGTTCAAAAGACTAAGTTGAACTTTTTGAAACCATAATGGAATCTGTAGGGTTGATATAGAAAAATACTCTGACTAATCTGGAGAATAAGAAACAGGCATGTTGTTACATATAAGTTTAAACAGGAGTGAATTACAACTAAGAAAGTAATTATTTCATACTTGGGAACAAATTATTACACTTTGTTAATTATAGTGGAAAACTAGATATGATTAAAAAAGTGAAGTAATGCAAGTATAAACTACTGGTGCAGTATTTAGCCATGCTGAGCTTTGCTCTAAATATCTCCACCTCATTAATAATGTATTAACAAACATTAGGAAAGGGTAAGTAAACAGCCTATACTTTTTTTCCATTAAGGAGTTAGTAAGGTCATTAATGATGAATATGTACAGCATTTAATTAATTTAATGAAATTTAATGCAGAGAAGTGTGAAATTATGCATTTTGGCAAGATGAACGAGGAGGGGCAAAATAAGATAAAAGGTACAATTCTAAACTAGGTGCAGAAGCAGAGGGAAATGTGCACAAATCATTGAAGATGGCATGTGGGATTGTGGGCTCTGTAATTAGAAACATTGAGTTCAAAACCAGGGAAGTTATGATAAACCTGTATAAAATACTGCTTTGGCCTCAACTAGCATATTGTGTGCAGTTCTGCACACCCCACTTTAGGAAAAATGTGAAGGCATTAGAAGGAGTACAATAAAGATTTAAGAGAACGGTCCCCAGGATGAGTAACTTGAGTTAGGTGATAGATTGGAGAAGCTGCGGCCATTCTCCTTGAAGATGAGAAGGTTGAAAGAAGATTTGAAATCATAAGGAGTCTGGCCAGATTAGATAGGGAGAAACTGTTCCCTTTAGAGGAAGGATTGAGAACCAAAGGACACTGATTTAAGGTGATTGGCAAAAGAAGCAATAGTGATGAAAGGAAAATCATTTTTTCCTAATAGCACTGTGGGTGTTCCTACACCACATGGACTTCAGTGGTTCAAGGAGGCAGCTCACCACCACCATCTCAAGGGCAATTAGGGATGGGCAATAAATGCTGGCCCAGCCAGCGAAGCCCACATCCCATGAATGAATAAAAAAAGAAGAAAAATAATGTTAATGGAACGAGTGGTTATGATCCGGAATACACTGCCTGAGCATGTGGTGCAGATTCAATCATGGCTTTCGAAAGAGAATTGGGAAATTACCTGAATGAAAAAACTTTGCAGGTGTAAGAGGAAAAGCTGGCAAGTGGGACTAGGTGAGTTGCTTTTGCAGAGAACTGGAACCAATGCGATGCTTTGAACACTTCCTACCACCCCCAATACTGTAACCATTCTTTGATTTCATAGTTGCATAGCCAGACTGAAAGATGAGTATTTTACAAAAGCAAAATATCATGAATGCTGCAAATCTGAAATAAAACAGAAAATGCTGGAAATACTCAGCAGGTCTGGCAACACCTGTATAGAGGAAACAGTTAATGTTTTATGTCTGTGTCCTTTCATTTGAACTAGGAAAAGATATAAATGTAATAGTCTTTGAGCAAATGAAAAGGAGAAAGGTGGAAAGAAGAACAAAAGGAGTGTTTTACTCTGGCTTAGACATGGCATTGGTGAACTTAATGATCAGGGAGCAGAAGCTAGGCAAAGCTCATAAATCCATTCAGTTAAATGCTAAAAAGGGACAGTTTGGTACTGAAGAGATGTGAGTCAATGAAGTAAGTAGACTTTTCTAACATTCTTGCACTTGCCTTGTTAATCAAAACTGTGGTGCATTCACTGGGAGAAAGGGAGGAAAAGCAAAACAATTTTTTAAAAAATTGATTGACCTAATTAGCAAATCAGTGGATTTGGGTATAACGTCCCCAGTAAATATTGATAATTGAAGCTGTGTTCAAGACCTGATTTTGGAGTTAATTATGACCTAATATCACCTTTCATTTGTAAAAACCATGGGTTATATTTTCAACTTGCTGGCTGGACACAAAGCTGCTGTTGTGGATCAACTGACCATTGTAGAACTCACCTTATTTTTCATTCAATTGGTTTTAATGCAAAAAAGGAATCTAGTTTTTATAACAGGCAGCTGATCACCTCGGTTACATGAATACAGAAAATATACAGAGTGTAAATGTCACTGCTACACAACGTTATTCTTGTTATGAAATTGTTAATAGTTTAAAAATGGCTAATTCTTTAACCTTCACTTCATGCATTGCACACTTAAGTGTTGGAAACTTACTCTAAGTGCAGTCAAGTTTAAAACAAAGAGCAGTTAACTGTCAGGACCCTAACAAATAATAGTTCTTTCACAAAACCTGAAATGTTTCTTCCAAACTGTAAGTATGTCATGGGAGAATTTCACTGGCCTGCACATGGCTTAGTCGCTCATGGCAAAGGAGAAATGTGACTTAATCTACGTGTTACCTCATTTGAGGAATATCAGATCTCACTCTGATTTACCTAGGCAGTGCACATAGGAAAGCAATTGCTTTGAAGGATGGAATAGCAAATAGGAAGCTATAATTCATAGTAATCTTACATTTCCTTGTAATAAGGAGGGGTCTTGCAGCTGCAAAAGGAGGTGAGGCCCAGGGCCGGAGGGGAGGGAGGTGGTGTTGGGGAGGGGGTGTGGTCTTGATGGAGAGGCTGGGAGGGCGAGGGAGAACCCGTGGGGGAATGTTACAGATGGGAGAGATGTGGGATAATTTTTCCCTTTTTCCCGCATCTCAACTGATGGCAAGATGTAATTTTGAGAAAAGGTATTTTAACCCTTTGACCACTGTGACTTTTAAGAACAGATACGAAACAGGCTTTCTGGTAAGTTTAAATCAAAAGACAGAATAAACGTTTATTTCTCACAACACCCAAAAATGTGCACAGCAAACACTCAATTCCTCATTCACACAGACACACACACCCACGCAAGAAAACATGACTTCCAAAGATGTAACAAGCACTTGGATTACTTGAAATCCCAAAAGTCAGTATTGTTTTGTTCCTCTACGAAAGTTGTCAAAGTGTTGCAGGCGTGGAAATTCTCTTTCAGTTCATTGAAGAAGAAAAAAATGAGGGTCAGAGGTTTCTGGTGATGAATTCACAATGGTACACTAAGCAATAGTAGGTTTCTGGCTTTTCTAGTCGAAAACTGTGGCCAAGCCCATGTAATCAAAATTACAATCTGCAGGCACTTCTCTGCCTGAGATGACTTTTTCAAGGCAGGGGGTATTTTATGGCCACCCGCTGCCTGCAAACCTGCCAGTGGGTGACTGCAAAATTCTGCTCATAGTCTAATATATTTAGAAATAAACTAAAGAACGATGTTGTGTGAAACCTGGAAGCATTTTTCTATTAGAGATTGATGTATAAAATCGAGGCGAGGAAAATAGTTTAATCTGAAAATGAAGTGTATGCATGTTGATCAATAAATGATTCTATCATTTTTTTGATAGAGCATTGAGGGATTTAGAGGCAAGGCAGGTAAATGGAGTTAAACAATGAACATATAGAATAACAGAACAGGGTCAAGGGCCTGAAAGGTTTTCTGTTTCAGTTATTTTGTTCACCCAATGGGAAGGAATGCTTGAAAGAAGTGTGTCTCAGAGATACACTGTAGTGCTGATTCCCTAGCCCATGTTTGCTTTGAGTGCAGTTTCCTAATGTTATCCTCATATATCTACTTTACTGAAATAGTTTCATAATGATGTTAAGCTGCAGACCCTATTCCACACCCCCACCACCCTCCCAAACCCCTGGATGATTGGAATGAACTGTCATTTAAGATCACTCACTTTTCATTCAGACACTTCTATTTATTCTTGACAGAGCTTGCCATACAAACATACAAATTAGGAGCAGGAGTAGGCCATTTGGCCCCTTGACCCAGCTCTGCCATTTGATAAGATCATGGCTGTTCTGATTGTGGCCTCAACTCTACTTTCCTGTCTACCCCCTATACTCTTTGACTCTCTGGTCAGTCAAGAATCAGTTTAACCCAGCCTTAAAAATATTCAATGACCCAGCCTCCACTGCTCTCTAGGGAAGAGAATTCCACAGACTAACGACCCTCTGAGAGAAAAACATTCTCTTCATCCTTGTCTTAAATGGGAGACCCCTTATTGTTAAACTGCATCCACTACTTCTAGTCTCTATCATAAGTGACTTAAAAGGCTGTTGGCTCTTCTGGTCATCCATTTCTTGCTGTGAGTTCTTGTTGCTCACAGTCTCACTATAGCCTAAAGAGTATCCCAAACTTTAGCTTCACTAAACTTCTGTGTTTCTCAATTTTAAATGTACATGAAAACGCAGGACAGATTTGCTTTCATGATATAATGTATATTGAAATATGGTTTAGAACATTAATTGTGGTTCTTACAATTGCAACCAAAGCTGTAGCTCAGTCTGTTATAACTAGAAATTGAAAAGGTTTAATTATATTGCTGAAAAGAGAGACATGTTGCCAATGCTTTTCGTCTTGCACTTATAAGGACAAACGCAAGAATGCCAAATTTCAAACGATCTCAACAATTTATATTACAGGAGAAAAGGGTGCTGATTGGTTGGCAGGTTGACTCTGGTTGAGGCATTGCCATGAAGAAAACAACAGGGAACTGTAGGCTCCCTAAGTTCCCGGGTAATTCAAAAACGGTGCAAAGCTTGAACATATTTCTTTTGTTTGCAGAGGACATGTCCCTGCATATGAATGTATGCCTAGCAAAATTGGAGTCAGTGGGATTTTGCTGGTTGGAGTCATACCTAGCACAAAGGAAGATGGTTATGGTTGTTGGAGGTCAGTCATCTCAGCTCCAAGGGAGGCGATGGCATAATGGTATTGTCATTGGACTAGTAATCCAGAGACCAGGGTAATGCTCTGGAGGCCTGGGTTCAAATCCGACCATTCAAATTCAGTAAGAAACTGAAATTAAAAGTCTAATGATGACCATGAAACCATTGTCAATTGTTGTAAAAACCCATCTGGTTCACTAATGTCCTTTAGGGAAGGAACTTACCTGGCCTGGCCTACATGTGACTCCAGACCCAAACCCACAGCAAGGTGGTTGACTCTTAAATGCCCTCTGAACTAGGGATGGGTAATAAATGCTGGCCTGGCCAACGATGCCCATATCCCAACGAATACATTTTTAAAAAATCACTGCAGGAGGTCCCTAGGGTATTGTCTGTTGCCCAACCATCTTCAGCTGCTTCATCAATGACCTTCCTTTCATCATAAGGTCAGAAGTGGGGATGTTTGCTAATGATTGCACAATGTTCAGCACCATTCGTGATGACTCAGATTCTGAAGCAGTCCATGTCCAAATGCAGCAAGACCTGGACAATATCCAGGCTTGGGCTGACAAATGGCAGGTAACATTCGTGCCACAGAAGAGTCAGGCAATGACCATCTCCAACAAGAGAGAATCCAACTGTCACCCCTTGACATTCAATGACATTACCATCACTGAATCCTCCACTATCAACGTCTTGGAGGTTACCATTGACCAGAAATTGAACTGGACTAGCCGTATAAATACCTTGGCTACAAAAGCAGGTCAGAGGCTAGGAATCGTGCGACGAGTAACTCACCACCTGACTCCCCAAAGCCTGTCCACCATCCACAAGGCACAAGTCAGGAGTGTGGTGGAATACTCCCCACTTGCCTGGATGAGTGCAGCTCCCACAACACTGAAGAAGCTTGACACCGTCCAGGACAAAGCAGCCTGCTTGATTGGCACCACATCCACAAACATTCACTCCCTCCACCACCGACGCACAGTAGCAGCAGTGTGTACCATCTACTGCACTGCAGGAATTCACCAAGGCTTTGACAGCACCTTCCAAACCCGTGACCACTACCATTTAGAAGGACAAGGGCAGCAGATAGATGGGAACACCACCACCTGGAAGTTCCCCTCCAGGCCACTCATCATCCTGTCTTAGAAATACATTGCTGTTCCTTCACTGTTGCTGGGTCAAAATCCTGGAACTCCCTCCCTAGATGGGAACAACACCACCTGGAAGTTCCCCTCCAGGCCGCTCATCATCCTGTCTTGAAAATATATCGCAGTTCCTTCACTGTCGCTGGGTCAAAATCCTGGAACTCCCTCCCTAACAGCATTGTGGGTATGCCTACACCAGATGGACTACAGCGGTTCAAGAAAGCAGCTCACCACCACCTTCTCAAGGGCAACTAGGGATTGGCAATAAATGCTGGCCCAGCCAGCGAAGCCCACATCCCATGAATGAATTAAAAAAAAACTTGTAGCAGGCGTAAATGAGCCACGTTACAAGCTCAGTGAATTATCTTAATGTAGCTATTCTCGATTTCAGGATTTCTGCCCAATTGTGGAATCACATCTAACAGTAGATGTTTTGGGTTTTGCAAGCATGGGCTGGTTGAGTATGGCCTGGACTCTGCCTGTTACGAACAACCAAAGGAACATGCTGTTTGATTCAATCAGCCAATTGCTGGGATATACAGCCTATGTACCTGACATCGCATTGGCACTGAATTCACACACGATGTTGCTCAATTGTGTGGCAGGCAGCATGTCTTTTTGCACTGATGGCAGCATCTTGTTAGTGGAAAATACCACTCATAGTGCAGCGTAAAATGGCTTCCTTAACCTACTGGTCATGTTTTTGAGATACTCTGTCTTTCCAGGGTAATTTGAGATAGAGCAGGCATTTTTCAGGTTTGAATGTGGCTGCCTTTTCCATTTGCTTACCTTGTGAGCTTGACACAGAAAAATAGTACATCAAAGCTACCCTGTGGGATGTGGCTATCGCAATCAGATCATTGTTCACGGTGTATCGCGCAAACTCACAAATGGGCCAATGTTGCTGCTGAGGAAGCCTTGGGAGCTTGCTGCAGTGCTCACTAGAAATATGCTTTGGTACACTGGTGGGTGTGAATGTTTAATCTATGGGCTGCCAATCAAGTGGACTGTTTTGCCTTGATGGTGCTGAGTTCCTTGAATGTTGTTTTTGCTCATCAATCCAGACAAATGGAGAGTATTCCATGACTTTCCTAGCTTGTGCCTTGTAGGTGGTGGGAAAGCTTTGGCATGTGAGGAAGTGAGTCGCTCACAGCAGAATTCCTAGCCTCTGCCCTGCTTTTGTAAACAAAGTATTTGTACCAGTACAGCTGGTACAGTTGAGGTTCTGGTCAGTGGTGCTGAAAGAACGTAATGGTAATGCAAGTGAATGTTAAGAGGGGCTGATTAAGTTTTCCTTTGTCGAAGATGGTCGTGCTTGCCTCTTGTATAGTGCAAATGTTACTTGACACTTAACAGGGCAAACCTGAATGTAGTCCAGGTCTTGCTGCATGCAAACACAGACTGTTTCATTATCTAAGGAATTGCAAATTAAGCTGAATGCAGCAATCATCAGCCAACAGCTCCCACCTTTGACCATTTCATGGAGGGAAGATCGCTGATGAAGATAATTGGGCGTGGGATGCTGTGCTGAGGAACTTCTCCAGTGATGTGCTGGGGCTGCAATTATTGACCTCCAACAATGATAACATTGTGCTGGGCGTAACTCTAGGCAGGCAAGACCTTTCCCTCGATCCCCCTGACTTCATTTTACAATTGCTGCATGGCGAAGCCAGTTACTCTCGCTTTATCTCTGCAATTTAGCTCTCGTGTCCATGTTTGGACCAAGTCTGTAACGAGTTCTGGAGCTAAATGGCCCGAGTGGAACTCAAACTGTAAATCAGTGTGTAGGTTGTTGGTGAGCAAGTATCATGTGACAGTACTATTGGCAACTCCTTTTCATAGCTTTGCTGAAAATTGACAGAAGGTTGATAGGACAGAAATTGATTAGGTTGGATTTTTCTTACTTTTTGGGACAGGGTATACTGTAACATTTTTCACAGTATTAGGTAAAGGCTAGTGTTATAGCTGTCCTGGAATAGCTTGGCTAGAAGCATGGATGGCTCTGAAACGCAGGTTTACAGTACTACAGCTGGGATGTTGTTGGGACCCATTGCGTTGGCTGTATCCTGGTACTGACTGTTTATTGGTATCATCTGGAGTAAATCAAATTAGCAAAAGGCAGTGGGGACCTCAGGAGGAGGCTGAGATAGATTATCCACTCAGCGGCTGGGATTTTCCGTGCCCACCGGTGTTGGGTGTGTTGGTGGCATGAGCGGACAACATGGTGCGATTGGTTTCACGACGGGGTGTGAAACCAGTTTGCGATTGTTTGCTCAGCCCGCCGATGGTGGGCCGTGTTCCTCGCCATCGGGCAGCGGGAGCCTCATTGTATTACATCAGCATATCATTATTAGATCATCCCGCCGGAATCGTGCCGCCCGCTGGATCGTCTGTCCACATCAGTGGGAAACACACCGATGTATTTCACAGCAGCATGTAGGCGACGCGCACTTGGCGGGCTGCACTTCGCTCAGGACTTCAAGGTTTGTTTGCCTACCTTGCTTCGGTCAGTACTTGCAGTCATGAGCGCCAGGCTTCACAGGCAGCACCACATCACTTTTAGGGGGGCTCATGGCAGGTCTCTACCTACCAGATCAGCCATATGTGGGTGGCTTTTCAATGGCTGCAGGGCTAGGGCTTACTTTTCGAAGGGGGCGAAGTGGCCTCAGGCGAGGGAAGAGGCTGCAGGATGAGGGCTGTACTGCAGAAGAAGGGTATCCCAGGGTGTGTGTGGGGGCACATGTTGATCTGTGTAAGCAGCCTCAAGATGGTGAGGGCAGAGCAAGCAATCTCCAAAGGAGGCGAGGCCAGGTGGACATGTGAGGGTATGTATGTTAGAATGGATGGTGATGTCCCTTGAGCTGGCAGTGAGTGAGATGCCAGTGAATGTGTGATGGGCTTGAGTGTGCGCATTTAGAGTGATGAGATGGGTGCCACACTTTGGCTGCACGGTTGAGATCATTCATCCGCTATCTGCATTGGATGGCCAACCTCTTCTGTGCAGCATAGGCACTGATCGCCACTGCAATTGCCACCAAGCCGGGGTGGTAAGGTAGCTGCTCTTCCTGCGGCCAGAGAGGGGGTAGAGGACATCACAGCGGGCCTCCAAGACGCCCAAAGTGCGCTGGAGGGCTGCAGTCTTCTTGTCTTTCGGGGCCATATCTTTGCTGCAGTCCTGGGCTGGAAGCACTGAGCGCAGCTATACTTTAAATGTGGTGCCTGGTTTGATGAAGCAGTCTGTGTGGCAGACAAATCGGAGCCTGCCTGCCATGGAAACAGCATGTTTCCCAGGAATGCATAAATAATGTGGCGGGTTTGAGACGATACGGCGTGAAAACCTGCCATTGCAGTAAAACATCATTTTACCCGCCAGCTACTGCACTCAGTGCAAATCTGGGACGATTCCACCCAACATTTCTGGTTCCGGCCACTTCAGCTTTTGCACTTGTGCTAGGCGCCGCTATCATTGAGGAGGGGACGGTTCATGGAGCCATCTCTTTTGTTTAGTTCTGAATTGTCCACCCCTATTCATGGCTGGATGTGGCAGGACTGCAGAGCTTTTATCTGATCCATTTGATGTGGGATCGCTTAGCACTGTCTAGAGTATGCTCCTGGTTAACATATGCTTAATGTTTATATTTCCTGTGTTGTAGTTTTACCAAGTTGGCACCACATTTACAAGTAAGCCTTTTGCTGCTCCTGGCGTGCTCCCCTACATGCCTTGCTGAACTAATGTTGGTTATCTGACTTGGGAATAGAAACATGGAAAGATTTATGGCACAAAAGGAGGTCATTGGGACCATCAGGCGAGAGAGAGCTATGCAGCCTGATCCCACCATCCCCCACTTGGCTCGTAGCCCTGTAGCATCAAGTTAATATTCAACTGCTTTTTAAATGCACCAAGCGTTTCTGTCTCTACCATCCCTTCAGGCAGTGAGCTCCAGACCCCACTGTCTGATGGGTGAAAAAATTACTCCTCAACTCCTTTCTAACCATTCTTCCAAAACATTAAATCTCTCCCCTGATTCTTGTCCTATCTGCTATTGGAAAAGGTCCTTCCTACACAATCTAGGTCCCTCATAATTTTGTCACCTCAATTCAATGTCTCCTCAGCCTCCTCTGTTCCAAAGAAAATAATACCAACTTACCCAGTCTTTCCTCAGAGCTAAAGTCCTTCAGTCCTGGGAACATTCTTGTAAATCTCTCTCTCTAGTGCAATCCCATCCTTCCAGTTTTTTTTATTCTTTCATGGGATGTGGATATCACTGGCAAGGCCAGCTTTTACTGCCCATCCCTAATTGCCCTTGAAATGTGTGGCTTGCTAGGTCATTTTAGAGGGCATGTAGGGGTCAACAACATTGCTGTGGTAGACCAGACTGGATAAGGATGGCAGATTTCCTTCCCTGAAGGGCATTAGTGAACCAGATGGGATTTCACAACCATAGTTTCCTGGTCACCATTACTGAGATTAGCTTTCAATTCCAGATTTATTAACTGAATTCAAATTCCACCAGCTGCCCAGAGCATTTATCTGGGCCTCTGGATACTAGTTCAGTGATATTACTACTATGCTACCATCTCCCTATAGGGAGATAGTAATAAGGTACTGTACACAGTACTCTAGCTGTGGTCTAACTGGTGTTTTAGAGTTAAAGGATAAAAGACCTACATTTATATAGTGCCTTTCAAGACCACTGAATGTCCCAAAGTGCTTTACAGCCAATGATATGTTTTGAAATGTAGTTATTCTTATAATGTAGGAAGCGCGGAAGCCAATTTTTGCACAGCAAACTCCCACAAAATTCAATATGATAATCTATTTTTATGATGTTTATTGAAGGATAAATATTGGTCAGGATGCCAGGATAACTCCTTTCCTCTTCTTTGAAATAGTGCAATGGGATCCTTTGTGTCTATCTGAGGAGACAGATGGGGCCTAGGTTTAAAGTCTCATCCAAAATTTGACAACTTCAACAGTGCAGCACTCCCTTAGTACTGCACTGGAGTGACAGCCTAGATTTTTGTGCTCAATGTTTTCCTAGAGTGGGACTTAAACTCATAACCTTCTGGTTCAAAGGTGAAAGTGCTACCAACCGAGCCACAGTTGACAGTTAACTGAAGGAAGAAAGCAACTCCTATGGTGGCACTGGCCCAGCCGATTGTGGTCTCAGCTGTTGCAATGTTTTTCTATTCCAGTGGAAGAAATAGTGGTTTGGACAATGCCAAAACATTGGCTCATTTGGATCCAACTTAAGCTTACGTGACCACTGGAAGTTTTTGTGACATCTTGGTATTCAACTTTCTCTTACAAAAACTTTACAACACAGTTTTCCTTCTCAACGAGAATTGAGTCTATCCTTGTCTGGTGAAAGTACCCTTGTGTGGGCTACACAAAGTTCTAGCATAACTTCTCTGCACTCATACTCTAGGCCTTGACCAATAAAGTAAAGCATCCATTGTGCTTTTTTGACCACCTTATCTACGTGAATTGGTTCCTTTAGGGATCTGTGGACATGCTGTCTAAGATCCCTCTGCTCCACTACACTTCCCAGAATCTTACCATTTATTGTGCATCCCCTTGCCTTGTTTTCCCTCCCTATGCACATTATCTCACACTCCTCCAAATTGAATTCAATTTGCCATTTTTCTGACCAGCCATTGATACCTTCTTGCAATTGACAGCTTTCTTCCTCGCTACTAACTACACGGTCAATTTCCATATAATCTGCAAACTTTTTAATCATGCCCTCTATATTTAAGATTAACTTGTTGATATGAGCCACAAACAGCAAGGAACCCAGTACTGAACCCTACACAATCCCACTATTAACAGCCTTCCAGTCATAAAAACACCTGTTGACCATCATTCTTTGTGTCTTGTCACTGACTCAATTTTGGAACAGCTTGCCACTTTTCTATGGGCTTATAAATAGTAAAATGATAATAAGAAAAGGGGAGAGACTGGTTAGGGGCCAAAAAGAAGACCTCCATCCCTCCCGCATGGAGGGAGAAGGCATGGTTGACGTACTGAATGAGCACTTTACATCTGTCTTTACCAACGAAGCGGATGCTGCTAAAGCTGTAGTGAATGAGAAGGCAGTTTAGAGACTAGTTGGACTAAAAGTTCATAAATGCGGAGGTTTTAGAAAGGCTTGCTGTACTTAAAGTTGATAAATCACCTGCACTGCATGCTGTACATCTGAGGACATTGAGGGAAATAAGGGTGGAAACTGCAAAGGCAGTGACCATAATCTTCCAATCCAATCCAATCCAGGGGTGGTTCTAGAGGACTGTAGAATTGTAAATGTTACAGCTTGTTCAAAAAAACGGTGTAAGGTTAAACCCAACAACTACCAAGCAGTCAGTTTAACACCAGTGGGGGAAAGCTTTTAGAAACAATAACCTGGGACAAAATTAACAGTCACTTGAATTTAATTAAGAAAAGCCAACAAAGATTTGTTAAAGATGAATTGTATCTAATTAACTTGATTGTGTTTTTTGATGAGGCAACTCAAAGATTAATAAGGATAATGAGATGGATGTGTATTTGGACTTTGAAAAGAAGATAAGGTACAGCATAATCGGCGTGTTAGCAAAGTTGAAGCCCATGGAATAAAAGGAACAGTGGCAGCATGAATACAAAGTTGGCTGAGTGACAGGAAACAGAGTAGTGGGGAATAGTCATTTTTTTGATTGGAGGAACATATACAGTGGCATTCCCCAGGTGATAGTACCAGGAACACTAGGATCGTTGGCTTTAGAATCCTCTTACACAGAGAGCATTGGAGGTTGGGTCATTGAATATATTGAAGGCTGAGTTAGATAGAATTTTGATCTACAAGGGAGTGAAGGGTTATTGGGGGGTTGGGGGGGGGCAGGCAGAAAAGTGGAGTTCAGGCCATGATCTTATTGAATGGCAGAATAGGCTTGAGGGGCTGAATGGCCTTCTGCATCTATTTCTTTGGTAGAATTTTGCCCATGTCGGGCAGGCTTGGCGGGGGCGGTTGGGAAACCGAATGTCGCTCGCGATTGAGGCTGGAAGGTGATTTCGTGCTGGCAGGCCAATTAAGGCCTGCTCAGTGTGAAACATGAGCAGCAGCGCTCAGTGCTGCCTGTGCGGGCGGGGGGAGAAGGGCGAGTGGGGTGAGCGCGAACTTCACACATGTGCGCGAGTGAATGCTTGAAAATCTCCCTGAGGCACAGAGCTCCCTCAGAAAGATGAAGAGTTAAAAAAGAAAATAAATTAAAAATGTAATAAAACATGCCCCCTCATGCGACTCTGTCATATGAGCAGGAACATGTTATTAGTTAAGTTTTAAATTTTTATTTTACTTTTATTTGCTTTAGGTTCCATGAACTTCAGTTTTTTGAATAGACTGGAGAAACTGGAAGAGGAGGTTAAGAGGAGATTTTGTAGAAGTGCTCAAAATCTTGAGCAGGCTAGATACAGAGAAACAGTTCCCATTGACACAAGGGTTGACACAAGAACCATAGGACGTAGATAAAAAATGATTGGTGAAACAGCTGGAGGAAACAGGAAGAAAAACCTAGTGAGTGGTTAGGATTGGGAATGCACTGCCTGAGAGGGTGTTGGAGGCAGATCAATCAATAGAAATTGGAGAAGCACCTGACAGAAAAATATTTGCAGAATAACAGGGAAAGGGCAGGGGAGTGGGACTAGCTAAACTGCTCTTGCAGTAATCTGGTGCAGACTTCATGGGCTGAATGGCCACCTTCTGTGCTGTAACCATTCTATGATTCTATGAAGTCCACACTCCTTACTTTAAAGCCCTTGACTTAGTAAAATAATATAGATATTTCTGCAGCTCTAACTGCCATAGCTTCGCGAGACAAAAAATTCTGTCATGCTCACCAACCTATCACATATCCAATTTGTCCTGTCATGGCACTCCTTGATATTTTTGTTCACTGCTCCCTTCTCCTTTTATCCCATCCTAGAGTCGTGGAGTCATAGAGGTCTATAACACAGAAAAAAGCCCTTCGGCCCATCGAGTCTGTACCAGTCAAACAAGTACATCACTATTCTAATCCCATTTTCCAGCACTAGGCCCATACCCTTGTATAGAGGCTTTCACCTCTCACCCCTGGTTCTGCTGTCGCCGAGATGGTCGAGTGAGGGATATGCCGAGCTGTGAGGTATTAAAAAAACTTCCCAATCAGAATAACCAAACTCCATTTTAAACTCTGCTTTTTAAAAAAAAATTATTTTGTTACCATTTCTTCAACTTTGCCCAAATTCTAGATTAAATTCCAATTGTTTCAAAACCTTTTAGCGTTTTGTAAGACATTTCTCACCCAAGAGGCACCCAGCTTCTTAAATAGATAACACTGTAACCATCCAGACTAACTACAGAAGAGGAACAGAATCTTTACCATTTTTCTTTTGTTTATCCTTTTTCTCCTTTAAAACAGTCTCAAGTTCTGATGTTTGCTACTTGATCAAATTTGAAAGAAACCATCAGTAAAATGTGTCTTTAATTTGAATTTTAGTCGTACTTCTTTTCGTCTGCTACCAATGTTTTGAAAAGTCTAAATTGGATTTCTGCCAGACTTCTTCAAGACTTCAGGCTTATCTTTATGTTTTGGGAAACAAACTGTAGAGCCTTTTTACAGCTGTATAGTACATGTTAATTCATACTTAAAGTCATGTTTTCATCCAATAACTTTGTGTTCATGAAGAACACCCTGCTTTAACAATGAATTGACAGTGTTTTGAATTTTCAGCTGGGTAAGAGTATGGCTTCATGGTAAGAAGTAAGGATCGTGAATGTTGGTGGTGGTGCAATGTAGTGTGTTTGACCACAGTTTTGCCTGGTAATTCACAAGTACCTCATATTAACCCTGAATGTTAGAGTATAAGATAGATATTATAAATTGTTTTATCTTTTTGACCTTGTATAGTTAAGTTTATTTTTATTTGTTCAAAATCTGTGGAATCTTGTGGTTTTATTCACTTAGCAAGTGTCTTGAAACTCAAACCTTGTCTACTTTAACTAAAATGTTACTGATCCATAACCGGATTGAACCAAAAATTTGGGGATCTAGTCAAGGATCATATCATGAATTGGGGGCACATCTGGGATTTTGAATCCATAGACAAATACAAGTGTTGGTACTTGCTGAGGTTAAGGTTGAAAAGTTTTTCACAGTGCATTTTACTATACTGATTAAAAAGCAGAATGGCTTTGTCAATTGCTACAGCTTTTCCACAGAGGGAAGATTTATCCCGGAGTGATTTGCAACAATTAACCAAGGTTAGGTTAATTGCATTAACAAAGGGGTTAGAATTAGAATTAAAAGCAGGGGCTAAGATAGCAGACATAATTGACTGTTGCTTCTCAAATTTCAAGCCAATGATACCTCGATTACTGTAGAGCCCACTTATGCTAATCTGTAAGATTTTGGCTTTGGGAGCCACAGATACCTAAGATAGGCAGTCAAATATTCTTATGTAATTTTGAAGTAGCTTATTAGGTTTATTAAGAAGGAACACTTTCAATATAATGCATGAGCTAAATGGGCAGGAAAAATATACAACCGGTGACAGATGAGAGAGGTTCGCTGATCCCAGAGGACTAACAGACGGTTGGTACAGTTGATCTCAGTAGCTTGTGGTGGCAGCATTCTGCTCCAGCTGAAGTGCGAGGGAATTCTTCCCTCAGTTCCCCTCCATCATCCCTGGTCTTCCAACTGAACAAGCTTGACTAGGACTGCCACCTGACGAGGACTGTCCCCGAGCACTCGTTAATGTACTTTATTTCTAGGGGCTGGTAGTTTATCTTTCGAACCAATGATTACAACACAGGTACACAAGATGTCAGGATGGTTACCTGCCCGCTGTCCATCACCTAGCTCAAGGTCAATTTTTAGTATACCTCATGCTGAGGGTCATTTGTTTGCCCTTAGTAGACACTCATATAGATAAAAGGGTACACAAGGACCCAGAAAATTCCCTGTGCAATCAATCCTGGAAGGTGTACATCTTTGTTTTCCCTCAGTCCCTGGCTACTAAGAATGTTTTTTTTCCTGAAGAGAGACAGAAACAGAAAATATACAACCGTCTTCAAGGGTTTACAATACAATGCCTGCTAATTCTACGATATTCTGAAAGACACCATTTCTTACAGTCTTACACACCCGAGAGGGTCTCCGTGTTTTTGATGGCGTGCTGCATCCTTTGGAATCTCACAACTATAAAGGCCCAACAGCAGTTTCTGGGATCTGGGGGCCATATTAGCAGGAAGAGGTGGTGGAGGAGGAAGGGAGGAGACCACGTGCACCACATGCAACTGGATGGAATGAGAGGGACTGCATTTTTTTAAATTCATTCATGGGATGTAGGCTACTCTAGGTGAACCAGCATTTATTGCCCATTCTTATTTATTGCCCACGCTTGAATGGCTCTGGACCTTGAGGGCCCAGCTTTGGACTGCACCACTTTGGCATGAATGGCAATAGACTAAGCTGGCTGCAAGGGAACAGCAAGGACACTGGTGAAGTGACAGTGCTGGGACTGCTGCCACTGTGAGAGAAGACAGCAGATTCATGCTCCTTGGTGCCATTGCCACTCCTCTGGGGCAGCTCTCAGAGATCCTTGTAAACTGTTGGAGCACAGATTGCTGGATAACTAAGAGCCTACATGCCCCATTGAGCACTGAGATCTGCACGCACAATGGCAGCTGTCAGTGCTTGGATGGCAACAGCCAGGGTCTCATGACTTCGGCCTGAGCTTTTACTGCAGTACTGGGACACCAGAAGCATTCATGAGTCAGCCTGACAGGGCTGCTCCATGCTTGTACTCGCCACTTCCATAGTGGAAAGGATGGGCTCCAAACTCTGCCCTGTTCGGTGCCACATTGGAGCCCAACACCTTCATGCTTCTAGCCAGTGACTGGAGACTAGCTAACGGGTCTGTCAATTTATCGAGAATCTCAGTGTACATCTTAATCAGCTGCCCCAAGAGGTTCTCATCTGAGTCTCCTGCAGCAGGACTCATCTATGACTTTGTCCTGCTAGGTGTTTGCACTAAACTGACCTATCCCTCTGGCCTGGCTACATCCCAGCCGTCCCCGGGGATTCACCATGTGCAGAACCCAACTCTAAACTAGCTTCTAATATACACTAGTATCTGCACTGGTGGCTCTGATGTAATGGTGCTTCTTCCCCAGAACAATGATATTGCTCTTGTCCTTCCTCATGAGGCTGCAGTGGCTGATTAGGCAGCAATTCTGAACTACCTGAAAACTCAAAAGCATAAGGGGAGGGCAGGAGTGAGGCCAGGCAGGTGGGGAGGAAAGCAGAAGGTCCCTGATCACTCTGTCCGCACTTTCCATTTCATATCACCTTTCAGGATGAGGATGAGGAGTGAATGGAGAAAGTGCCTTAGGCAGCAATGTGCCATCATCTTGTATAGCCTCGGCGGCGCCAGTGGCTCTATGGCATTGGTCCCGGTATTCCCACTCCTCCACAGCACTGAGGTACACGGTACTTCTCTGCCGATCCAATGGGTCTCCTCTCCTGTAAGAGGAAAGAATGTTAGTGATCATACGTCAGTATGATGAGGCGATGTGCCTGCCATAGTTATAGATTTGTGTGGGTGTTTAGAAGTATGTCTGGACCTGGCATGATTTGAAGGGGTGTTTGTGGGTGAGATGTAGTGTAAGAATGTTAGGAGTGAGTCTTGAGTGCCTGGGTGTGGGGTGTGCTGCTGGGTGAGTGATGGGTTTGTGCTGCATTGAGCAGTGTGATAAGAAAGTGATGTGGGCAGTGTGATATGTCATGTGCAGATATGAGTAAGGTATTTAAACTTTTATTGGTGCTGCTGCCATGTCCTGGGTGCCACACACTAGGCATTAACCCCCGCTTGTCGTGTGTTCCTGTTTCCTTTGGAAACATGGCCTTCGTGGCCTCCACCTCTCTGACCCATGCATTCAGGGCAGAGTCACTAAAATGGGGAGCTGTTTCCATGGCCTGGGGTGACATCCAAATGCTCCAATGTCTGCAGTGCACTACTACAACTGCCAAATGTAAGGACTGCAACTTCAAAACAGAAAGGCTGTTTGCAGATGTTGTTTCTTCAGAACACTACTCTTGAACTGCACAGAGGCAGCCAGCAGCGCAATGGAGAGCAGGTCAGCACGGAGCCACTTGTAAGCCATGTGAAAATCAGGGAAATGAGCTGCGTACACAGATTTTACCTGCTACTCACTTCACTTCAACCAGTGTGGACAGATCGCAGATCGCAGCCCCTGCATCCAAAAATGGTCACAAATGAAATCCTAGCCCATTGTCTTTTGTAGATTATTAATAATAGATACATATATGTTGGAACTCATATGAAAGTATTGGCTGTTTAAATTATTTTTGATTATTTCCATAGTCTGTAATTTATTTCTAAATACTAATAAATATGTTAATTGGGAAGAAAACCTTATGCAAAAAATAATTTTATTTGTTGTAGGTGTAACCTTGCTCCCCTCGTGGAATATGCTGATGATGTTGGACTCAAGTCTGATTTTGTCACAATGAATCCATCAGTCGTGCAAAGAGCTTTTGGAAGTCTTCAAAGTGAGACAGACAGAGAGAAATTTGTCGACAGACTGGCTGTGTTGAACGACAGTGTTCTGTGGATCCCCGCTTTCATGGTTAAGGGAGGAGAAAAACATGTTGAATATGTAAATGAGCTGATTCTGAAGAACAGGCTGAACATCCAGACAGCCTATCCATCCTTACGACTCATTCATGCTGTCCGAGGGTAAGTATCACTCCATGGCTCAGACTAGGTTAGTTATACGTTTTGGACCATGAAGTAGGCAGCACGTTGAACATATGCTGGTCGGGGATGTATGACATTGAACCGCAAACCTTAAATACTTTGCTGCTCATCTGAATTCAACTTCTAGGTCAAACAATTGGAATTTTAAAAAAATCTAAAGTTTTCTCAGATCTACCAATTTTAATCCAAGCAATTAGATTTTAAAAAACTGTTTGGATTAACGAGGGCAGAGATCTTGCAAAATGTTGTTATATAATGCCTGCTTGACTTGTGCAATATAGACAAGATATCACCTCCATTTAAACCACTCATCCTCTATGTATAGTGTTTGAATCTATAAGGATCAATCTGCAACCTTTTCAACACCAAATGAGATAAAGAGTAGATGACAGTGGGAAAATATGATTGGAACCTGGCATTATTTTGAATAATGCACAAAAACTGATCCATTCTCAGCGAAATAGTCTACAAAGGACTTAAGATTGATAACATAATTTAGATTTTCTGTAATTGAAATCTTTCCTGACCATAAACTCATTTATCAACTGCATTCAAAGGCATTGGAAGTTAAAAGATTACTTATTAAAAAATTAATAGTCATACACCACTCTGCCATATAGTTATGCCTGATGAGTGTCTGCCTCCATGAAGATATATGGGCTAGAAATGGATCTAGATCTGTAAATAATCCTTATTGACATTGAAAACAGTTGCTGTATATGTAAGAAATATACTAGCCCTATCTCAAAGAATATGATGTAAATGAGAGTGCTGTGTAGAAAGGATGAATAGCTCAAATGGGAGTGACAAGTTACATCAGGTTGACTTTTTGAGAAAATTTCAGAGATCCCACCCCACCAATGGATCTTACACATTGAGGTAATTTATTTGAAAATTGCAGGTGCATTCAGACTGATTGTGCAGTTAACCCTTAGTGGCAAATGGTCTTGGAACCTTTTGTTCTGTTGTTCATATAAATAAATACATAAATATTTAATACATAATTGGGTTTTCTAGGTCTCACAATGCCTAATAATTATTTTGTCTATCTGCCAGTATCTTTTTCAAAAATGTTTTTAAAAAAGTTAATTTTGTAACCTTTTGGTTTAAAGAGGAAGTACGATAAGCAAAATTCCCCCAACATCCCTCATGTAATGAGGGTAGATAATGACGTGCTTTTTCTTGGTGATGACTTGTTATCATGTTTTATGCTTTAAAATTGCTGAGTAGAAGCAGGTTTCCTTCATTCAACACACAGATTTCATTCCACTGTGTGGAAGCATGATATTTGATAAGGGGAATTTCTGTACAAAACTTCCATTCTCAGACTGTCTCTAAAACATAAAACATTGTAAGATGTGACCGTAGGGAATCCAGTATATAGACAAAAAATCTTCCTTTTACAATCTTTAGGGATGTTGAGACAACTCAGTGGAATATACTTTAACTCCTTTAACTACTCATTTGTAAGGATACATCAACAGTATTTATGAACTGGGTGCTATAAAGGTTGACTGCTCATTTGTAAGTTTAACGTCAGACCACAATAGTATCGTGAAATGATTAGTCATAGCCAGTGCTAAAGTTTTATTCTGACATATGTGCTATGAATGGTGCAATGTGATCATTGTATGCATTTTCTTAATAACATAGTTGTTATGTACAGAGAGGGCTACAGTAATGTGGTTGATACACGGACTTCCAAAAGGCATTTGGTAAAATGCCACATCACAGGCTTGTTAATAGAGTCAAAGCTGATGGGATACAGGTACTGGACCCCTTATCCAGCATCCCAAAATCTGGAAGGACCTGAAACCGGCGACATTCGCAGCTGGAGAGGAACTTCCGGTACGCTGAGTATTCGGGTCTTGGTGCACCAATCCCTTGCTCCATGGGTCTAGCCTTATTTATTTCATGTCTGGGTTAATGGCGCAGAAGCCAGCCTGGTCCACCCCTCATCCCTTTCCCGTCCTGGCTGGGTCTGGCTCGGTGGAAAAATCACCCTGGCTTTAAGTTTGAATTAATTATTATCCAATTTCCACTACACCACACCCCACCCCCAAACCCCAGATCTTAAATCAGTAAACCCCTGTATCCGGCACACGCTCGGTCCCAAGCTTCCCAGATATGGGATCCGGTACATGTAAAAAGGACAGTGGCAGCATGGATAGGAAGTTGTAAATTTCGACAGATGACACAAAACTTAGAAGTATTGTGAACTGTGAGGAGGACAGTGATCGGCTTCAAAAGGACAGAAGAGGCAGGCGGAATGAGAGGAAGAGGGGGGTGGTGGGAGAAAGGAAAGTCACTCTTTCGTGCATGCAAAACAGTTCAAACAGTTGCTTGGTGGTCCAGAATTGAATATTGCTGAAAAGAGAGACAAGTTGCCAAAGCTTTTTGTCTTGCACACATCAGGACAAACGCAAGAATGCCAAATTTCAAGCGATCACAACAATTTATACGACAGGAGATTAGCAGATACAAGGGAAGCAAATCAGTAGAGGCATTAGTGGAGTACAGACAGTGCAGGGTGGAGCTTAAGAAAGCAATTAGGAGAGCAAAGGGGATATAGGAAAGCTCTGGCTGGTAAAAGTAGGGAAAATTCCAAGATATTCTATAAGTATATCAGTGGGAAGAGGATAACCAGGGAAAGAGTAGGGCCCAAAAGGGACCAAGGGGACAGTCTATGGGTGGAGCCAGAGGACATTGCTGGAGTGTTGAATGAATACTTCACATCCGTCTTCACCCAAGAGAATGAAGATGAAGGTATCGAACTTGGGGAGATTGTGAGGTTCTTAAGCAAATTAATATAGGGCATGACAAGGTATTGGAGGTGTTGGCAGTCTTAAAAGTGGACAAAGCTCCAGGTCCAAATGGTATGTGTCCCAGACTGCTAAGGGAGGCAAGGGAGGAGATCGCAGGGGCTCTGACCCGAATTTTTAATTCCTCTTTGGCCACGGGGGAGGTGCCAGAGGACTAGAGCACAGCTTATGTGGTTCTGCTATTTAAGGAGGGTTGTAGAGATAAGCCAGGGAATTACAGGCCAGTGAGTCTCACGTCAGTGGTAGGGAAACTATTGGAGAAATTTCTGAAGGAGAGTATCTATCTCCCCTTGGAGGGACAAGGTTTGATCAGGGATAGTCAGCATGGCTTTGTCAGAGGGAGGTCATGCCTAACAGATCTAATTGAATTTTGAGGAGATAACCAGGTGTGTAGATGAGGGTAGTGCAGTTGATGTACTTTAAATGGATTTCAGCAAAGTCTTTGACAAGGTCCCACATGGGAGACTTTTAAAGAAGGCAAAGGCACATGGGATATAGGGTAATTTGATAAGGTGGATTCAAAATTGGCTTCGTTGTAGGAGGCAGAGGGTGATGACAGAAGGATGCTTTAGTGACTGGAAGCCAGTGTCCAGTGGCGTACCACAGGGATCTGTGCTGGGTCCCCTATTATTTGTCATTGATATAAACGACATAGATGACTATGTGGGGGGTAGGATTAGTAAGTTTGCGGGTGACACATAGATTGGCTGGGTGGTTAACAGTGAGGTTGAGTGTCTTGGGCTACAGGAAGATATAGATGGGATGGTCAATTGGGCAGATAAGTGGCAGATGGAATTTAACCCTGAAAAGTGTAAGGTGATATACTTTGGAAGGAGTAACTTGACAAGGAAGTATTCAATGAACGGCATGGCACTAGGAAGTTCTGAGGAACAAAGGGACCTTGGCATGTGTATCCATAGATCTCTGAAGGCAGAGGGGCATCTTAATGGCATGTTGAAAAAGGCATATGGGATACTTGCCTTTATCAATCGAGGCATGGATTACAAAAGTAGGGAGGTCATGTCGAAGGGTCATGAGGACTCGAAACGTCAACTCTTTTCTTCTCCGCCGATGCTGCCAGACCTGCTGAGTTTTTCCAGGTAATTCTGTTTTTGTTTTGGAGGTCATGTTGGAGTTGTATAGAACCTTGGTGAGGCCACAACTGGAGTACTGAGTGCAGTTCTGGTCGCCACATTATAAGAAGGATGTGATTACACTGGAGGGGGTGCAGAGGGGATTCACCAGGATGTTGCCTGGGATGAAACATTTAAGTTATGAAGAGAGGTTGGATAGACTTGGGTTGTTTTCGTTGGTGCAGAGAAAACTGAGGGGCGACCTGATCGAGATGTACAAGATTATGAGGGGCATGGACAGGGTGGATAGGGAGTAGCTGTTCCCCTTAATTGAAGGGTCAGTCACTAGGGGACATAAGTTCAAGGTGAGGGGCAGGAGGTTTAGGGGGATGTGAGGAAAAACTTTTTTATCCAGAGGGTGATGATGGTCTGGAATCTGCTGCCTGGGAGGGTGGTGGAGGCTGGTTGCCTCACATCCTTTAAAAAGTACCTGGATGAGCACTTGACAGGTCATAACATTCAAGGCTATGGGCCAAGTGCTGGTAAATGGGATTAGGTAGGTAGGTCAGGTGTTTCTCATGTGTTGGTGCAGACTCGATGGGCCAAAGGGCCTCTTCTGCCCTGTGATTCTGTGATAGGGGATTTTGTTTTTATTTATTCATTCAGGGGATGTGGGCGTTGCTGGCTCAGCCAGCATTTATTGCCCATTCCTAATTGCCCTTGAGACTGTCATGGTGGTGAGCTGCCTTCTTGAACAACTGTAATCCTTGTGTTATAGGAATACCCACAGTGCTGTTAGACAGCGAGCTCCAGGATTTTGACCCAATGTCAGTGAAGGAATGGCGATATAGTTCCAGTCAGATGACAAGTGGCTTGGAGGGGAATTTGAAAGTTATGGTGTTCCCAATCATCTGCTACCCTTGCCCTTCTTGATGGTAGAAATTGTGGGTTTAGAAGCTGCTGTTGAAGGAGCCTTGGTGAATTCCTGCAGTGCATCTTGTAGATGGTACACACTGCTGCTACTGTGCATTGGTAGTGGAAAGAGTGAATGTTGAAAGTGGTAAATGGTGTTCCAGTCAAGCAGGCTGCTTTGTACTGGATGGTGTCAAACTTCTTGAGTCTTGTTGAAACTGTATTCATCAAGGCAAGTGGAGAGTATTCCATCACACTCTTGACTTATGCCTTGTAGATGGTGGATAGGCTTTGGACAGTCAGGAAGTGAGTTATTCAATGTAAAATTCCCAGCCTCTGACTTGCTCTTGTAGTCACAGTCTTTATATGGCTTGTCTAGCTTATTTTCTGGTGAATGGTAATCCCCAGGATGTTGATAGTGGGAGATTCATTGATGGTAATGCCATTGAATGTCATGGGGTGATGACATCCTCTTGTTGGAGATGATCATTTGTGGCACTTGTGTAGTGCAAATGTCACTTAGCACTTATCAACCCAAGCCTGCATATTGTCCAGATCTTGCTGCATTTGGACATGGACTGCTTCAGTATCTGAGAAGTTGCAAATGGTGCTGAACAACATGCAATCATCCACAAACATCCCCATTTCTGACCTTGTGATGGAAGGAAGGTCATTGATGAAGATGGTTGGGCCTAGGATACCGCCCTGAGGAACTCCGATTGACTGATGCATTGCAGTAGAAAGCATATGGACATATGAATTAGGAACAGGAGGGAGGTTACTCGGCCCCTCAAGCCTGTCTCATGGCTGATCTGATTGTAACCTCAACTCCAAATTCCCACATACCCCTGATAGCCTTTCCCCCCCACCCCTTGCTTATCAAGAATCTGTTTACCTCTGTCTTAAAAATATTCCAAAACTCTCCTTTCACCTCCTTTTGAGGAAGAGATTTCCAAAGACTCACGACACTCTGAAAGGAAAGGAACTTCTCCTCATCTCTGTCTTAAATTGGCAACCCCTTATTTTTAAACAGTGACCCCTAGTTCTAGATTCTCCCAAAAGAGGAAACATCCTTTCCACATCTACCCTGTCAAGACCACTCAGGATCTTATATGCTTCAATCAAGTTGCCTCTTACTCTTCTAAACTCCAGTGGATACAAGACGAGCCTGTCCAACCTTTCCTCATAAGACAACCCTTCCAATCCAGGTATTAGTCTACTAAACATAGAAAATAGGAGCAGGAGTAGGCCATTTGGCCCATTGAGCCTGCTCCATCATTCAGTATGATCATGGTTGATCCTCTAGCTCAACACCAAACTCCCGCTCTCTCCCCATACCCCTTGACTCCATTAGTGTCTAGAAATCTATTTCCTTCTTAAATATATCCAGTGACTTGGCCTCCACAGCCTTCTGTGGTAGAGAGCTCCACAGGTTCACCACCCTTTGAGTGAAGAAATTTTTCATCTCAATCCTAAATAGCGTAACCCTTATCCTAAGATTGTAATCCTTTGTTCTAGACCCCCCAACAAGGGGAAATATCATCGCTGCATCCAGTCTGTACAGCCCTGTCGGAATTTTATACATTTCAATACGATCGCCTCTCATTCTTCTAAACTCCAGTGAATACAGACCTAGTCGATCCAATCTCTCCTCATACCACAATCCTGCCATCCCAGGAATCAGTCTGGTGAATCTTCGTTGCACTCCCTCTATGGCAAGTATATCCTTTACATAGGTAAGGAGACCAAAACTTCACACAATACTCCAGGTGTGGTCTCACCAAGGTCCTGTACAGCTGCAGTAAGACATCCTTGTTCCTGTCCTCAAGTCTCTCACAATGAAAGCCAACATACCATTTACCTTCCCAACTGCTTGCTGCACCTGCATGCTTGCTTTCAGTGATTGGTGTACAAGGACACCCAGGTCCCTTTGTACGTTAATCCAACAGCTTCATGGTTAATTTTACTTCAGATTTTCTTTCGTGCAATCAAATTCTCAAATGCTGTGGATGGATTTGAATGCTCACTTTGTGTGAATTATTAGCCCAAACTAAGTGTTTACCAAGTAAAATATATCCCAATGAGGAAGAAAGATGGTAAGAGGGGGAAGAAACATCCATGGCTAAGCAAGGAAGTTAAAGGTAACTTAAAGGCAAAAACTAAGGCATACCAAATTGCAAAGGTCAGTGGCAGGCTGGAAGATTTTAAAGATCAACAAAGGGTTACTAAAAAAAATAATAAAAAGAGCAAAGGTAAATTATGTAAGAAAACTAGCACAAAATATAAAAACTGACAGCAAAAACTTCTACAAGTATATAAAAGGAAAGAGAGTTGCTAAAGTGAATGTTGGTCCCTTGGAGGACGAGACTGGAGAGTTAATAGTGGGGAACACAGAAATGGCAGTGACGCTTAATCAATATTTTGCCTCAGTTTTCAAGGTGGAGGACACTAGTACCACCCCAATAGTAACAGGTAGTGCAGAGAGTTTAGGGAAGGAGGAACTTCGAACAATCACCATTACTAGAGAAAAGGTACTGAGCAAACTATTGGGATTAAAGGGTGACAAGTCCCCAGGACCTCATGGCCCACATCCCAGGGTCTTAAAGGAAGTGGCAGAGGAGATAGTGGATGCATTGGCTATAATATTCCAAAAATCCCTGGATTCTAGAAAGGTTCCAGTGGATTGGAAAAATGCTAATATAACGCCCTTATTCAAAAAAGGGGGGAGGCAGAAAGTAGGAAACGATAGACCAGTTAGTTTAACATCTGTCGTTGGGAAATTGTTGGAATCTATTATTAAGGAAGTAGTAATGGGGCATTTGGAAAGTCAAAATGCAATCCATCAGAGTCAACATGGTTTTATGAAGAGTAAATCATGTTTGACTAATTTGTTAGAGTTCTTTGAAGATGTGACAAGCAAAGTGGATAATGGGGATCCTGTAGATGTAGTATTTCTGGACTTCCAGAAGGCCTTTGATAAGGTGCTGCACAAAAGTTTAATACACAAGATAAGATCACACAGAGTTAGGGGTAATATATTAATTTGGATAGAGGATTGGCTAACCAACAGAAAGCAGAGTGTCAGGGTAAATGGGTCTTTTTCTGGATGGCAAGCTGTAATTAATGGGGTGCCACAGTGTTCGGTCCTTGGGCCCCAACTATTTACAATCTATATTAATGACTTGGATTCAGGGATAGAAGGTACTATAGCTAAATTTGCAGATGACACCAAAATAGGTGGAAAAGTAAGTTGTAATGAAGAAATAAGAAATTTACAAATGGATATGGACAGGTTAGGTGAATGGGCCAAAATTTGGCAGATGGAGTTTAACGTGGATAAGTGTGAGGTTATCCATTTTGGTCAGAAGAATAAAATGGCAACTTATTATTTAAATGGAGAGAAACTTCAGAATGCTTCAGTGCAAAGGGATCTGGGTGTCCTCGTGCATGAATCTCTGAAAGCCAGTATGCAGGTACAGCAGGTAATAAGGAAGGCAAATTGGATTTTGGCATTTATTGCTAAAGGAATAGAGTATAAAATAGGGAAGTGTTGTTGCAACTATACAAGGCATTGGCAAGACTGCACCGGGCGTACTGTGCACAGTTTTGGTCCCCTTACTTGAGGAAGGATGCAGTTACATTGGAGGCAGTTCAGAGGAGGTTCACTAGATTGATTCCAGAGATGCGGGTCTTGTCTTATTAGGAGAGATTGAGCAGTTTAGGCCTATACTCGCTAGAGTTTAGAAGGATGAGAGGAGATCTAATTGAGGTATATAAGATGCTGAAGGGGATAGACAAAGTAGACGCAGAGCGGATGTTTCCCCTTTGGGGCATTCTAGAATGAGAGGCCATAGTTTTAGGCTAAGGGGTGGTAGATTTAAATCTGAGAAAAGTAATTCCTCCTCATCTCTAAAGGTCATGAATCTGTGGAATTCACTACAGAATCACAGTGCAGAAGAGGCCCTTCAGCCCATCAAGTCTGCACCGACACGTGAGAAACACCTGACCTACCTACCTAATCCCATTTACCAGCACTTGGCCCGTAGCCTTGAATGTATAGACGTGCCAAGTGCTCATCCAGGTACTTTTTAAAGGATGTGAGGCAACCCGCCTCCACCATCCTCCAAGGCAGTGCATTCCAGACCGTCACCACCCTCTGGGTAAGAAAGTTTTTCCTCACATCCCCCCTAACCTCCTGCCCCTCACCTTGAACTTATGCCCCCTTGTGACTGACCCTTCAACTAAGGGGAACAGCTGCTCCCTATCCACCCTGTCCATGCCCCTCATAATTTTGTACATCTCGATCAGGTCGCCCCTCAGTTTTCTCTGCACCAACGAAAACAACCCAAGTCTATCCAACCTCTCTTCATAACTTAAATGTTTCATCCCAGGCAACATCCTGGTGAATCCCCTCTGCACCCCCTCCAGTGCAATGACATCCTTCCTTTAAAGTGGCAACCAGAACTGCACACAGTACTCCAGCTGTGGCCTCACCAAGGTTCTATACAACTCCAACATGACCTCCCTACTTTTGTAATCTATGCCTCGATTGATAAAGGCAAGTGTCCCATATGCCTTTTTCACCACCCCACTACCTCAGAGTGCAGTGGATGCCGAGATACTGAATAAATTTAAGGAGGAGATAGACAGATTTTTTATTAGTAATGGGTTGAAAGGTTATGGGGAGAGGGCGGGAAATTGGAGTTGAGGCCGAAATGAGATCAGCCATGATCGTAATGAATGGCAGGGCAGGCTCAAGGGGCTGAATTGCCTACTCCTGCTCCTAGTTCTTATGTTCTAAACCTCAGGATTACAAGTCTATTAGCTTAAAAGTGATACTATCTATATATGAATAATATCCTTTTTTCATGTCAGTCACCATATATTGCTTCAATGGAGCTGTTACATTAGAACAAACCACTAATGTGTTTGGCTTAAGACAAACCGCAGTAAACATAACTACACTCCAAGTTACAGACTACCCATGAGCAACACCATGACAGACTTACTAAAATGGAGCACAGGAGAATGAAAGAAAAAGCTTGTAAGAATGTTCTTTAGGAGATAAAGTAGCATATTAATAATTTAGTTCTTCACATTGATAGTTCCTAAATGCATGTAGTTTTAAATTCTTTGCAAAATGCGCAACACATATCAGATTACAGCCCCAGTTTATTCTGCTATAATCTGAAGGATACCCAGAAACTAAAAGAATTTATATTGGAAAACCTTTGTCCGAGAGCATTTAAGAGTGCAAAAGGAAATGGCAAAAAGGATTACCAAGATCAAATGTGTGTTCAAGAACAATTCAACAACATTCAAATTCCAAACTCAGCCATATCAAATGTAATAGAGTACGGCTATTTTTATTTAGTCATTCACAGATGCAGGCATCATTGGCTAGGCCAGCATTTATTGCCATTCCTAATTGCCCTTGGGAAGGAATTGACTTTTTGAACAACTGCAGTCTGTGTGTTTTAGGAACAACCACAGTGCTGTTAGGAAGGGAGTTCCAGGATTTTGACCCAGCGCCAGTGAAGGAACAGTGATATAGTTCCAGTCAGGATTGCATGCGGCTTGGAGGAGAACTTGCAGGTGGTGGTGTTCCCATGCAGCTGCTGCCCTTGTCCTCCTAGGTGGTAGAGGTCACAGGTTTAGAAGGTACTGTTGAAGGAGCCTTGGTGAGTTGCTGCAATGCACTTTGTAGATTTACACAACCCTGCCATTGTGCATCAGTAATAGAGGGAGTGAATATTTGAGGTGGTGGATGGGGTGTCAATCAAGTGGGCTGCTTTGTCCTGGATGGTTTTGAACTTCTTGAGTGTTGCTGGAACTGCACTCATCGAGACAAGTGAAGAGTATTCCATCACACTTCCAACTCCTGTCTTGTCGATGGTCGACAGGCTTTGTGGAATCTTGAGATAAGTTACTCGCTGCAGAATTCCCAGCCTCTGACTTGCTCTTGTAGCCGTGGTATTTATATGGCTGGTGCCATTCAGTGTCTGGTCAGTTGTAACTACTAGGATGTTGATAGTGGGGGATTCAGCAATTATTTCATTGAATGTTAAGGGAGGATGGTTGGATTCTCTCTTGTTGGAGTTGGTCAATGCCTGGCACATGTGGCTCGAATATTACTTGCCACTTGTCAGCCCAAGCCAAGTGTTGTCGAGGTCTTGCTGCAAATGGACACCAGCTGCTTCAGTGATTGAGGACTTGTGAATGGTGCTGGACATTGTGCAATCTTCATCAAACATCCTGACTTCTGATAAAGGGAAGGTTGTTTAACAGCTGAATATGGTTGGGTCTAGGATGCTAGCCATGTCCCGAGACTGAAATTATTGACCTCCAGCAATCACATCTATCTTTTGTGCTAGGTATGATTATTATCTGTAATAATATGTGAACAACAACACAGACATTGCTCCCTGCAGGATTCCAATGGATGTTAAAATCAAATGACTTTCCATGTGCTCGTTCTTAATTCGCCACTGTTGACCTCAACACTTGAAGTGAATACAGTGGAAACTATTTGGCTATTTGTTCACACTTCAGATGAACAAACAATAACTTCCAATTATATTATGTCATTAATGTAATTAGCATCCTAAGGTGATCAACACTAGTGCTATCAAATAAGCATTGACATTTCATCATATAAGAATTAGAACGGGTGACTAAAGTCAAAGAGATAGGTTTTAGGGGCCATGTTAAAGGAGGAGAAAGAGAGAGTGGTGTCAACTGTGTTAGTTAAAGCCACTTCCTCCTCTGGTGGTCTGAATTTACACTGCTGTTAGCAACTGGTTCTATTCTCAGCTCCTTTTACGAGAATCAGATCAAGTGTTTTGTCTGTAAAGCATCCAAATAAAATAGCACTCCAGCATCATGTTTGGTCATCACTTTCGGTATCAAACCTTTCTTGCAGCATTGTTTCATAGCATATATAATAGATATGACAGCAACATCCATTAGCTGGATCACAGACACCATGGCCGGAATTTTACTGTCCCAATGCAAAATGAGGTGAGCCATTCTAAACTTCATTGGCTTCGACGGAACTGTAAAATCCCGCTGCTGTAAAATTCTGCCCCATGTTTTTCCAGGGGAATCCCACCTGCCATCTTCACCATCCCAGCACCCCTTTTTCAGACTGTTTGGTGGAATTGCCCAGAAATCCCACCAGCTGTATCTCCTGCACATCTCCATAAAGTATCTGGGCTACACCATGCCCAATTCAAAAATTGGCAAGCAATTCAAGAGTGATAGGTGGCATTTTAAATAGGAGCATCAAGAAAGAAGTCATAAGATCTGCAGATCTTTGGGCAGATCAGCCTAGTCCCCCCACCTACGCTGTTAGCTGTATGAAACAGGTAGGTGTTGCTCTGAAATCCCACTGGGTTCATAGGGTGGACTCCCTAGCAACAGTTCCCAGGATTTGGAACAGAATCAGTATAAGACCAGAGCAGTAGGTAGATGTTTCACTCTTATGCATGTCAGTGCATGGTGCTGCTGAAACTTTAAGGCCAAATTCATTAAATATGTTGAGCACCATAGAGAGATGAAGAATGTTGTAGCACACAAACATAACATCCCTGCCTTTACCTCTCTGAAAAAGGATGGAATCATCACTGAGGGTTAGCAAAATGTTTCTAGCCAAAGATGCACCATCCAACTTGTTAAACCTATGCTGAGCTCCTTTAAGTTGATCAGTACAGCTAATCTTTCAGGTCTATCTGACCTCGTCTTGCTGGGAAAAACAAATTAATTTACTGAGAAAGTTGAAACTGAATCTTCTTAAATTTGACATTGATCCACATAAGGCAATGTTAGGTGAAATGACCAAAAGCTTGGTCAAAAAGTTTGAAGAAGGTTATTAAAGGAGGAAAGACAGGTAAAGATGTGAATGGATTTTGAGACCATATGCACACAAGACAGTCCTGATTGACATGGAACTTGATAAGCTGAACATTGGCACAGCTTCCCTACAAGAGATCAGGTTCACCAAGAGTGAATCACTGAAAGAAAATCATTACACATTCATCTGGCAGGAGAAGAGTTCAGAAGAAAAGTGTGAGTGAGGGTAGGCTTCTCTGTATGGAACCCACTATCGATGGTATAACCTCTCACAAGTGGCTCTGAATGTGTTCACTCCTTTGCCTCTCAACTCAAACAGGGCAAGTTAACCTCATGAGTTTCCAACAGTGTGCTCCACTACAGAGGCAAAAGACCAGTTCTGTGAGGAGTTGGAGACTGCTATCAGCAGAATCCCTAAGTCAGAACATTTCAATAAATTGGGGGATTTCAATGTAAGAGTGGGAATGGACCATAAAGCATGGCCCTCCTGGCTTGGACATCATGGCCTAGGAAAGATAAATGCAAACAGACAGCAACTATTTGAGTTTTGTTGCTACCACGAGCGTTGTGTAGCTATCACCTTACTTCAGAACAAGCCATACCATGAGGTGTCCTGGAGACGTCCAAGATCAGGCCATTAGCAGTAGCTGGATCTGATCATCACCAGGTATGACTCTCTGAACAACGTTCTCAACGCACACAGCTACCATAGAACTAACTGTGTTACAGATCACTCCATGGTGTGCCCAAGGTTAGGATACAACCTTTGAAACTTTTTCATACTGCCTACCCAGATAAAAACAGTTCCTTGATTCGATTGACCATGTGCTCTCCAGCATTCCCACACAAAATACAGAAGCAAAATGGAACATACTTTGACGCATTATCAACAATACTGAACTTTCAACATACGGGAATCAAGAGTGAAAAAGTGCTAACTGGTTTGAAGCTTAAGTCACTGCGATAGAACCTGTCATTGAAGCCAAGCGTTCCGCTCTCATTAAATACAGGAGATATGAGCAAAAAGACTCTGAATGCACTAAGAACCACTCAGAGTGAAGTCCAGCAGACTGTTAGGTGGTGTGCCAGTGACAACTGGTTACAATTTAGCCAGAATATCCAGATGCCCTTCGACACACGTTAAGAGCGTAGGAAGGGATCAAAAAGGCAACAGATCCATCAGCCAAGAAATCCATTGAAAACCAAGGCAGGAGGAGAGGTCATCACTGACTGCAACAAACAGTTGGAGAGATGGATGGAACACTACCTTGTGATGTACTCTAGGGAGAACACTGTCACCAAGGAAGCTCTAGGCACCATAGAAACCCTAACAGAGCTGGATTTAGGCCCCACAGTGAAGGAACATGGCAAAGTTTTTGACTTGCTTGCCATGGGCAAAGCTCCAGGTGATAATGCCATACTGCCTGATCTCATCAATCACTGGAAACCACCTACTCTATCATCCGCACAAACTTCTCTGTCTGCTGGAAGGAGGGGGCAGTGCCCCAGGATATGGATGAAGCAAAGATTGTGACCCTGTACAAGAACAAGGGATACAGAACAAGGGCAATCACAGAAATTGCCTCTGTTGCCCTTGTCAGATTGCATATTCTGGCTGAATGCATCTACCCCAAATCCCAGTGTGGTCTCAAAGCTGGAAGATCTACAGTTGACACAATCTTGTCAGTCTGGCAGCTGCAAGAGAAGTGCCATGAACAAAGGAAACCACTATATATTTCCTTCATCAATCACATCAAGGCATTCGACCATGTGTACAGAGGCAGTCTATTTATAAGCAAAGAAATGCTGGAAAAACTCAGCAGTCTAGCAGCATCAGTGAAGAGTGAAACAGAGTTAACGTTTCGAGCCCATGTGACTCTTCTTCTGAGAGCAGTGCAAATTCAGACCACTAACAGAGGAAGCAGCTTCATCTGACACAGCTGAGGATCACATATGGGCACCTATAGCTGACTTTGAGGGCTCACTTGAATTCTTTGTCTGTTGGAGCTTTCAACAGCCTTGAGTTTTGAATCCACCTTCCATGTTGTTAAGGAAGTTCTCACTCTAGATAACTGATTGACATAGAAATTATTGATGCTGTGCTGGAGAATGCTGCTAGTCAGAGTAAAGAAGAGGCCAAAACAGATGAAAGCAAAGGACCCAGATCCCACGTACCCCTTCCCCTGCCCCCAACCACCACCACACATCACCTCCAAGGCCATAAGTTGTAATTCTGTGCAATTATGGAGGAAGCAACTGACAACTAAGATAGCTTTTCCAATCATAGATGTTGTCTTTAGCAGGAGGACTATTAATTCCACTGCACTTCTATGAGCTAGATATAATTGATAGTATTGGGATGAACATGCTATTAACAGGAAGCAAACCGCAATCACACAGCATATTATGAAATGACTGGACTTCACCTTGATGTTTTATATGGTACTCAAATTTTCATCATGCAAAATCTTAATAATCTCTTTGATGTTTTGTTATGATCCCAGCTGACGTTGCTATTGGACAAGCCAGATCCCAGAGTGGAACCCGGCTTGATAGATCTTAACTTTTATTTTTTTGTTTAGAAACGTGGAGAGTGGCTACTGAATGAAGTCACAGGAGTCAGCTGATGAAAATTTTAACAAAAGAATAGAACATTTATTAAACATGAAAAGATGAACTACATTACTCCTTCACCCAAACTATACCTTTACTGATATATACAGATTCGTAAGGATAACACAAGTTATAAAGCTATCTTATACTCTCATGTTCACAGTAAGTACACAGTCTATGCAAACCAATAGGCGACCTGTGGTCAGGCACACCACACCCTGAAACCAAGTGACAGTTGCCACCCCAAACAGATGCTATGGATCCTTCATTTATTCCCTCCAGACACTTGTCACACCGTGAATCATCTGGTCTTACTGAATTCCGTCTTTCACACAAGGGTCCCAATCTCCACTTTCAAAGAACTCGCTTTGGAATCTTCTCCCAAATGACGCTTTCTCTCGGACACCTTCCACAAGGGTCCACCTCCAGGGTTTTGAACTCTCCTTATGTTCCTCACCCCTGGATTGCCAGGTGCATTCAAGCTTTGCCTTCCATGCATTCTCTCTCAGGTACTCACATGTCCATAGTAAGGAGTCACCAACCTTTTGGCTGTATCCGCGAATCTTCCGGCTTCTCGCAAGCCTATTTTGCTTTAAGTCTGCGTCCTGCAGCTTTCTCCCTTTAAGCTTGGAGCCTTCCTCTGCTTATGCCTCTAGACTTAGCTTAACAGGACCTTTTCCAGATTCCTGTCCATCCTTTGGCAAGAAGGCCTTGGGACTTTCCTTTTTTTGTCCCACACCCTGAAATCTTCTGCTGTTCTTAAAGGAATATGCTTTCTACAGTTCCCTCTCCTGCCTAGCTCCTCCTGGCTCCTGGTTTCAACTGAACTGAAACTACTTTTCTATTTTTCTCCGTCCCTGTGGGCCTGTCTCCCTGGACCTGTGTTGCTGGGCAACAGCACAGTTTTTCTTCCTTGTGTTTGTTTTAACTTCACTTCAGGAGTCATAAAACCTCATTAGAATGCAGACATCTTTAAAAGCGAAACCAAAACTCAAGTTCCCTGCTTTCTTACAATACAAATGCACATAGGGCAAAATTTTTCGCTCGGTCAGCCGCCGGCCTGACCCACTCGAGCATAAAATGACGTCGGGCGAGCGTCCCGATGTCAACGCGCAATCGCACAATATTTCATTCGGCAGGCATGTGCCAGAGTCAACAGTGCACCTGTCAACAATTAAAAGGCCTTCCAGTTGGCAGGTAGGCGAAGAGACCAAGTGGCCTTCGCACCTTTTAGCAGACATCATCCAAGGGCGAGATGAGGCTACCTGAAGCAAATAAAAATAAAATAAAACATTTAATTAGTAACATGTCCCTGCTCATGTATCAGTCACATGAGGAAACGTTTTATAACATTTTTAATTTCTTTTTTTTAAAAAAAACTCTCCATCTCCTTGAGGCAGCTCTGTGCCTCAGGGAGATTTTCAAGCACTCATTCGCGCGCATGCAAGAAGTTTGTGCTTGCCACACTTGCACACCCCACCCTCCCCCACACAGGCAGCGCTGAGCCCTGCCACTTGCGTTTCACCCTGGGTGGGCCTTAATTGGCCCGCCAGTGTGAAATCACCTTCTGGCTTCGATTGCAGGCGGCTGCCGGCTTTCCGACCATGCCCGCCTGACAAGGGTGAAATTCTGCCCATATAACTTAAAACTATCTCCAGTTCCTAACAGTTTTATTACACGTATTAAATTTCCTGTAGTGTTTCTTTTACGTTTAACTGTGCTATCTCATAGAAAATGCTTAATTTGAACTGTCTGATCATTTGAATTCTTCATGAACAAAATTAATTCTGAATTAATTGAGCTGACTGCACAAACTTTTTCATGTGTAAGCGCAGTGTTCTTTCTTCCCTGATCTTCTCATTTCTGTTCTGCTCTGCTGAAGAGCGTAATTCATGGAAGGCTTATGGTTCCACAGACAATAGAACTTTCTTGAATACTCAGGTCTGGCCATGGAGAGCGGAGGTTACCACAATCAAACCTGATGCATTCCTCCCTGCTGCTTCCAGCAAGTTCCAGGATGATGATTAGGCCTGGTAAACCTGACCAGTTTTGCTGGTCACCCAAGAGTGCTAAAGGCAATTGTACCACACTCTTATCCTACCAGTTGACTGACTATGATGTTACTAACTCAGCACAGAATAAAGATTGAACTGAGACTTTCTTGTTGTCTTTGTGCTGCAGCAAATGATGCTTTTAGGAGTATAGAGACAGGAGTATGCCATTCAGCCTTTTGAGCCTGCTCTGCCATTCAATTAATCATGACCGATCTCTCTATATCCTTTGGTATGCTTACCTAACAAAAATACCTCTAGGGAAGTATATAGTGTGTATTATTGCAGTTTTATTTGAAGCCGGTCAGCTGAGCTGCATAGTCTTGGTAGCAGTTTTCTGCTATGGACTCATTTGGCCTAATACCATTTTTCATTATAGTGAAACATGAAATTGAAGAAATATCAGCATTTTGGTTTCTTTGCATTACCTTATTCACTGCTGGCTGACAGGCAATGCTCACAAAGAAGCTGACAGACCCACTGGCATACAGGGAGTACCTGAATTACTATACTACAATACAGTTTGTAATAACTGTTGTTTACTTAAATTTTGTTGATAATTGAGATTCTTGTCTTTATCACCTATTTCTGGAGTTTCAAATTTGGTTGTGTTCCCAATTTCTGTTTTAATGATTAAGCGCTGCAGCTTAATTTGAAATCTGTACTCAAAGTAAAATGACACCATTCGTTGAATAGCTGCAGTTGCTTGCTATCACATATCTACTAGAGAAAGCAGAGCTAAGGAAGACTCAAAGATAATCAGTTGCCACTTATTAGCATAAATAATGGAAGACTTCAGACTTCAAGAGCAGCAATGCACAGGTCAAATATCAGCACATCTTCATTTTTGTAAAACTAATTTTAATGTTCATTAGTGTAAATAGAGACCTTTTGTGTTCTGCTCATACAATGATAGCATCACTACATCTGGAGAATGCCACAACTGGTATTTTATTTAAGGTTGAGATGCGAGGCCACAATAATGCTATTATTTGAAAGTTGAGTAGTAAAACGGTTAGTGCTCTTGCCATTTTATTAACAAGCTAGCATTAAATTTCAGTATCTATCAATAGATCTATGGATCTATCTATCCATCTTATACAGGTAGTTCTGCTCTTTTGGATCCATACCTGGCCAACATAGAGATTATTGACGCTGTGCTGGAGCATGCTGCTAGTCAGAGTAAAGAAGAAGCCAGAGCAGATGGAAGCAAAGGAACTAAGTCTCATATACTCCTCCGCCACCATGCTACCAACCCACCCACTTCCCTGCCACCACCTCCATGGTCATATATTGTTATTCTGTGCAATTAATGAGGAAATGACAAGAAGGCCATAAATTGCTTAGCAAACAGAAAGGCACCTGGCAAGGATGGAATCCCAGCTGAACTGTTCAAGCATGGAAAGTCCCATCCAATACCACACCTTCATGATCTTCTCCATCCACTCTTCTGCAGGAGAGTAGCTCCATTCTACAGGAGATGCAAATGTGGTCAAGGAAACCTCCTGCGTTACCACCTACTGCTACTCCTCAGCGATGAGTACTCCTCCATGTTGAAATCCACTTGGAAGAAGCACTAAGGGTGGCAAGGGCACAGAATGTACTCTAGGTTTGTCTTCAATGTCTATCAGTAACACTGGTTTGCTAGCATCACTACAGACTGAGCTGGCCGAGTCCTAAAGGACAAAGCTGCTAGGGTGGGTCTGCGGCAGGTGGTGAGGGAACCAGTAAGAGGGAAAAGCATTCTTGGCTTCGTCCTCACCAATCTACCTGTCATATGTACATGTGTCCATGACAGTATTGGTAGGAACGACCACTTTACTGTCATTGTGGAGCCAAAGCCCCACCTTCACATTGAGGGTACCCTCCATCATATTGTGTGGTACTACCACCGTGCTAAATGGGATAGATTTCGAATAGATCTAGCAACCCAAGACTGGATATCATGAGGCGATGTGGGCAATCAGCAGCAGCAGAATTGTACTCGAACACAATCTGTAACCTCATGGTCCAGCATAACCCACACTCTATCATTACCATCAAGGCAGGGGATCAACCCTGGTTCAATGAAGAGTGCAGGAGGGCTTGCCAGGAGCAGCACCAGGCATACCTAAAAATAAGGTGTCAACCTGGTGAAGGTACAATGCAGGACAACTTGCATGCTAAACAGCAGAAGTAGCATGCAATAGACAGAGCTAAGCAATCCCTCAACCAATGCATCACATCTAAGCTCTGCAGTCCTGCCACAGACTGTTGTGAATGGTGGTGGACAATTAAATAACTCACTGGAGGAGGAGGCTCCACAAATATCACCATCCTCAATGATGGAGAAGCCCAGCACAGCAGTGCAAAAGATAAAGCGAAAGTATTTGAAACTATCCTCAGCCAGAAATTCTGAGTGGATGACCCATCTCGACCTCCTCCAGAGATCCCCAGCATCTCAATGCCAGTCTTCAGCCAATTCAATTCACTCCACGTGATGCCCTGGAGCTGAGATAATTATCCTGCAGCAACCACAACCATCTTCCTTTGTGTTAGGCATGACTCCAACCAGTAGAGGGTTTTGCCCCGTATTCCCATTGATTCTAGTTTTGCTAGGGCTCCATGATGCCACACTCGGTCAAATGCTGCCTTGATATCAAGGGCAATCACTTCACCTCACCTCTGGAGTTCAGCTCTTTTGTCCCTGTTTGAACAAAGGCTGTAATGAGGTCAGGAGATGAGTGGATCTGGCAAAACCCAAACTGAGCGTCAGTGAGCAGGTTACTGCTAAGCAAGTGCCACTTGATAGCACTGTTGATGATCCCATCCATCAGCAAAATGGGATACTCTTCACTTGCCTGGATGAGTGCAGTTCCAACAACACTCAAGAAGCTTAACACCATCCAGGACAAAGCAGCCCGTTTGATTGACACCACATCTGTCATTTTCAACATTCACTGCTTCCAGCACTGACGCATAGTGGCAGCAGTATGCACCATCTATTAGATACACTGTAGCAACTTACCAAGGCTCCTTCGACAGCATCTTCTAAACCTGTGCTCATTACCATCTAGAAGGACAAGGGCAGCAGACACATGGGAACACCACCACCTGCGACTTCCCCTCCAAGTCACACACCATCCTGCCTTGGAAATATATCGCTGTTCCTTCACTGTTGCTGGGTCAAAATCCTGGAACTCCCTAACAGCACTGTGGGTGTACCTACACCACGGACTGCAGCGGTTCAAGAAGGCAGCTCACCACCACCTTCTCAAGGTCAAATAGGGAAGGGCAATAAATGATCAGCTAGCCAGTGACGCTCACATCCCAGGAATGAATAAAAAAACAGAGATGGATAATGCAAGAATCATCATTATTCAAAAACAAGAGAGACAAAAAGGAGATTGCAATTATTACAGGGGCACCTCACTCCTTAACATCACAGGGAAAGCCTTTGCTAGGATTATACTAAAAGACTCCAACTACTTTCAGACCAAGAGTACCCAGAAGCAGAATGCAGATTCTGTGCCGATAGATCTTTCGTGGACATGATCTTCTCATATGCTAGCTACAAGGGAAGTGTAGGGAACAGGGTATACCTCTTTATCTTACTTTCGTAAATTTCACCAAGGCATTCAATACCGTCAGGACAAAGCAGGACTCCACAAGGTTTTTGGGAAAATTGGCTGTCCACCAAAGCTCCTCAGTCTCATTCACTGCTTCCATGACAACAAACACTGCAGTGGACAGTTTGATAGCTCCACTCCTGACAGTTTCAGAGTGAAGAATGGAGTGAAACAGGGCTGTGTCCTAGCCCCCATTCTTTTTGGTATCTTCTCCTCCATGCTCCTGACCTTTGCCCTCCCTACAGATATGAAAAGAATCTACTTCATGCTGGGTCAGATAGTAAGCTCTACAATCTATCAAGGCTGAAAGTCAAGTCAAAGCCACATCACGTCCTGATCAAAGAATTTCTCTATGCTGACGATGCTGCATTAGTCGCCCATATGGAAACTCAGATACAAAGACTCATGGACTGTCTGGCCCATGCCTGTGACCTGTTTTCCCTAACTATAACTGTCAAAAAAACATGATCATGGGACAAGGTTTCACATATCCCCCCTTGATCACATTAATTAACATGCTGCTGGAAGTGGTTAGCAAATTCTGCTGCCTCAGGTCCATAGTGACAGGCAATCTGTCCCATGATGCAGAACTTGATACACTCTTAAGGAAAGCAGCTCCCAGCTCTGTCCAACTCAGGAAACACACTTTGAATGACATCGAGCTGACCCTCAGGGCCAAACTGATGGTTTATAAGGCCTATGTTTTCAGCATCTTGCTGTTAGGCTGTGAAACACGGATGACTTACAGCTATCAAGAAAAGCAGCTCAACAATTTCCATCTTCATTGTCTGCAGTGCATTGTGGGTATATCCTGGCAGGACAACATCATGAATGCAGCAGTCCTCTCAAAGGCAAAACTCTCATGTTTGTTAACGCTCATCACAGAGGTGGCTTCCTAGACTTGGGCACATCTGCACACCCAAGGATATTCTGTATGGTGAGGTAGCCAGAGCCAGATGACCAGTGCTCTGTTTCAAGGATGTTTGCAAGCATGACATGAAGGCCCCAAACATCGATTATCACACCTCAGAGTCACTAGCTGATGACAGAAGAAAATAACGCAACCTCCTGTGGGCTGGCATGCACCGCCTCAATGGCAGACACCAATGCTGAAAACAATAACAACAACAACGACAAGTGCAGCACTTGTGGCAAAAACTGCCTCTCAAGGATTGGCCTCTTCAGCCATCAGCAAAGATACACCAAATGAAGACACCTGATGTTTACTATGTGTCCATCACCTTTTGTATATTGGAAGGATGCTGACGCGACTGATAGCTGATACTGATTTTTTGCAATTCCCTATCAAAGTCTAGCTTATAACGTAAAACATTATAAATCTTCCAATCCGAGACACAATTTCACAATCCTGCTATCTTGAGATCCTGTGGCGTGCACACCACTTCAAGTCTGATAGTGCAGCTATCACTGCAGAAAATATAACATTTGAGGAAAATAAAACATTCGTTAACCAACAGAATCAACATAAATAATGCCACAAAGGTGTCAGCTATACATGCGGCAATTTATTGTTAAAGTTCAGTACACAAACGATTAATTCTATCAGTTTTGTATTTTAAGTCCCATAATCAGAGGTAGTTATAAGAATGGCTACATAACACATAATCGGTATTTAGTTCTTGTGTTTCTGGGACTCCTTTACTGATGCTGTCTTTTATCTTGGTTTCATTTTCATAGTGCACTTAGTTCTGAGAAGTCAACTTGTTGCAGCATTAAGATGGCCAGTGACCGAAACCAAAATTAACAAGGATATTGCCTGGGACAGATGTCATCAATGAATTGGGGCAGACAAGTGAACTCAGGATTTAAAATGAATAAGTTGAGGCATACTTTTAACACTGAGAAGGTGAATACACATGTTAATGTAAAATGTGTTACTGCAAACCCTCATGACAAGTATTTATCAACTGCCTCTTGCTTTTATCTACTGAACCGGGCTCATTGTAGCATGGGTTATTCAAGTGGAAGGGATTTGCAATATGGTCTGCCTGTTTTTCAATTTTTTGATGTTTATAGCATAGTGCAGAATCAGAAAATAGATGCAATATCAGAATAGCTGTGTGAAGACAGGGTTTGCATATGAATACTGCCTTAAAGTCACTTTTAAAATATTTCCATTCTTCTTGTTGAGCTTCTTCAGTGTATGGGAAAGCTTATGCATACAGAAATCTGAAAATCGCATTGTTGCCTTGTGTGGACTGATACTCAGTTGGAATAAAAAAGCAACCCTAATGTTTATGTGTATGACACTGGTGGGAAATGAGATCATGTTGTAAGGTAGCATGCAGTTTGCAGGATCTTGAGATAATTACTGACAAAGAAGAATGTTTGACCCTTATTAATTTATTAATCAGGGAGATTCTAACACCCCTCCATATAGCATTGAATTGTTTCTTTAAAAAAACTCCCAAGATTTTTACTTTCACAACTCTTTCTGGAGTTTTATACAACATTGATCATGGAGTCATTTGCGAAACAGGAGGAGGCCATTTGGTCCATGCTAGCTCAGGCAAAGCAATCCAGTCAGTCTTACGCACCTGCTTGGTTCACGTAGCACCGCAAATTTAATTTGTTTACGTGCATATCCAATTTCCTTTTGAAATCATTGATTACCTCTGCTTCCTCCATCCTTGTGGGGAGAGAGTTCCAGGTCATTACCATTCACAGTGTAAAGATATTCTTCCTCACATTCCCCCATAAGTCTTGCCCAAAATCTTGGATTTATGCCCCGTAGTCCTTGTGCCACCATCTGCTAATGGGAACAGCTTTTCCTTGTCTGCTGTATCGAAACTTGTCATAATCTTGTACATCTCTATCCAAGGAGAACAACCCCAGCTTCTCCAACCTAAACCTGTAGCTAAAATCACTCTTTGCATCTAGAAAGATTTCCTGATGTTCATCTTAAAATAGCGTTTTAGTAGTTTAAACCTATATTTTAATTTTTGAGTAATACATTATTCCAAGTTAGCTTTCTCCATACTCTTAGAACTCCTGCATATCTTTTAGAAGATCACCTCTCAAAGCCCCAGGTTTCTTTAACTTTCTCCTAACTCAGACCCCTGACACTAGTGTACAACTATAATTGAATGGTTCTGGGCAACCAAAACTGGATGTCATTCAACTTGAGGTCAGACTAGAGATTGATTGATTGATTTTTACTGGTTGTTGCTGAGTTACTTGAGGTGTTTGGAGGCTTGTATTGTTAGCCGAATTTAGTGAAGTCTTCAGGGAGTGGTGTGACATGGGGTAAAGGCATTGATTCTGATTTCAAGAGTTCTACTCAAAGCACTTCCTCTAAGTCATTGGCGTTGTAGTTTTTATCCCTCTCAGTTTTCAGCTTGACATGGAGAGTCAGCAGAGGAGAAGCTGCTTGAAGAGAGTGGGAAGCTGGGAGGAAAGTGCTCTCATTAGGAGGCTACCTGCACCCAGGATCTTAAGGGAGCAATTATCCTACCTCAATCTAAACAAGGAATAGTGTGTGTGCAACATCTCTGCTTCACCAAGGAGGCGCTTACTGAATTATTCCATCTGGTAGAGGCAGGATTGCAGCCTCAGCTCAGGGCGAAGACAGCATTACCAGTGCCTGTAAAGGTGACTCTGGCCTTGAACTTCTTAACACAGTTCCTTTAGGCTTGGAGTGGGCAATATCTCCAACACCTCACGGTTCACCGTTCACTGCTGTATAAGAGAGGGTATTGACTTCCTATCAAATGAGAGAGGAATACATTACATTCGCTGTTTCCAGTGAGAAGCAGGCAGTGAATGCATACAGCTTTCCCAGGATAGTGGCATTCCCCATGATGCAGACTTTCATTGACTGCACAGAACATTACTTTGCAGGCTCCTAAATCCAAACTCGGAGATATACCACAACCACAAAGGATTCCACTGCCTCAATATCCAGTTGGTGTGACCATACGCAATATGTCTTGCAGATCAATGATCAGTATCCTGACAGTAGTGATGATGCCTTGGTTCTGCACTGGACTGTTCTACAATCTGCATTTGAGCCACCTCGAGAAACCTTAGGGCGACTACTGGGTGACCAGGGCTATCCATTGACCACATGGTTCATGACTCTGGAGTGCAACCCACACACGTGGGACAATAATAAATAAGAAGAGATATGCTGTTACATGAAATGCCATTGAGCAGAACACTGGGGTGCTTAAGCAACAGTTCCAATGCTTAGACTTCTCTGAAGGAATCCAACATAAAGTAGTACACAACACAAAGATAGACAGGAACGCAAGCTTGCCGGAAGACATAAAGAACCTACAAATGGATTTAGATAGGTTAAATGAGTGGACAAAACTTTAGCGGGAAGAATAATAACACAGTATGTTATTTAAATGGTGAGTGACTGCGGAACTTTACAGTACAGAGGGATCTGGATCTTCTGGTACATTTATCACAAACTGTTAGTATGGAGATACAGCAAGTGATTAGGAAAAAGCAGATGAATGTTAGCATTTACTGCAAGGGGAATCGAGTATAAAAGTAGGCAAGTATTGGTACAGCTGTACAGGGCCTTAGTGAGACCATATGTGGAGTACTGCGCACAATTTTGGTCTCCTTACTTAAGAAAGGATATAATTGCATTAGAAGCAGCTCAGAGAAAAGGTTGACTCAACTGATTGCAAGGATGAAGGGTTATTTTATGAGGAAAGGTTGGACAGACTAGGCCTGTATCCATTGGAGTTTAGAAGATTGGAGAGGTGATCTTATTAAAGCATATAAGATTGTGAGAGGACTTGACAGGGTAGATGCTGAGAGGTTGTCCCCTTCTGGGGGAGTTTAGAACCAGGGAACACAGTTTAAAAATTAGGATTCTCCCATTTAAGACTGAGATGAGAATATTTTTTCCTCTCAAAGGGTCATAAGTCTCTGGAATTCTCTTCCCCAAAGAGCAATGGAGACTGGATCATTGAGTATATTCAAGGCTGAGTTGGAATTTTGATTAACAAGGGAGTCAAGAGATATTGGGGGCAGACAGGGAAGTAAATTTGAGGCCATGATCAGAGCAGCCATGATCTTATCAAATGGCGGAGCAGGCTTGAGTGGTGAAAAGGTCTGCTTCTGCTCCTAATCTTGGTGTTCTGGGTTGCAATTATTGCTGAACAGAATTCACTTCCAAAACTAAATCGCACCAAAAATAAGCAAGCAGATAAATCATTTGCCTTAAAAGTGTCAGTGACATGTTAAATTTTTAAGCTGATGTCTCATTTCATTGTGGATCAATGCAAGATCTTCTGTTTATTCACTTGTAATGAAACCCAGCCAAACTTCCCTTTCATCCATCAGAAGTTTCCATTCCTATCAAGAATGTAGGAGATCAAGTGAGGTAATTTTAGAGTTCTTAAGAGTCACTAAAATAATCTTTAACAACTATAAATCACTTTTTAAATTTTAAGTGCTTCAGATTGATGCTAACGGTAGTGGCAGAATGTTAGTGTAGGCTAATAATTTCATCTTTCTATAATTGTGAATCAATATGAACTCAGGATTTTTAGAGGGATGCTGAACAGGTACAGAAATGATTATTTACGGTAGCTCAGTTTCACTTAGTGTTAAGTGGAGATTTGATCAACAGCAGGCTGGGCAGACTAAACATTGATTGTACTGTTTCATCGTCATTAATGAGAGAAGCCTGGCAGAGTTAGAAGAAGATATATTTCCCTTCATGCTCTATTAAGGCCATTAAACTATAACATCAGCAAAGTGCTGATGGAATTGTTGGACTGATAGTTGTTGCACTAGTGAGACTCCAGGAGTCTTACTGACAGGTTGCTGGGCAGACAGTAAAGAGCAGCTTTGATATGTCCAGTATTGGCTTTTACTTTTTCTCATAAGAATCAATTTTAAATTGTCTTCAGTACTGTTTAATTTGTTGCTAAGTCAGCTTAATCACAAAAGTGAGCATTACAAATAACACCATTTTCCTCAGAAACAGTTGGCAGCATTTCCCTATCCTGGAGTGGAAGAGGTGAGGGCAGAAAAGTAGTGGGAGCTGCAGCGAGACAGTTCCCAACATTTGCCCGCTGCCAGGATAGTTTCCCGGGGTCGGGCTGGCATACGGATCGGCTGCCCACTGTCAGGCTGCCAACTCAGTTGAGGTGGCCCTACTGCAGCATTCCAGGTCGGGGGTTATTACAGTCAGAGGCTTCATCCTCTGAAGGTGGAATCTCTGGCAGCAAAGGCCTCACCACCAGTCAATCACTGTTGCCAGAGGGGAATCCCGTCCTATCGGAGGGGCCAGCCTGCTTGGCCCCTCTAAAACATGTACTAATTATCAACCCTCCAAGGGTGCTTCCATTTTGAAATTCCCTCGTGTTCTCCTAGCTGCCTCAGCAGCGCTCAACTCCTGGTAGATAGAACAAGGATAACAGCACTCCACATTATTTAAGTGTAATCTGACAGCAACATTTCACATTGTTCTTATTTACACTGCCTGTTTCAGACCCTTTGTGGTTCATTAATGATTCTTCAATTTGATTGTTTAAGGGGATACACAGTTGCTTGACCTATTCATACTGGTTCCTGATATTCTGCAAAGGCACCTGAAACAAAATGTCTCTGTAATCACAAGTTTCAATGCAAGCTGTCACTGAAAGTCTGTGGACTAGTATAAATGCAAGAAATGCCTGCCACCATAGGCTGCATTTTTGCTCTGGGGTTGGGACCCTGGCACTTGATTGCATATCAAGGTTCTTCACCCACATCTCGTGAAGCCAGATGCGATTTTTGACGTGCAGGCCAATTAGTGATCATTGTGGATGTTTACCATCCAATTAAGGGTGGTGAGCAGGCTCCTGAGGCTGGAAACCCCACAGGAGGTTCTCCAGCACTGAAAGATTGGCAGACCCACCGTCAAAGGTGGCAACTCCCATATAGGTAGGTGAGAGGGCACCTCAAGATGGAGGTCCCCTCTGAAGACTTATTAAAACCTTGAAAATAAAATGAGAACATAGTTGCCAGACTGTTAATGTGAAGGGGAAACTCCTCTACAGGGCATCTTGTGACCACAGCTATAGCCATTGTGCAGTTGTGGCCATGGTGGAGGGGAGGGGAGGTAGTAAGAATGGTAAATGGACCACTGGCCCCACCTGGTCTGCCATCTCTATTCATCAGCCAGAATTTGGCCTCAGCAAGGGCCCTGATTGCCAGCTGGGGGTTGGCGGGGTGGGGGGTGGGCGTAAATGTACTGTAGCCTTAATTGGCTACCCGCCACCTGCTCCTCCAGCCTTTTTAAACATGGCAATGAGGTGGGAACACGCCAGCGCACTGGCACGTCAGCCAGCAGCGGGATATTGTGGGCCCGTGCTCCTCCGTTCCCATGTCCGCAGCCCTTTCAAAATCCAATCCCCTTTGTTCATCATTGAGAATAATATCCGGCCTATTTCTGAGCTGCTTCAACCTCTATGCTCTCTGAAATTAACAGTTTACAAATCTCAAAGCTATAACAGGGGCAAAGTAAATATGGGCCCATAACTTACGATCTCCGGACAGTCATACCCGGGAGGTATCCTAGAAGATGGGCTGGGGGAAATCCCTCCGCAAGGACTGCGTGGGAATTGTTCAGGAAATTCAAACTTCCGATGGGCAAATACTCTGCTATGAGAACCATTCACCAATTCTATTTAAATCAGAGGCTTTGGATGGATCAGACTCTTTGACCAGAATAGTTGCCTAGGGAAAGTTAAAAGAATTAAAACCACTTCTAACTCCTGGGTAGCTAGAGTACTGACACCTCCAGGACCTCCCAACTACCTCCCTGTCCCTTTGATTGGAACCCCCCCCCAACCGGCAATCCCCCCCCCGACAATCCCCCCCCCCACACCCCCCAAACAATCCCACCCCCGCCCCCGACTACTCTCCTGATTCCCCCCAGCCCCCCCACCTGACTACCCTCCTGACCCCTGCGACTACCCTCCCAACCACCCAGTGCCCCCCCCCCCATTCCTACCCACTTATCTTCTCCCTGGCTTCTGCAGGTGGCTAGGACCTTTAACCTTACCTGCTTTATGGCAGCTAGAACCGTAGAAAAGGTTGCTGGGGTGGGGTTCCTTTTGTCCGACTATGTTGCCCTAGACTGAAGGCCTCAGGAACCTGCACTTTTCTCACCCGGCCTGAGTTGAAAGGTGGGGCGAGGAGGGTGCAGCTCATGACTAAGGTTGGAAAAAAGGAGCGAAATGGCAATCTGACTGTGATCACCACTCCTCAGAAGTTCTAGCCCATGAAGTAGTGCATTTGAGGGAAAAGAATAGGGAGTGAAATGTACGCTAAATAGTAAAATTCTCAGTGCACTGGAGGAAGAAAGGAATTTGAGGATGAATGAACATAGATCTTTAAAAGGAAGATTGCAGGTGGAGACAAAAAGCAAATCAAATTCTACCTTTTTAAAGGACATTGAGCACAAAAGCAAGGAGGCGATGATGAATCTGTACAAAAGATTTGGGATCATGTTGGTTTTCGGCATAGGTGGAAAACTGGTGATTGTAGGTTGGTTGGCGTCCTGTCCAGTTTTTCTTTCCATTGGCAAGTTTGTTGGGCTCCAGTAAGTTATTATTTGCAGGTTCAGGCAGCCTGTTACAGAAGGGATAAAAACAGAAAATGCTGGAAAAACTCAGCAGGTCTGGCAGTATCTGTGGAGTGAGAGACAGAGTTAACGTTTCGAGTCCGCATGCAGAATCGAAACATCAACTCTGATTCTCTCTCCACAGATGTTGCCAGACCTGCTGAATTTTTCCAGCATTTTCTGTTTTTATATCAGATTTTCAGCATCCGCAGTATTTTACTTTTATGCTACAGAAGGGACATTGAAGCGAAGGAATGGGTGCGAAGTAGATTCACTCGAATGATTGGGTGAGAGGATATGGTCGTAATGAGAGATTTGAGTAGTTGTTGCTGTATTCATAGAATAAGAGAATGTCAAGGAGGTATTCTGTTCTTGCCAATAAAGGATCCTTCCTTTGTTATTTGTTGGCCACCTTCCTATTGATGTCTGCAGGCAGCTGGAGTGGTGCACTCCAGCAGATACTGGCAATTGCTGACTACTGCTCTTTTTCTAATTTACCATCCTACTGTTCCTTTCTATTGGGTCTTTTTGAGGACTAGTGGAATCACATATCACTTTTTCTGCAGCTTCCAATGGCAAAAAAAAGTTTGACTTTGGATCCTTTTGGAGGCAGGGTATCCTGTCCCTGCCACTAACAGCAAGCTATCAGTATAGATATTGCTTATTCTTCACATTGATTTATTTCTTAACATTTCAAATAGGTGGCAGGTCTCCATAATTTAATCATAGTGGTTGCACTGCTGATTGTAGCATGTTTACTTCACAGCATATTGTAGAAAGTCAGAATAATAATTGGATACAGATTGGAGTGTGATGGCAGATTTGAACAATTAGTGGGCACAGTTCCATATCTCAAGCGCATGTGGGCTTTTTTTTACCATTTTGTTCAACTGCTGTGGCTTAGGTCTAAATATTAGGGGCAGTTTTGCAAAACTCTGCTGCTAGCACAAGTCAGATGTAGTGTTAAAACAGTACAGACCCAACTCTCTGAACCACGCTCAGTGCTAGCAAAGCCCTGTGCCAGTTAGAGGTTCACAAAATCAACTCTTTATTCTTTTGTTTCTCAGTGGTGTGCATTTTAATTGCATCTTTCCTCATTTCATTCTAAAAGCAATTTCTCTTCAATTACATTATCATTTAATGCATTTTTCCAATTAATCCTTTGTGATTTCTTGTCCCAGCATTAACATTTAATTTTCTGAAGTCTGGGAGTATAATTGTAATTGTCCTTAATTCTCTTCAGTAACTCTCATCCTGTATTGTGATCATGTATCTAAAGGCTGAGATTTAATGGTTTAATTACTTTCTTTCTAATTAGTAAATAATGGATTTGTTTGGTTCAAACTAAATAGCTCTTATAATGTGATATTAATGTACGTAAATATATTGTAAATAAAGCAATCTATAAGGATCAAGGTTCTGTGATATAATTGGTAGATGCAATTCTTGTGAAGAATCATTATTAAGTCTGAAGCACCATTGTTGGTTAGTGTTAACATCCTGTGAATCTCAATAAAATAACACTCTAAAGTGTTTGGAAGCAGATTATTTACATTGAGCCCTGTCTACCTCATGTTAAGAAAATTAATCATCACTAAGGCGATTGCAACAGTTAAATAAAATAGAAAACATTGACACCCATTGAAATCCATCAACTGTTTAACTAACCGATCTCTGCAGGTGGTTCACAATTGTACTTAATTAAAAGTTAACAAACTATATGTTACTGTAGGTAAAACTTTCTCAAATCTCAAAACTGACTGTCCTTCATTTGATCTGCTAAAATTTGCTCGCCTTTGTGTGCAGGCTTCACATTCAACTCGACCAGCTTGTGAAGAAGTTAAGCCTATAGATTTGCCATAGCTTCCCCCAGAGAATAGTGAGTATAGAGTGACAATAAGTAAACCTTACCACATGGTCTGTGTGCACCTGATTTTAAGATGTGTTAGTGGATTTAGCAGACTGCTTATCGAAGCTAGTTGGAAGACAGACATTCTGTCCAGTATCAGCTGACAGCGCAGCCAAGGAGGCCCTGGAAATATAAGTTGTAAATTGCTTCCATGGACCAGGGGGAGCAGGATTGGTCTTCTGAGCCCTACAAAAAAGGCTGCTCCTGGCCTGGGCTGGGCTTGCTCACCAAACCCTCTCCACTTCCAAGACCTTTCTACATGCAGGTAGAACTGATGTCCCAGCCAGCTAAATTGCTGTGAACCAAAACTAGCGAACTATAGTAGAAAGTCTATTTGGTGTCTGAAGCTTGGTTGCAGAGGTCATTGAGGCTGGAGCCTCAAAATTGCAGCTGGAATAGGCAGCTTCCCAGACAATATGCTGGTTGGCCTCCCAGAAACCAAGATCAATCCCAGGATGTGCCATGTAAATGTAGTCAATGTCTGATGGTATTTTATCATGTCATTATAGCTTAGTGGTTAGCATAGTTGGGTAGGTGGAGTTCAGCATGTCACTGTTTATGGTGTTAAGGCTATGTCAGGAGTGTTCCTGCATTTGTGAAACTAGAATGCAAAGGAGGTTACTCTGAACTTATCAATATCTCTTTATGTTTTTCTTACAGATACTGGCTGACAAACAAGATTTACATCAAACGACCAAGCACAGGTTTACTGATGTATACACTTGCAACTCGATTCTGTGATGAGATCCACCTTTACGGATACTGGCCTTTCCCAAAAGATGCGAAGGGGACACTGGTTAAATACCACTACTATGACAACTTAAAGTACAGATACTTTTCTAATGCTGGACCACACCGAATGCCACTGGAATTCAAAACATTAAGATCTTTACATGACAAAGGAGCTCTGAAGCTAACAACAGGGAAATGTGTGTAACCCTAGACATCAAAGCTGAAAAGCAGAGTTGGTGTGATATTTGCACACTTAGATTTTATGTGAAAAGGTAACTCCTCAGTGATAATTACAACAATGCTGTAAAGTGCCCATTGCCCAGCTAAGTTTACAGCTTCAGATTGTTGTGATGAAATAATATAATCTCACTGTTAGGAGCAAAGATCAAGCAGTGATGTGTTAACAGTGATTGAATATTGATTGACAAAATGGTCCAGGTCTGTGAGCACTGTCATCACTAGTAGGGCTCTGCATTTATTGTAGCCTCCGAAGTCCTGAGGACTAATCAGGCTTGGTGTTAACTAGAGGTCAGTATTTGTCTTGAGCAGCTGTCTCAGCAAGCAATCGATGCCAAAGTGCTTTCTGAGTGTTATACAACTGAGTCACAGTTTCAAGATACAATGTTATTGTCTGCATATGTGAATCAGCCAAGGGTAATATCAGTTATAAGAATTAAAAGGCCATGAGAGGACTTAAAGTCTGATAGCACCCCAGCTCGGTGTTGTTGGTAGTTTTATAGCTCAATGAATGTAAAGAAGTTGTCTTATGTGGTGTGCTGAATGTGAACTGTAAAAAGTTAAAGGTGCCCTTTCTGCCGGTACCAAAGATCTTTATATACTTTTCCTGTTAGAAGTTGCTTGTAAAGACTGATATTTCAGAAATTACTAGGGTAAAGTGTTTTTGTGCAATTACTACATTTGTGGTTTCAGCAGGAGGAACCAGGAGATAAAGAAGGAAGAGTGGACAGAATAAAAAGCACATGTCTTTTTTAAACAAAAGCACAGATTACCAGATCCTTAAAACGTGGGGAATTCTCTTAATTTTTTTAAAAAATCAAATTGGTACATTTGATAAGTTCACTCACTGACAAATTCCTCTATCAAATGTTCTGAATCATGCTGTGAGTGGTGGAAAATCCTATTTCCTATGTTGCATATTCCTGTTAACCAAACAATTAGCCATCAGCACCATTATTCCTTTCTGTAAATATTATGTAATGTATTTTCTGTGGTAACATTGTAAAAATTTCTGCTTACTTTTAAATTATTTGTTTATGCAATTCTTTAAAACTCATCCAGGAGAATCCCAGGTCACCTGAGTCTGGTCCCAGTTCCTGATGTTGAGACAGGCTTCTTGATTGCACAATGGCCAACAAAAATGTGGTTGCAACGAAGTTCTGCCTGCAACACTGGGAATTGGCAGGAGTGACTCAGGACTTTCCCAGACTTAGAACCCTGCAACGTTTAATTTCATTTCGAGAGATTGTCTTCTGCAAATGTTGGAACAGAACTATAGTATCTAATGGCTTGGAATTTCCTTGAGCTACACTGTTGTTGCCCCTTTAAAAAAATACATAGACTGGAAACTTCCAGAGACAGTTGCACATAGGTTTTCTGAGTCTACTGATTTACATTACCACTGGTGCAAGTGTTGGTGTGAAAATAACATAAAACAGCTGTGAGCAACTGAAACTTACACACAGCTTTTAAAAACAAAGTTCAAAGACTGGGTGATGAACAGATAAGTGAGGAAAAGTGCTTGGTTCTTTCTTTTCAGTTTCAAATAATTTCACTATCTGTCTTGGCATTTTTTTTACTTGAACGGAATATTGGCCACTCAAGCACCATTTGTACCCAGAAGGCAGTGGGGTGCGGAACCGAACCAGACAAAGGAATGTAGTTTTAAGTCATTCAAATCTCTTAAGACATCCTGAAGGTTATTGTGGGCAAGGCGAACAGGCCTCAAGGTATGCTTGCCACTAGCTGATGAGAAGTGGCACTGACACTGTTTATCAATTCTTTCATCTCTGGACCAAGGAGCAGTGCCATACAAGTTCCACACCCTCAGCTAGTCAGGCAACGTAACCTGTTTCAAACCTCCCCCTTTTCTTCTCACCCTTTTAAAACAACGCTTGCTCAACGAACCCTTCACAGTGCTGTTTTGTTAAGGGGCTCCAACTTGTACTATGGCTATCTAGCTCCTCTCACAGTAATTGCATGTAAACCTTTAAAACCTTCCTCATCTTTAACAGCCTCATACCCCCAAATGTCTTACTTCACCTTTTCTATACCACATGGCATGCAATGTTCAACTGCTAGCCTTTTTGCAGAACTCACTGTCTACCACAGGGCACTGGGGAGGGGTGGGCTTCTCCAATTGTAGGGACATGCAGTTCTTGCCATGGGAAATGTTCAGAATGGTGGCATCTTACTGGCATCAGGTTATTGACTGAGCACCTGCACTGTCACCATGCCATCATGCTGAAGCACCACCTTCTCTGTCTTCTTAATCCCGGGAGGGTGCTGCTCACCTAGTCTTAGCTTCTGTCCTCCTTTCCTGCAGAACAACCAGAGCAGTGGACACAGAAGGTAGAAGAAGATGATGATGGGGAAGAAGATGAGAAAGCCAACCAGCAGTCAAAGCTGCAGGGTACTGCAGTTCCTCAGGACAGCAGCACATAGCAGGAGTCCAAATCCTGGAACTCCCTAATATCACATGGACTGTAGAGGTTCAAGAAGGCAGCTCACCAGCATTTTCTGAAGGAGGGCAATAAGGGATGGGCAATAAATACTATCCTAGCCGGTGACACCAACATCCCATGAACGAATTTAAAAAAGGATACAGTGATGACATGTTGTAATGCCTCCTGTAGTAAATGCAGAATCTCTGTTATTTGATCCTGTGGTGCTGTTGGCTGTCCGTTATAATTCATACAAAAATATACCTATAGGGAATGCCATATTTTGCTTCTGAAGAGTCCTGACTGTGGATAATGGTTAGGAGGTGTCTGAAAATCTGGTTGCATCAGAGCTTTCCTAGTGAGAAGCAGTTAGAAGCAATTGTTAATATCTGTAGGCAAAATGAGCTGCTGTAAAAAATAATGTTCTACCTGCAGGAATCTGTGACAGGAACTCTTCGCTTCCATCTTGATTAGCTGGTCTTGGAAGTTGCTGGAAGAAATCAGAAATGAGTCAAAAAAAAAGGTTGACTGTAACCTATACTGTCAGTGACTGAGTTTGGGACATTTTCAATATTATAGGCTAAGTAGCGCGCACATTCTGATTGTAGTAGTTAGTTAACCGCACATTGGGATTTACCTTACTCGAAAATATTAAGTACTTTGCTTAGCCCAGCTAAAAGGAAAAACATGGCTTGTTCCACAGATGTGTGCTGCCTTCCGAAAGGCAAGTGAATGGCTTGGGAATCATTTTAATGAGTTGTAAGGAAGCAATACAAAGGGCAGAATTTTATGGTCCTGTTTCGGCGGGGTTGGGGCTGTAAAATGTGGCGAGACATTATAAACCCCATTGGCTTCAGCGGGAACGTAAAATCCCGCTGCCATAAAATTTCGCCCAAAGTGTTCGTGTCATGACACCCAACTGTGAGAAATCCTTCATCCTTGCAGGTTAACGTCCTCTTTTATCCATGGGCAGAATCTTTCAGTTGGCTTGTGGGGGTAGTTTAGAAACCTGCCCGTCCAACCTTAAGGTTAATGGGCAGGTAAAAAGTCCAAGCAGACTTCGCATTTTTCAGGACACCTCATCCACGGATGGGATGAGGTTTCCTGAAGCCTTTATAAAATAAATAAATAATTTTTCCCACCATTACAAACATGTTCCAACCCATGTGACATGTTTGAATACATTTTTAAATACATTCTTTATTAATTTTCATAACCAATTAATCTCAGCTCCATGCCTCGGGGAGATTGCTGCACTCTTTCACGTGCATGTGTTCTCCCTCACCCCTCCCGCAGAGATAGCGCTGAGCACTACCGGCCGCGTATTATGCCGGGCGGGCCTTAATAGGCCTGCCTGTCCAAAATGGTAGCTTGCAGCCGATTGCTGACAGCGATCGGCTCTGCGCCCGCCTGCCACAGGAAAAATCCAGGCCCATGATTTATTTATGAGACCTAGAAGTTTTATTCCATTTCTTTGCAATTCTGTGAGAAAGTAAAAAAAGGTTTTAGTACGGTTTATTTTCAAACGCCTCAAATATGCGGCATTTTTCTTTCAAATTTCCTCCCTGCCTTCTAGAGTTGTCGGGAATGATTTTCATTGGGTGTAGATGGAAAATGAATCGTTATGGATTGGCCATTCTGCTCGATTCGCCTTTCTGAATAAACAGCCAATTGACAACCACCAATTTTCCATCCATGACAAAGTGATAGATCTATTTGCTCCTTACTAAAAAACAATTTCATGTTCAGGGTACTATCTAGTGTCTTTCCCAACTGGCTGTTATTTGTGTGACATTGACATTGTTAGGACACTTTACTATGAGGACTATTAAATACAAATCTGGGTTTGCCCTCACCTCAAGTCCATAAACATATTTCCTGCATGAGTCATTGAATAGGGAACAAAATGTGTAACATCTGTCACTGACCCTTTTCTGGTTACATTTGTCTGCTGTTCAGAGGAAATAATGTTTGCATTTTCATCGCGCTTTATCACTTTAAAATATCTCAAAGTGCTTTGCAATCACAATGAACTATTTTGAAATGCAGTTATGGGGCTAATCTAAAGCAGCAAAAACCCACAGATAGCAAGGAGATTAGTCTCCATTTAATGTGTTTTCTGATAGTTAGCTGAGGGTGGAAATTTGGCCAGGATACATAGAGAAACCCCTAGTCTTTGAATAGTGCAAAGGGATCTTTAAATGCCATTCAGAACAGCGTTAGAATGTTTATTCATCATAGATGGAGAATCGTAGATTTTCTTCTCCAGTCCTAAGGCAATTTGACAAAACAAAAGCTACTTGAGCTGTGCAGTAAACTTGGGGCAGTAAACATCACTATCAATCCTGCTTAAGAAAATGTTTATGATTTTAGTGTATGCAATCGTAGTTATTACATTTTAAGGAAAGCACTGATATTTTTTGTGAAAATTACGAACCTAAGTTATTGCTGTCAGTTTGTCGGCATGGTAGAATGTTTTCAATGTGTTTTCATGCATCAAAAAAATGAAAAAAGACTCAAAAGACATTACATTACATTCGACTACTGAGAAAATAATTCCTACAATGTGAACATTTAAATATGATTTATATACAGTTTCCCAAAGTGATACAGGAACAATTAAATATGAAGGTTCTTAAATGCAATTGTCTGTTTGTTTTGTATTGCCTCCATTTTAGGAACAGTATTCAGTTTTCCAGCGTAGTGCTTAGGAGTACATATTTTTTTTTCTCTGCGAGATGCTGGGTACAGTTCCAAAGGCACCAACAAGCCTTCTTGCCCAAGATTTAAGGTGTAAGCTTGAATTGTTGAGGAATGGGGTAATTCTCCACAATTCCACCTGAAATCTCATCCATTTCAATGCCACAACCAGGAACTTTTCTTCCCAACCCAATGCATGAAAATAGCAAACGTAAGCATGGAGCCAATCCCCAGGGGATTTCCCTCCCATCTTATTGTCACTTCCCAGGTCTGCCATGTAAAAGATGGCGATAAGCCTCAGGATAGAGGAAAAACTAGTTGAAAATTTTCAAACCCCAGTAAAAATCTATAATACTGGCACCAATAATACAGGAGTTCCATTTTAAAGTATACAAGACCAGTTTGGATACATTTTACTGGTACCCTTCACTTCAAGTTTTACTGTTGTTTTCTTCTGCTAGGAGTGAGAGGGTGTCTAGTGGCCTCCTCCTTCAAATCTTGCCAAGGCCTCCTTCTGTGCTTCCATTGCAATCATCTTTGGGATGCATCTGCCTCTTTCAGATCCTTTGCCACCTTTTCTGGTTTTTCTGACTTGATTGTGAGGGATTTCTTCTTGTCGGTGGGGAACCTCCTGGGGACCCCACCAACATATCAGATGAATGTTAATCTAAGAAAATGGGGCACACAAAGTAGCTCTTGCACCAACTGCCCCATGGTGCTGAGATGATCTTCCACCAACATGGTAAACTTGGAAGGCACCAGCAGGATAGCAATATGTCAAATTTCAGAATTTATACATCCAACCTTCTCGCAGGGATCCAGTTTTGTGTTTTACTTGGAGGCTGCACTCACAGGTAAGCCATTAATTTAATTCTGACTGACGCTTGATACTTAGTTTGAGATGTCTATCTCTAGCTTAATTGCAAAGATCTGAGCTGTGTAGATGTTTCCACTGCATTCACAGCGATTCAGATCTGTTCTACGATAAGACTGCACTTGCACGCACACCAGAGCCCACACATTGAAAAGGTGTCATAGCACATATAGACTGTGTCTTCAAAACTCTTGAAAGTGCAAAATGGATGGCACTGAGACTGCCCTGGTCACAGTCACAATGAATACAATGCTATCAGCCACACAGGAGTCGAAGTGCTTTTACACTCGAGCAAATGGTTTGAAGCCCTTAGCACATTGCAGTGAACTTTCGTTCTGGTTTTCATGAGTTTATATCATCATGGCAGACATCTTCATTTTATTGAGTAGGATTTATACTAATTTCATATTTGTATAAAACTGTAGATGTTACTGCTGTGCATATATCATAGGCCTAGCTGACCCAGGTCACAACACTTATATAGATTTAAACAAGATAACTTTTCTGCATGCATGGGAAATTAAATACAAGGGACCAATGGTGAGGGACAAAGCAGGAATTGCTGGCAACACCTGAACTGTTAATTCATCTGTTCTTTCCACAGATACTGACTGACCTTCCGAGTGTTTCAGTATTTTAAGTTTTTGTTTTGTATTTCCACAATCTGCAGTGTTTGACCAGTGTTTGCAGGGTGGTGGGGGGGAGGGGGCAAAAATTTGGAACAGCCTGGTTTTGGGGCATGGGGGTCATAACACGCAATCACCATGCTCCTGGTCCAATCGAGGCAGGCAGCATGCAAAGCTTGTACTGTGTCCTCATGTAAATGATTTCAGTGTGGAGCGTGCTGCTGACTGACTGCATGCTCAATAGGGTGGCCCAGCAGCATTGGTGCCTAGCATGGCACACAGCTCTGCAATTTGTAAAGCCAGCATGCTCCTCCTGAATTTCATTGTAACAGAAGTATAGAAAATAGAGCAACAGCCAAAAGAAAGCGTTTCCAGGTTTTGCAATGTGGCACTGGAGGCATTGGTGTGTCAGCCGTGCCTCAGTTGGGAGCACGCTTGCCTGAGTCATAAGGTTATGTGTTTAAGTCCCAGCCTAGGACTTGAGCATAAAAATCAAGGCTGACCTTCCAGTGCAGTATTGAGGGAGTGTCCATTGTTGGAGGTGCTGCATTTTTGATAAAATGTTAAAACCAGGTCCTGACTACCTCCTTGGTGGATCTAAAAGATTCCATGACATTATTTTGAAAAAGGGCAGAGAAGCTATCCCTGGTTTCCTGGCCAATATCAATCAACATCACAAAAACAGATTATCTAATTATTGCATTGCTGTTTTGGGGAGTTTGCTGTTTGTGCATTAGTTGCTGCATTTCCTACATCGCAACAGTAACTGCACATCATTACAAGTACTTTATCGGCTGTGTGTGCTTTGGGACATTCTGTGGTCATGATAGGTGTTATATAAATGCAAGTTTCTTTTCCATTAATACAGAGGTGAAAAGGAGGAGAAACATAATGAGAGGAACCTGAACACCCATATGCAGCAGGGGTCAGGTAGCAGGTCAGCAACCCATTTGTAATTGAAGCAGACTTTGCCATGGTCCTTTAACTCAGCCACAGCATTAGCATTCTGCTTCTGGATTCCCCAACCAGCGACAAGGCGGGCATACTGATGTGTCACACCTGTCAAAACAAGGACCTCTAGGACCCCAGCAGGACTGAACATTACATTGATTCTTGTGTCTTCAGCAAACACAGGAATGGAGAGGAAACCTTGGAAGTCTGTCCACTCCAGGACTCTCTCTTACCTGGAGGTCCTGCTGCAGGATCTGAGGGGCTGAATTGCAGTGATCTTTCCCGAGAACATTAGGAAGAGTCCAGTTTCTCCAAGCAAGCAGGTGTGGATGGAAGTGACTGTGGAAGTGAGCAGCAGGAGCGTGGCCCATTCAAACTTGGTACAATGCCCCAAGAGGTTCAAGACCTCAGGAGGACAGGAAAGCTAAGCGCTGTACCATTTTTAAGTTACAAATCCTACACTCTGACTTTCATAGCATTCTCTTGCATAGCACTCCTTAGCCCAACACACCTTGCAGCTCCAATCATTCCTCTTTTCCCAGGTAACCCCTCACATCGCCATCTGTAAAGGAAACACTGACACTCACCCTCATCTTTGCAACATCTCTCATCGATGTCTCACAGTTGCTGTTCACAAATGTTTTCCTTCCCCCCTCTCTGAACAATCCATTTCTCACTATCACAGCTCTCCGCTTTCTCTCCTTGCAGGAGAAAGGAACCCCAGGAAGAGGCAGAGAACTGCGGTGGGGGTGTGGGGGGTGGAGGTAGGGAGGAGATGAGCGGGACCTTCCAGTGATGACAACTGGCAATGTCAGCCCACCTGGTCCATAATAAAGGAGGTCTTGTTGCAGGAGGCTGCACCTGTCAGCAACAACTTGCAGTGAAACCCTGGCCCTCCAGAGGCACTGGTGCTTACACATGTCGGGAGAGCCAGTCTTTTTGGGAGTCTCCCCTCCTTCGAATTGGATCTTGGTTTCTATGCCCTCTATCCTGTGGAGCAACATATGCCAGATGAGAAGACAGCTGGTACTGCTGCTGGTGTTCTTGCTGCTCCTGCTGCTGTTGCTCCTCACATTCCTCATCAGAGGTCCAAGCTAGAGCTGTGTAAGCTGTTTCCATGCCATGGTGAAGGCTGACAGCAGGGAATTTAACTGAAGATGAGTGAAGTCCAAGACAGGTGAACTGACTTCCACGAAGTTAGTAATCACCTGTCAAGCACTGAAAGCACTCTCTGGGAAGGAATGTTGTCAGCAGCAGCCACTCACCCAGCCATGGCTGGAGCTCTTCAATGTCATTGTTTGAAGGCTTTCCAGCCTCTCAGTCTCACTGAACAAGCACTCCCTGCAGTGCATCAATCTAGTTGACCCTTGCAAGTTCCACACACCTCAGGAAACCCCTATGCTCACTGTCAAAGCCAGAATGCTTAGCCATACGCTGAGTTAAGTGGGGATATAAATATTCTAATTACTTACCTAACAGCTCCACAGGGATTTTCTCCTCACCTGCAAACCTGCCCAGGTTAAACCCAGAAGTGGATGAGATCATGTTGGGTTCCTGTTCCACCATCACATTCTGGGGCTTTAAGCCACCACCTGTACTCGAACGCGCTCCTTGCCCTATTGCAGTTAAAACTCTGCCCAATGCTTTTTTACAGGGGGGCCAGGAGGTTCTCAATGCACCCTGGGAAGGGAATGGTAGCAGGAGATTAGGGAGGTCAATTTTCAGAGCCTGGCCTCAAGGACCTGGCACAGCAGTGGCAGAAGTAGTTCAATACCTTCACATGGGGTGTCAAGGTCAGGTAATGCATCTATACCTGACATTTCTTACTCACCATAGCACCAAACTCTCCTGTTACTCAGTGCATCACATCCCCTATCCCTCAACAGTCAACAATTTCTAACGATCATGTTTCATGACTAACTTCCTGATACTCCACCTCACGCATGTACATCTATAAATGCTGCTAGCCTCAAACCCTCTCTTGCTGCTTCCACAGACATCCAGTTATTCAACTATGGCAGGCAGATCACCTAAACATATTACAACTCACTGACATTCTTCCCTCTCTCTTGCAGGACAAAGTGTTGCAAAACTGTAGGACTGTAGGGAGCAGCAAAGGAAAGGCAGGGGACAATGAGGCCATTGCATCTGGCTTCGCTGAGACTGTTCAGGATGATGGTATGTTCCTGCCTTACACCTCATCCCAAATACCAGCTCACCTTCACCCTGCTATCTGGCATGAAGTGCAAGCCTTACACTCCATTCTCTTCACTCACCCCAATCAGATCCCCTTCGGCATTTTTGCTTTCAGATGCCTAAGAGCTCCTAACTGGCCAGCTACTGATGTCTCATGAAAGTGCTCTAGTGGATGGGGTCATGTCCATTATGGAGACAAAGAGGTCCACTTGCTGCAAGGTTGCAGTCATGGTTTATGTGATTTGTATGTAAAACTGCTGCCTGAGCTTGTCTTTTTTTCAATTTGCATTCATATATTCTGATCTTACAATCATGATTCACCTTGAAAACGGAATCAGAATTAACCTGTTCTATTCCCCTTCTTAAAGGTTTCCCTTTAGAATTATAGAAATCACAAAAGGAGGCCATTTGGTTCAGGCCAGCTCTTTCCAAGAGCAACTCGGCTATTCCCACTCCCCTGCCTTTACCCCAAAATCCTTCAAACTCTTTCTCTTCAGATAATTATCTAATACCCTTTTGAAAGCCATGATTGAATCTTCCATTCATACTCTCAGACAGTGTATTCCAGACCCTAGCCACTCAATGTGCATAAAGCTTGTTCTCATGTAACCTGTAACATGGTTCTTTTGCCAATTATGCTAAATCAGTGCCCTCTAGTTCTTGACACTTACATCAATGGGAACAGTTTCTCCCTATCTCCTTTGCCCAGCCCCTTCATTATTTTGAATTCCTCTATCAAATCTCTTCTCCAAGGAGAACAACTCCAGCCTCTCCAACCTATCCACCTAACTGCAGTTCCTCATCCCCGGAACCATTTTCTTGTGAACTTTAATGCACCCTCTTTAATACCTTCACATCCTTTCTAAAGTGGGGTATCTAGAACTGGACAAAATAATCCAGTTGAGGCCGAACCAATGTTTATTACAGGTTTATCATAACTGCGCTCTATGCCCCTATTTATAAAGCCCAAGGTTCAATATTTTTAATTAACTTTGTTCTCAGCTTGCACTGCAACCTTCAATGATTTGTGCACATAAACGCCATTAACCCTCTCTGTTGCCTCATCAAGAAAATCGAGCAAGTTAAACATGATTTGCCCTTAACAGGTCTGTGTTAGCTTTCCTAACTTAATCCTCATTTGTCCAAGTGACGGTTAAGTTTGTCCCAGATTATTGTTTCTAATTGTTCCTACCACTGAGGTTAAACTGACTGGCCTGTAATTGTTGGGCTTATCCTTACACACTTATATGAACAAGGATGTGACATTTGGAATTCTCCGGTCTTTTGACATCACTCCTTTATCTAAGGACGATTAGAAGATTGTGGCCAGTGTCTTCACAATTTCCACCCTTACTTCTCTCAGTATCCTCAGATGTATCTGATCTGGTCCTAGTTACTTATCAATGCTAAATACAGCCAGCCTTTCTAACATCTCTCTATCAAGTTTACATCCAATGTCTCAACTACATCCTCTTTCATTATGACTTTGCCAGCATATTCTTCCTTGGTAAAGATAGATGCAAAGTACTAATTTAGTAACTCAGCCATGCTTTCTGCCTCGATGCATAAATCTGCTTTTTGGTCCTTAATCAGGCCTACTCCTCCTCTTACCATCCTTTTGCTATTTATATCCCTATAGAAGACTTTTGGATTCCCTTTATGTTAGCTGTCAGTGTCAGTCTAGTCTCATATTCTCTATTTCCTTCTCCTATTTGTTTCATTTCCACTCTGAACTTTCTACATTCAGCCTGGTTCTCACTTGTATTATCAGCCTAACATCTATCATTCACATTCCTGCATCATCCTACTCTCCACCTCTTTCTACAACTTGGGCATTCTGGTTTTGTTCTCCTACCTTTCCCATATGTGGAAATGTACCTTCACTGTACCCAAATCATCTCCTCTTTAAAGGTAGCCCATTGTTCCATTACAGTATTCCCTACTAATCTTTGATTCCAATTTACCTGGCCAAGACCCACTCACCTCATCAAATTTGACCCTCCCACAATTAATTGTTAATCTTATTTTTTGCTCTGGATTGCTTCTTGACCTTTTTCATAGCTATTCTAAATTTTATAGTGTTATGATCACTATCTCCTAAATGTTTCCTGACTGACAATTGACCCACTTTGATCCTGCTGTTCCCATTAGCTGAAGCTACAAGAACTGGAGAACACATTTAAAATTTTAGATAAGAGATGCAGAGGGGATGAGAGGAAGAATTTATTTATGCAGCAAGTATTAATGACCTGGAACCTGCTGCATATGAGGGTGGTGGAAGCAGAAACAATCAATAATTTCAGAAAGAAATTGGATGGACACTTGAGGGAAATAAACTTGCAGAGTTACAGGCATACAGTGGGAGAATGACTAGATTGTGCTACACAGAGCCGGTATGAACTCGATGGGCTAAACAGCCTCCTTCTGAGCCATAATAAATTTATGATCTCATTCACCAGAAGGAGATCCAGCAATGTCTCCTTCCTGGTTGGACCAGAAACATGCTGGTCTGGAAAATTTTCTTGATCATCCGTCAGAAACTCTCACTCTCTCTGCCCTTTGCACTATTACTATCCCAGTCTATACTAGGATAATTAAAGCCAATATGAAGATCTCCCAATCCTACAATGACATCAGTTCAATCAAACCTTTACAATCTTTCTTAGCTCTGTGCCCCATCATGCACCTTCACGTTTCTTATTCTGCTCTGCTATCCCCATCCCACCCTGCAGGTGGCACTGCCTTACACTCCTACAATGGAAATCTGATCCTGAAAATCATCGGACCACGATCTTGACAGTTATGGTGGAATTGCAGCCACCAGTGCCTCCAACTCTGACCCTGTCAGAATGTGTGAAGTTAGAAGCTTGTTTACATCCCTGCAGCAGGTACCCATGGCCCAGGGTACACAAAGTGTGCTCACCATGCACCATTTCTACACTGCACAAACACTGATGTCAGGCTGTTGGTAAAAGGGCTGGGTGGGGGTGGTTGGTGAAGGAGAAAGAAGAGGGGCCCCAACTGCCCTGGAGAATTGGCCTCCTTACTGAGGGGATTGATATGAATGTATAGGAACTTCCATCTTTGGGGATCTAGGCTAATTCACTGGCCTGGATCCCCGCGGAGTCAATGTACCCACCCGGAGGCTAGGATGCTTTTTCTTCTCAGCACCTCCATTTTATTTTGGGTCTTACTGAGGTCAGAAAAGTGGGAAAAAACCCAAAATAGGACACCCTGGTCAAGGACAGAAATCATGAGCTCTGGTGCTTCTTCTCTTTCTGGGCCTCTTATTCCACACACTCAATCCCCCCACCCTCACCACTTAACCCTCTCCCTCAATCATACGTGTTACTTTTCCCCCTTTCAAGATTCACCAATCAATTCACCAATCACAGAAAGGTCCTAGGTAAAGTAATAATGCCCATTGTTGGCATCTGGTTACAAATATCATCTGATTTATAAGCAGCATGGGTCATTAATATTAAGAGCAGCAATGATATAATGCATTGTTAGTTTGTGTGCATTCTATGGATGATCCCACTGCAACTATTAACCAAACCAGAGAATACAAATTTTACTTTAACAGCATCATGCAATATTGTTAATTTGACAGGACGAAATCCTAGTAGTTATTTATAACGCTGTGCAGGCCATAACATTGATTTTGGTGATTGCCTCAACCCTCATTACCATGTTCTGGACATTGCACCACATGAACACGGTGACAGTAAATTCATATTTGGGAGAAAGATTCAATACTTGCAACTCAGATAAGCTGCACAAGATCATTTCCATTCTGTGGAAGAATTAGAAGATTTTCTCTTGCCTGTGTGCATGATATTATTCAATATAATTATTTCATAGAAAGGGTGTAATTGGATTCTATTTTATCAGTGATCTCATAGGGTAGAAAAATCAAATGACTCCTGAGCAACAATGTCTTCACTGTCAGTGAGAAGCATTAGAATCCTCAGGCGTCTCTGTGCGACACAACTTTTAAGAGACCAGAGGACAAAGACTGAATGGTTCACAATTCTGTTTGTGTTTTCCTGATCAGCAAGTCTGAAGATCCTGCTGATTGCTGCTTCTTGCCACAATATATTTTCAATATTGACTATGCGGCACAACTTAATCATAATATTTAATTCCACAAAAAACTTATAAAGATACCAAGATAGTGTGGGATAACAGTAAGTTAATCACAGAGCAATCAACTCATGTTAGGAAAGTGGCTACAAAAATCACCAAACTTACAAAAAAATTCAACTAATACAAGCTGATACAACCTTATCATTCTGACATTTCTGATGCCAACCTACAATATACCATAAATGACATCTGCCCCTTTTAAGCTAATGACAGTATCCCCAGGATTTATCAATCAGACATCTCCTACAGCTTAAGAAAAACATAGATTGAATTGTTCATCTGAATTTTTCAGAGAAAGAATGACACAAGGCATATAAATTCAGTACAGTCTGAACTCAAGAACTGGATTGCTTCCCCTTCTCCCAGAAGCTGTCATACAAATTGTATTGTATGCTGTGAATTTACAAACTAAAATGGAAAAATGTAATTAATAAATAAGAAAATCTAACAGCAAAAAAGAGTGACACCCCCATTCCATGCCCCCACCCCACCCCAACTTCCCCCATGCCCCCTGACTATCCACCTCCCAACACCCCAACCACCCACCACCCCTCCAACAGCCCCCAACTTCCCTCCACCCACCCCTCCAACATCCCCAACCTCTCGTAACCCTCCAATAGCCTCAACCTCACCCCACCCATCGACATCCCCCACTTCCCCCCACCCTTCCATCAATCCCCCAACCACTTCCAACACATATAACCTCCCCCACCCCTCAAACAAACTCAACGTCCCCCCACCCACTGCTTCAACACCCCCAACTCACCTTCGCCCTCCAACACTCCCTAAACTCCCTCTCCACCCCTCCAACAGCATTCAGTTGGTTCTAAAATAGAGATTCTGCTTACCATTTTTCAAACAAGAACTCTCAGCTGCTGCGTTGCTGTTGACCTTCGGGCAACTTTGTGGCTTTCTGGCAGGCTTTTCAAAAACAATTGGAACCACGAAGCTCCCTGAAGGTCGAAAGCTGCAGCTCAGAAACTCAGTGAAACTGACCTGAAAGATTAAGTTCTAAAAAATTGTAACTCTCAGCCTGAAGGGTCAGATCTTTTTTAAAGTCAGTCTTTCAGGTCTGCAGCTCTGCTTCTGGCTGCTTAGGCTGAGGGACAAGAAACTCCATTTAGAGCATCGACCCTGGCCCCCCCCCAATCCCCAGTCACTAATCTTTGGCACCACCTATAGCCCCCCACCATCTCCTGGGCCCTGACCACATCCCTGTACCCCACCCCCCCTTCACCCTGCTCTTCCTGTTTTGTATCACTGGCTTTGTAAGAAATGGATAGAGGTTTTGTTTCTTACAAAACTGATAGGAACTCATTATAGGCCAGCACATAGTATATCTAAGTCCCAGGCTATTTCCAGGCAATTCTGCCAGACTCCTACTGTAGCAGGGGTCCACTGGAATGAATAACTTGTGCCTCTCTCTTCATAAACATCTTTATCTCTCTAACTGCCTCACACCTTCAAAAGCCTCCACAAAACTTATCTTTTGACAGCACCTCCAGTCACCAACCTAACATTATTCCAACTTCTGTAGCCCTTAAAGTAGCTTGGGATATTTTGTATTTTAAAGCACTACATACATATAAGCTGTCAATTTTGTGATCCAAAAATTACTCAGTTAGTTTTTTGTTTAACTATTTCTTTCCAATGTAAATGCAATGCTTAATTTATGTAATATAAGAGTGTTTGGCTTAGCAAGGGTTAATGTGGTACTGGAGAACAGTACCGCCCACATTGTGGTGTCACATGAGTGTAGACTGTGTGTTATGAGAGTCTGAGAGAAGTTGACATGAAGATAACACCTAGATAGAGCTATACTTTGGAGGTATGTATATAGATGTGTGTTAATAATATGCTCAACCACACAAGCTCCAGACTTCCTAGCGAGACACCAATCAACCTTACAACATTTTAAATGCCTTACCTTATGAATTTGGATATTGTAATTGACCAAGGTATATAGATACACATTAAAACACCATTTTTCAGATGAAATATTAAACGCCCCTTAATGCTTCCCGGAGAGTGCTGGTCACCCCTTGGATGGCCAGAGCTGAGTGCGCTGCATGGCTGCCCTCTCAACCTGTGACATGGGGGACACGTGTCCAAACCAGGATGCTGAGATTGCAAGGGGCTGTGAGCATCTCCAGCAGTGACTGTTACATGGCCAGTGTTGGTGAGGGGATTGTATAATGTGTGCAGTCCAACTGCTCCGTGGTCCAGTGAAGATGTGGTGGATTCGCAGTCTGTGCCGGGGATGGGGTTGGTGGTGGGTGAGGGTAAGGTATGGAGTGCTTGGTGGCCCTTTGGTGCCTCTGTATTGCTTGCATGGACCGGCAGGCTAGGAGCCTGATCCCAATAATATCACTGTGACTGCGCCTGATCTGTTTCAGTTGCAGAGGCACGGTCAGTTTATAAAGGTGTCCCTAATGTGTGGCCACTCCCGTCACTTACCCTACCCCCCACTTTGATTGCCTGTGGCGGGATGCAGTGTCAGTGCAGCACTTGACTGCCCGCCCAATCTCCCTCAGCAATCGCCTCTGGGGCCAGGCATTATTTGCTCCCTGAGGCCTGTAAACAATGGGTGAGCTGTGGAGAATGCTGCTGCTCACTCACCTCAGTTCTCCCAAAGTGAAAGCACCAAGTGCACGTCGCCTGCGTGCTGTTGTGAAACACGTCGGCGTGCTTTCCTGACAATATGGATAGACAATACGGTGGGGTTCCAAGATGGCCTTTTAATTATATGCCAATGTATTACAATTAGCTCCCTGCTGGCTGCTGGTGGGAAACACAGTCCACTGTTTGCGGGCTGAGCAGACGATCACAACCTGCCTTCATGTCATCATGAAGCAGGTTTGCCATACTTGCTGTGCACACCACCTATCATGCCCGCCACCGGTGAGCTTGGAAAACTCTGCCCAGATAGTGGTAGGTTGGGAAATTTCCTGGCTCGGCATGCCTGCCCCATGGAGGGGGGAACCTCCAGCTTTGGAAACAGTTCGGAGGTGGCCACAGGGCTGCCGAGTGCCAAAGTCAACTGGTTAAAAGACCCACCTTGGATCTCTGGAATTTCATCCCAGCTGCTATGTTTAATATTAGGCTCTCTATCCCTCACTCCTCACACCCCCTTACCCCCCTGCCGACCCATTCCCCTCTCCTCATCCGTGCCAACTCATGCTACCTACCCATCCCCAAATGACCCCTCATACCCTCCATTCCAGTTCATAGCACTTCCATGTCCATTCACCTAGTATGTACCCTGCACTGAACCAATCAACCCTAGCATCTGTGAATAAAAGCCATTTTTAACTTTCTTTGAAAGAGAAAAACTGCTGCTATTACAACCTAAAGAAGTCTCAATCAACCAACTCTTTAAAGTATCAATAGCAAAAACTACAAGCACTTGCTATTCCTTTAGCCCGTGTAAATAAATCTTGAGCCATTCACAATATAGATCTAAGAAAAAAGTTGTTGATCAAGCAATGTTTTATCGAGTGTACAGCTGTTTCAACAAACATATGAAAGTCTGGGCTCTCAGCCAAGCATGCATAATGAGTCATGGAGAAGCTGGCCTGACTCAATGAAAATTGTAGAGGCTGGGAGGTGCCTACTCCATCAATGGAGTTGGCAGTTCAGGAGTGCAGGGCATAGGCTCACTGTCAGTACCCTTCTCCCACACTAGTGAAAATTAGAGGTACATGGTTGGGGACAGTGGTGGGTCCCATCCACCATTTTTAAAGGTCCACAGAGTCTCCCCCAACTCTGCGAAAATCCAGCCCAATCTGTCTTTTCTGTGTGCCCGTAACCTAGATAGCCCGGGTCTACCAGCCCAAGCTGCTTGTCATAAGAGTCACTTGTTTTGTAAGGGCTCTGTTTAACTTCCCAGAGTTCCTAACATTAACTCATCAAGTTTTCCCAGGATTCAGCTGTGTGGTTTAAACACTACATTTTGGGTTACTTCCCCTATCATATTCACATGTTCTTACCTCCCAGCAGTCAGCTCATGAGCAGCACCAGCAGCCACCTTCACAATTGGCAAGACCCACCCTCAATTTTCTGTCTGCACGTAGTTCAACGACCCAAGCAAATGCAAGGACAGGGGAATAACGTGCAAAAGAAATAAAGTTGCATGCATTCCAGATTCACAATGTTTTAGAACTGTAAATCAAATGAAATTTGAAAGGATATTGTCATTTTTTTGGTGAAATGCATAAATAGATCGGTAGAGATCAATACTTGGTGAGATTATGGAGAAAATACTGCAAGGATCATTGCTTTGTGCCTCCTAACGCTAGTCTTTCATAGTATTCTGTTTTCTCAATATGCCCACATTAGTTATTCCAGATATCATTCTGATAAAGCATTTTAAAAACTATGAATATGAATGACAATAACTGGATCTCCAGTCAACTGAAGTCATGTGATGCCCAAGTTCCAGGCAAAGATGATTTCACAGAGCTTATCTGATCATTCAGAAAGCACAGATGTGCACACTAAAATCGGTACCCTGTCAGCACACGAATTTAACATAACCAAAAAGCCAGCTATATCAAGTTTATTTACCATGTTCTCAGTGAAGACTGGCAAGGCTGAACTAGTTGAATTGTGAATAATTCAAGCTGCCAGCCATCACCTTTGCTGAACAGCACAAAAGGAATGTACAAATCTTACAACAGGAGAATGTATTTATCGTCCACTGTTATTCTATAAATGTGTGAAGGGCTACTTAAGATGCAGAAATAACACCAAATGATGGGTTTGGTAGGTTTCCCTTGGCAATGACAGCAAGAAATAGCATCCAATATTCTTAACTGTTAAAATAGTAATGAATGTAGTCCATACATGAATGTTGTGCAATATTTGGGGTTAACCGATATTTAACTCTGTCAAGTTTTGAGCAATTTCAATTGTGCAGAAATGTATCCACCATACTTTTGTTAAACAGTTATTTGTACTTGATGATATCAGGTGACTCCCGGCCCCTTTTCCTCAACCACATTCCTGTTCACGAATGTTTTGAAACTAAAAAAATTTGGAGGAATGCAATAAGGAAAACAAAATTCAATATCCTCCCACGTACTTCCTGTCAAAAGCAAATCCATTAACATTGTTAAAAATACAAGGTAAGATATTGGGCTGAAATGTTTAGCTCTAACTGTCAAGGTTCTTTTGCTAGGAGCCATGCATTCATCTCACACTTAGTGAGCTGAGAGATGTTGATTTTTGCAGTTTTCAATAGTAATTCATTACCAATAATAAGTTTACCTATCTCATGAAAATTAATGTAAAATTATTGAAATTCAGCAGCTTAAGAGCCAGAATTGATTGATTTGACCTTTATTAATCAGAAACCCTCATCCATGTGGGAAAAACATTGAAACATGTAACACAGACCAGGGGGGCGGAGGGGGGGAACAGATGTTGGTATGGTGGTGTGGAGGGGGCTGTGATGCTCTGGTAGAGGAGGGGAAGGTGCTTGAGGCTGCATCTTTAGTGTACACAGGAAACACCAGAATATGTATGTAATAAACTTGGAATGCAAGACTAGTTTCTTGTAAGAAACAGTAAACTTTATTTACAGACTCCAGATGAGGCTACCTGCTTTTTCCAAGACCAATGCTAAAAAGCTCCGCCCTAAAGATTCCCTGTGCTTAGGGCTGATTCATCCATAGATTCACATGATCCTCGTAACAATAAGAAATGATTTAGCTTAAAATCATTCCAATGTTGGGGTCTGGATTTAATGTCCCACTGAAAATATGGCACCTCCAACAACACAGAACTTTCTCAGTACAACACAAAATTATGCCTTTAAGCAATGTTCCCCCCTCAACTCTTATGGAATAAATTCCCAAGAGTGATTATATTGGTGTTTGTGCTTGGCACTGTAGAAATTACTGATGCAAATTGCTGCGCGTGCTCAGTTCAAGGCTTCATATCTACCACCTTCACCACTCGGCCATCAAGAAGATCAGATATAGATCATGGGCAGGATTTTTAGGTCGGTGGGTGGGGACGATCGGCAGGCCCAGGATCGGCCAGGGAATGGACCATGATTTCATGCTGGCTGGCCAATTAAAAATCAGCTAGCATGAAGTGTGTGCTGAAATGCTCAGCACTGCTGGGGTGGGGGCAAGAGGAGGGCGGGCATTGATGTAAGCACGGGCGCAGGCAAGCGCTGAATGAAAGCTTCCTGACGGCAGAGAGCTGCCTCAGGGAGCTGAAAACTTTAAAACCATTAAATAAGGTTTTTAAAATTAGGAAAAAAATGTCCACCTATCACAATCAGTCACCTGAACATATACATGATAAAAATGTTGCCAATAGATTTTTCTTATTTTTATTTAGTTACAGTAACCTCATCCCACCCTTGGATGAGAGTTCATGAAAAATGCAAAATCCACCTGGCTGATTCACCCACCTGCCAACCGTACGGTTGGGACGGACCACGGAAAATCAGAGATAGTTACAACTTTAATGACCTTAGAAGGCCTCTAATTTTCAGTGGGTGCACTTCCGACTTTTGCGCGTGCCTGCCTACCAAAATATTACATGCGCCCATGGTCATCCTGTGTGATTTCGGATCACGCACATGCCTGCATGCCGACCTACAATTTCTGCCCCATGTTTTAGAATGCTGGCAATAATTGTCCTCCCCTTGAAAAAGTCTTATATGGCAAAATATTGTAGTGTGTTAAACTGCAGTACTGCAGCACATAACTGTTGTGAAGTTGACAATGAATGGGTGAAGACAGGGATAAAGATCAAAAAGCAAATGATAGTAATTGTTTTAACCTTCAAAGAAGCCTCAGATCTCACCTTCCCAACTACATTCCAGACCTAGAATCTGGAGTGCTCTCTTCTTGGAAGCAGTCAAGATAAAGAAATGTGCAAGACCCCTTCAGTTTGCATGGTCTCAACTTGCATCCAGATAAAAAATAAATGTGTTGAAATAAGGAAAATTAGAAATATTGTATATCATTAAATAAGCAACTTGGCAGTCACTTTCTGAAAGTCTGCTAACAAACAGCATGTTTGTGCTGAAATTATGTGTGGTGTTTGGGGCTTGCAACATCGCAAGGGTATTTTCTGGCCTGTTAAAACATGGAGTTGGCAATGTATTTGGAAAATGAGTGAAGGGTTGCCAGTGTTACTATGTATGATATGTTTATGATATTCTAGAAACTTACACTGAACTGCTAGTGGTAAATATTGCAAAGCAATATTGTAAAAAAAAGACTTGCATTTATGTAGTGCCTTTCACAAACAATAAATATCACAAAACAAAAATAAAAATACCTGGAAAAACTCAGCAGGTCTGGCAGCATCTGCGGCGAGGAACACAGTTAATGTTTCGAATACATATGACTCTCCAACAGAACTAAGGAAAAATAGAAAAGAGGTGAAATATAAGCTGGTTTAAGGGGCAGGGGGTGGGAGAGGTAGAGCTGGATAGAGGGCCAGTGATAGGTGGAGATAGCCAAAAGATGTCATAGACAAAAGGACAAAGAGGTGTTGAAGGTGGTGATATTATCTAATGAATGTGCTAATTAAGGGTAGAAAGCAGGGCAAGCAAGGGACAGATAGTCCTAATGGGGGTGGGGTGAAGGGAAGGGATCGAAATAGGCTAAAAGGTGGAGACAAAACAATGGATGGAAATACATTTAAAAATATTGTAAATAGGTGGGAAAAGAAAAATCTGTATAAATTATTGGGAAAAAAAAGGGGATCGGAAAGGGGATGGGGATGGAGGAGAGAGTTCATGATCTAAAGTTGTTGAACTCAACATTCAATCCGGAGGACTGTAAAGTGCCTAGTTGGAAGATGAGTTGCTATTCCTCCAGTTAGTGTTGAACTTCACTGGAACAATGCAGCAGGCCAAGGACAGACATGTGGGCATGAGAGCAGGGTGGAGTGTTGAAATGGCAAGTGACAGGGAGGTCTGGATCATGCTTGTGGACAGACCGAAGGTGTTCCGCAAAGCGGTCACCCAGTCTGCATTTGGTCTCTCCAATGCAGAGGAAACAGCATTGGGAGCAGCGAATGCAGTAGACTAAATTGGGGGAAGTGCAAGTGAAATGCTGCTTCACCTGAAAGGAGTGTTTGGGCCCTTGGACAGTGAGGAGAGGGAAAGTAAAGGGGCAAGTGTTGCACCTTCTGCGGTTGCATGGGAAGGTGCCGTGGGAGTGGGACTTTACAGCCTTCCGGACTGAATATTGAGTGCAACAATTTTAGATCATGAACTCTCTCCTCCATCCCCTCCCCCTTTCTGATACCCCCTTTTTTTTCCCCAATAATTTATATAGATTTTTCGTTTCCCACCTATTTCCATTATTTTTAAATATATTTCCATCCATTGTTTTATCTCTACCTTTTAGCCTATTTCGACACCTACCCTTCACCCCATCCCACCCCCATTAGGGCTATCTGTATCTTGCTCGTCCTGCTTTCTACCCTTAATTAGCACATTCCTTAGATAATATCACCACCTTCAACACCTCTTTGTCCTTTTGTCTATGACATCTTTTGGCCATCTCCACCTATCACTGGCCCTCTATCCAGCTCTACCCCTCCCCCACCTTAAACCAGCTTATTTTTCACCTCTTTTCTATTTTTACTTATTTCTGGTGAAGATTCATACGGACTCAAAACGTTAACAGTGTTCCTCTCCGCAGATGCTGCCAGACCTGCTGAGTTTTTCCAGGTATTTTTATTTTTGTTTTGAATTTCCAGCATCTGTAGTTTTTTGCTTTTAACTAATTATCACAAAATGCTTTACAGCCAATGAAGTTCCTTATTTATGGTGCAACACTCTTGAGGCAATATTTTCACCTCAGCAGATGGGCAGGCGCCTGACCCGCTCGAGCGTTAAATGATGCAGGCAGACATCGGGCAAGCGTCCCAACATCAAAGCATAGTCATGCGATATTTCGGTCGGCGGGCACGTGCCTGAGTTGGCAGCATACCTGCCAACAATTAAATGGCCTATTAAGACCATTAACAAGGTAATAAAAAGAAATTTTTCACTGCCTGTCCAATCTTATGGCAAAAAGGCCAAGCGGCCTTTGCACTTTTTAGGAAACCTCATCCACGGGTGGGTTAAGGTTTTCTAAAGCAAATAAAAATAAAATAAAAAATTTAAAATTAACTGATAACGTCCCTGCTCATGTGACATTTTTCATATCTTTATTAAGGTCCCTAATAGGCCTCTTAATTGTCGGCGGGTGCGCTGCCACCTCTCGCGCATGACTGCCGAGCAAAATATCGCAAGAGTGCGCGATGACATCAGGATGCTCGTCGACATCATCGCGCACTATTTAACTCTCATTCAGATCGGGCGCACACTCGCCCATTGAAGGAAATATTTTGCCCATAAGGGACTAAAATCCAGAAAATCCACTGGGCCTGATGGCTTACACCCTGGGGCTTTGAAAGAGATAGCTGCAGACATAGTGGATGTGCTAGCTATGATTTTCCAAACTTTCTTAGATTCGGGGACAGTCTCAATAGCTTGGAAGTTAGCAAATGTTACAGCGCTTTTCAGAAAATGGGGGAGGGAGAAAACAGTGAACTACAGGCCAGTTAGTCTAACATCAGGTGTTGGGAAAATGTTGGAATCTAGTCTTAGAAAAGCAGAGTATGATTAAAACGAGTCAACATGGTTTTACTAAAGGGGAATTTCTTTGACAAATTTATTAGAGTTTTTTGAGGATGCAACTAATAGGGTTACTAAAGGGAAACCATACAGATGTAGTATATCTGGGGGCTGAATTTTCCCTGTCATGGGGGCTTGTGTGGGGACAGGTGGGAGCGAGCGCGAACATGATCAGCACCCCCGATCGGGTCCGTGCCGCCATTTTATGTGGGTGGACCAATTAAGGCCCGTCCAGTGTGATGCTCGCCTGGAAGCACTGAGCCCTCCCTGTGCAGGTGTTGTGGGGGGTAGGGGGGGTGCATGGGGAGATTCCCTGAGTTGGGGCTTGTGCCTTTTCGCGTGCATGTGTGCGGAAGAGCGCAGAAATCTCCCTGAGGCACCAAGGTCTTAAAGTTAAATAAAAGGAACAAAAACTTTTAAAACATGTCCCCTCATCTGACAGTGTCACGTGAGCTGGGAGATGTCAATGAATTTTTAAAATAATTATTATTTAGCTTTAAAACACTTCATGAAACCTCATCCCGCCCGTGGATGAGGTTTCATGAAAAATGCGAAGGCCACCTGGGCTCTTTGCCTGCCCGCCAACCTTAAGGTTGGATGGGCAGCTCATTTAACTGTTTTAATTAGTCTTTAACAGGATTTAATAGGTCTTTGACAGTTCAGTGGGCACGCAGCTGACTTGGCTGCACGCCCGTCGAATTGAAAATCTAAATGACGCACGATGACATTGGGACGCCCGCCCAACGTCACCGCATGTCATTTTATATGTCGGTGAGCGGACCCCATCCCTGCTCGCCGACCGGAAAATTCTTCCCTGGATTTCTAAAAGGCATTCGTTAATGTGCCACACAAAAGGTTAATGGGCAATATAAGGGCTCATGGAATTGGGGTAATATATTAGCATGGATAGAAGATTGCTAAACAGATAAAAAAGAGTGGGCATAAATAGGGCTTTTTCAAGTTGGCAGACAGTGAATAGTGGATTGCCGCAAGGATCAGAATAGCTGGGGCCTCAGCTATTCACAATCTATATTATTGACTTAGATGAAGAGACAGAGAATAATGTATCTAAATTTGCTGATGATACCAAGCTAGGTGAAAAGAGAACACACAGAGAGGCTGCAAAGAGATATAGACAAGTTAAGTGAGTGGGCAACAAGCTGGTAGATGGAGTATAACAGAGGGAAATGTGAAGTTATTCACTTTGGTCTTAAGAATAAAAAAGCAGAATATTTTTTTAAAAGTGAGAAACTTGTAAGTGTTGATTTTCAAAGAGACTTGAGTGTCCTTGTACAAGGAATGCAGAAAGTTTCGACTGAATTTTCCCCCTGTTTGGGGGGGGGGGGTCTGTTGATGGGCACGGCGCCATTTTACGTGGGTGGGCCAATTAAGGCTCGCCCAGCGTGACGTCTGCATGGAAGCGCTATGTGCAGGCAGAGGGATTCCCAAAATCGAGTGCACTCTTTCACACATACGCATGAAAGAGCGCACTCACCTCCCTGAGGCTGGGTGCTGCCTCAGGGAGATCGGCTGTACATGTAAAAAAGATAAAAATAAAAATTCCCTTACATGTCCCCTGTCACATGAGTTGGGACATGTCCATAATTTTTACAAAATCTTTATTAAAATTTTTAAAGACTACATGAAAACTCATCCCACCTGTGGATGAGGTTTCATGTTTTTTCTAGTTCCCACCGGGGCTTCTGGCCTGTCCACCAACATTAAGGTTGGACGGGCAGGTCCTTTAATTACTTAATTGCCCTGTCAATGGCCTCAATTGGCCATTGACAGGTTGGCGGGCACGCAGCTGATTTTGCTGCACTCCCGCCTTCCTGAAAATTTAAATGGGGCGCAGTGATGTAGGGAGTTCCACCCAATGTCTCCGTGTGTCAATTTACGCGTCAGTGAGTGGACCCCGCCCCCGCTCGCTGACTCATAAAATTCTGGCCTTAATATACAGGTGCAACAAGCAATTAAGAAAACAAATGTCATATTGGCCTTTATTACAAGGGGATTGGAGTAGAAGAATAAAGAAGGCTTGCTACAGCTGTGCAGGGTTTTGTTGAGACCGCATCTGGAATTCAGTGTACAGTTTTGGTCTCCACATTTAAGGAAGGATGTACTTGCATTGGAGGCAGTACATTAAATATTCACTAAATTCGTGCCTGGGCTGAGGGGGTTGTCCTATGATGAGAGGCTGAGTAAATCGGGCTTATATTCTCTGGGGTTTAGATGAATGAATTATCTCACTGAAACTTACAAAATTCTGAAGGGGCTTGATAGAATGGACGCTGAGAGATTGTATCTGCTGGTCAGGGAATCTGAAACACAGGGTCACAGTCTCAGGATAAGGGGACAATTATTTAGGACTGAAATGCAGAGAAATTATTTCACTCAAATTTTTGGAATTCTCTATCCCAGAGGGTTATGGTCGCTCCATCACTGAGCACATTTAAGGATGGGATTGACAGATTTTTGGTCTCTCATGGAATTAAGGGATATGGGGAGCTGGTGGGAAAATAGAGTCGAAGTCCAAGATCAGCCATCATCGCATTGAATGGCAGAGCAGATTTCATGGGTTGTGTGGTCTACTCCTGCCCCTATTTCTTATGTTCTTAAAGCAGACAGGGCCACAGTTTAATACCTCATCCCAAAGCCAGCATTAATTTTAGGTGCAGCACCCCTTCAATACTGCAGTGGGGTATTAGCCTGATTTTTGTGCTTAAGTCCTGAACTGGAACTCGAACCCACAAAGTTATGATTCAGAGGCAAAAGCGCTATAAGCTGAGCCACAGCAGAAAGTAGACATTGGACAAGTACAGGTACCTTGACAACCATTCAAAGACCCCAGCAAATTTCTTCCTCATCTGCTTTCATGATTATGAGATATATGAGACCATATTCCCCCTTTCTGCAGCCTCTTTTCAGGCTGCTTGGTGCTTCACTTAATTGGAAGATGCCGATCACTCAAAAAAAAATACCCTTGTGTGACATTGAAACCTGCATTTCAACCATAGAATTCTGGTTTGCTGTGTTGCTAGGTCCATTTTTTTCATCCTAGCAGCAGAAAATTGTAATCAACAGCCCTTTAAGAACTGTTGATTTTGGATATCCTACCCCTTGGCCCTCATGCACACCATCAGATGTGCACTGGGAGTGGTTCTCAGTTGTGTTAACTAGCCAGCCTAGCAGACAGCGGAAGGCACTGAGTGGGGAATTTACAGTGAACAGGGAGGTGCTTGGAGCTAGTAACAGCTCGGCCCAGCCCAGCCTCCTGCACAGAAGTAGACTCCTGGCATTACCTGAACCTGAAGGAAGCTGCATGTGATTAAAGTTCACACTTTTATTTTCACTATTATTCATTGCTTGTAGTACATACATGTATAAGGGAAGTGATATAGGTCAAACCACAAGCCAGCTTCCATTTTAATGAATTATTTCAAAACTATACAACATAAAATACAGAAAATTCCCTATTTTTCACAAGTATTTATGTGCCCCTGAAACAGAACATTGAAAATATATTGGGGAGTTTCCAAAGTTGCCAGTCATTTGGGGATCAAAGTTCTTAAAAACAGAAAAACAGAAACTAGATTTGTAGAAAAAATACTTCTATCACAGTATATTATTAAGAATGTTGAGAAAATAAGCAGGACCAGTGTTATGATCCCCAGCTCAGGGACAAGGGAGGAATCCCTAACTTTTTTTTTTGTTTAGATACTGAAGATGGTCTACTGAACAGAGTCACTGGAGTCAGCTAATGAACTTTTAACAAAAGCATAAAACATTAATAAACAAGAAAATATGAACCATATAACAATACTCTTTCACCCACAACTATACCTTTACTGATGTATACAAGCTTGTAAGGATCACACAAGTTACAAAAGCTATCCTATACTCTAATGTTCATCGTAAGTACACTGTAAGTTAAGCGACCTGTAGTAAGACACACCACACTCTGAACAAGTGACAGATGCTATGGATCACTTGCCAAATGCCCCCCTCACCCGCCACCGTCCCCCCTCCCACTGCCTCCACCCTCCCACCCACCCCCCTCCCACTTCCTCCACCCCCCATCCCCTCCAGCACCCCCACCCCTTCCAGCACCCCCCCCACCCACCCATCCACCCCCTCCAGCACCCCCACCCCTCCTTCACCCCTCCCACCCACCCCCTCCACCCCACCCTCCGCCCCTCCACCTCCTCCACCCAAGATGTTTGTCCCACCATGGGTTAACCAGTCGCATTGCACTCCGTCTTTCACATGAAGCCTTCCAGTCTCCACTCTCTAAGAAATTGCCTTGGAATCTTCTCCAAGACCAATGCTTTCTCTCAGATGCCTTCCACAAGAGACCATCTCCAGGGTTTTGAACTCTCCTTCTGATGTTCCTCTCCCTTGGGTCACCACATGCATTCAAACTTTCTTCCATGCACTCTCTCTGACTGACTCAGCTGTCAACAGTACACCACTGCTTCACATGTACATAGTAAAGAGTTACAAACCTTCAGTTGTCTCTTTGGACCTTCTTGCCTCTTGCAAGCTATTCTCACTTTAAGCTTTCTGAAGCTTTTGTCTCTTTAAATCTGAAGCTTGGAACCTTTCTCTCTGCCCCTCACTCTTAGCTTCATTTAACAGGATCTTAACCAGGCTCCTGTCCTTCCCTTTGACTAAGAGGTCTTCTTGGGACTTTCTCCTGTTCCGCTCACCTGGATTTCGGGGTATTTTCTTTAGCTTGAGACTGGCCAACTGTCCTCTTTGCTCCAGTCTCTCCTGGCAGCTGTCTTCAAAACCAACTGAACTTAAAACAGCTTCCAAATCGAACTGCTGTTCCTAGTTTCTTCTGTGTGTGTCTGTGGGAGGGGTCTACCTCTATGGACCCCTGTTGCTAGGCTACAGCCCAATTTTATTTTACGCTTGTTTGCTTTACTTAGCTGCAACAGTCGTAAAGCTCTCATTAGAAATGCAGGCACCTTTTTAAGTGAAATAAAAATTTAATTTGACCTTTTCTTAACACACAAATACAGAAATACAAATCAAACTTAAACTTTAAAGCTAAAACCCATTCCTAACATCTACAAATAGAAATATAATTTACTTAGACTATCTCTATTTCCTAACACCAGTCATTGAAAAGGATATATTAACCATATACAGCTGTTTTTATTTAGGTTTTGATTTTGTACTCATTAGCATCTAACAAGTTGTGCTTTACTTTTCCATGTTGTTGCAAACAAATATTTTTGTTACTCTAATCTGTAAAAAAAAACCTTTTGCATTTGATATACATTGTTCATGCATGAGGTCATCGTGCATAGTGTATATGACATTAGCACCATGCCAAGTGGAATACATTAAGGACAGATCTTGCAGCTCATAACTAGGCATCCATGGGGCACATGAACAACCAGCAGAAGCAGAATTGTATATTACCACAACCTGTAACCCCATCACTCAGCACATTCCTCCCTCTGTGATATATTCAAGAGAAGAGAGGTATAAAGATTTCATATGAAGTGCAGAAGGGTATGTCAGGAAAAATATTAGGCATACCTTAAAATGAGGTGTAAACCAATGGGCTGTATTTATGCTCCTTTCTGGGTTTGAAGACGGGACTGGCTCCTAAAATGCAGCATATGGCCGCTGCCTGCTTGAAATCCCATGGGGGATGGTGGAAGTGTTGGATAATGGTGGAGGTGGAGGTGGAGATGTTGTTAATTGCCACTTAAGGGGCTCATCCCACCCTGTGACTATTTTACCCATGGCAGGGAGTGACGTACACTATGTGGGTAGCCCAGGAGCTTTAACTGCATGAGCTGGTGTTGAGTAAGGGTGGGAGGGTGACCTCCTTTGCAGGTCCCATCAGAGGCACCACCCCAAGATCACTTCTCCCCCTTTACCCTCAACCCTGCCCTCGCAAACCTAACCTCCCATCCCCCTCAACCCCTCACTGGGTCCTGCCATCCTACCCTGGCAAAACACTGCCCCCCCGCCTCTTACCTTGGTGTCCAGCTTGAGCAATGATCTCCATTGGGGCCTGCCTGTAGTCCTTGTAGTCCTAGCAGTGGCCACCACTCTTGCACTGCTGGGACCACAGATCTTCCAGCCATCTGATTCTATGAGGTGAGACTTCCTGTCAACAAAAGGCATAAACCCTGCCTCCAGCCAATTAATGGCTAATTGGCCGTTAAATGACAGTGGGCAGCTGTTCTTCCACTGGGAGGATTCCCACCTTTTTAACCAGGCATGCTGGGACCAGGATGCCCCATAAAATCCAGCCCAATGAAGCTACTTTGCAGGGCTACCTTCATGTTAAGCACCAAAAACGGCTTTGAGGATGGATCCTGGGTGAAAAGGGTTATCCACTAAAGACATGGTTGCTCACACCAGGGCAGAATCCCAACCTTGAGGCAGAGGGAGCAAATAACAGCTGCCTTGGGACAACCATCAAAATGGCAAATGGCCTTCCGAAAATATGGTTCATATGCGTAGATCATTCTGGGGGAGCCCTTCAATTCAGCCCCCTAAAGGGTCCTCTATATTGTGGTGGTGTGTGTGCTCTGCACAATCTCGTGTGGCAGGGAGGACCTGAACAGTGACAGGCCAAAATAATTAATGCATCATATTCTCTGAGGAGGAGGAGGAGGATGAGGGGAAAGTGCTTCCCCTTGTGCAATTGCCTTGCTCATGGCTGGCGATGGATATGGCACTAACATGTGTGCAAGGGAAAGGCATAACTCCCTTATGTGCAAACAATGCATGGGCAGGATTTTCAGGTTGTTGGATGGGTGCGGTGGGCTGCCACTGCGATTGGCCCTCGACATCAATTTCACGCTGGCTGGCCAATGAACGGCCAGCCAGCATGAAAGAAGCGTTGAAAGATCCAGTGCTCCCAGGGTGGGGCGGGAGGAGGGCAAATGTTGCAGTCAGCACAGGTGTGGGGGAGCGAGCAATAAAAGATTCTTGAAGGCAAAGAGCTGCATCAGGGAGCTGAAGAATTTTAAAGCCAAAAATAAACATTATGAAATTCCGAAAAAAAATTCCACTATAAGAACCACTCGCCTAAACGTATTGATGATAAAAATTCTGCCCAAACATTTTTGCTTTTTTAAAATTAATATCTGAACCCTCACCCCACCCATGGATGAGGTTTCCTCAAAAATCCAAAGCCACTTGGCCGATTCGCCCGCCCACCAACTGTAACTTTGGACGGGCAGTGAAAAATCCAAGTCAATTACTATATTAATGCCCTTAATAGGCCTCTTAATTGTCAGCAGGCATGCTGCCAACTCTCGCATGCACCCGCCAACTGAAATATTGCGTGAGTGCGCGACATCGGGACGGTCAACCGACATCATCGCACACTGTTTTAGTCCGATCAGGTCGGGCACGCATTTGCCCGCAGGATGTAAAATTCTGCCCTATGCATTTTAAAAAGTTCATTCATAGGAGGTGGACATCGCAGTCTAGGCCAGGATTTATTGCCCATACCTAACTGCCCTTGAGGAGGTGGTGGTGAGCTGCCTTCTTGAACTGCTGCAGCCCTCTGTGCTGTTGGTACACCCACAGTGCTGTTAGGGAAGGAGTTCCAGGATTTTGACCTAGCAACAGTGAAGGAACTATGATATATTTCCAAGTCAAGATGGTCAGTGTCTTGGTGGGGAACTTCCAGATGGTGGTGTTCCCATGTGTCTGCTGCCCTTGCCCTTCTAGATGTAGCAGTCATGGGTTTGGAAGGTGCTGCCTAAGGACCATTGGTGAGTTCCTGCAGTGCATCTTATAGGTGGTACCCACTGCTGCCACTGCGTGTCGGTGGTGGAGGGCGTGAATGTTTGTGGATGTGGTGCCAATCAAGTGGGCTGCTTTGTGCTGGACGGTGTCAAGCTTCTTGAGTGTTGTGGGAGCTGCACTCCTCCAGGCGAGTAAAGAGTATTCCATTACACTCCTGACCATTGCCTTGTAGATGGTGGACAAGCTTTGGGGAGTCAGGAGTTGAGTTACTTGCCGCAGGATTCCTAACCTCTGACTTGCTCTTGTAGCCATAGTGTTTATATGGATAATTCAGTTCAGTTTCTGGTCAATGGTAATCTCCAGAGTGTTGATAGTGGGAGATTCAGTGATGATAATGCCATTGAATGTCAAGGGGCAATGGTTAGATTCTCTCTTATTGGAGATGGTCATAGCCTGGCACTTGTTTCACGTGAATATTACTTGCCACTTGTCAGCCCAAGCCTGGATATTGTCCGGGTCTTGTTGCATATGGATGCTGACTGCTTCAGTATCTGAAGAATCGCGAATGATGCTGAACATTGTGCAATCATCAGCGAACATCCCCACTTCTGACCTCATGATGGAAGGAAGATCATTGCTGAAGCAGCTGAAGATGATTTGGCCTAGGACACTATCCTGAGGAACTCCTGTACTGATGTCCTGGAACTGAGATGACCGACCTCCAACAACCACAACCATCTTCCTTTGTGCTAGGTATGACAACAACCAGCAGAGAGCTTTCCCCCTGATTCCAATTGACTCCAGTTTTGCTAGGGCTCCTGGGTGCTCCACACGGTCAAAGGCTGCCTTGATGTCAAGGGCAGTCACACTCACCTCACCTCTGGCATTCAGCTTTTTTGTAATGAGGTCAAGAGATGACTCAAACTGAGCATTAGTGAGTGGGTTATTGCTAAGCAGATGCTGCTTGATTGCACTGTCTTGACCCCTTCCTTCACTTTTTTGGTGATGGACAGTAGACTAATGGGGCAGTAATTGGCTGGTTGGATTTATCCTACTTTTTGTGTTGAAGGCATACCTGGGCAATTTTCCAAATTACCTCTGTAGTAACTAATTGTATTGTCCCTGCCTCCTGTCAATCACTCATCGTATGATGCGATTACGGGAGCTTCAACCAATAAACTTATTGCATGGGTAATCCTGTGGGCGGGGCTTCCAATGAAGTGATTGCGTCTCACGTGCAAGCATATCTACACATCTCCTAAATAAAGTTCAGCCTTTTCTTCACCAAACTGGCTGCTTCATCTCATTATTTTATTTGGCGACAAGGATAAAACCAACTTCTGCTGCGTACTTTGCCCTGGCTGATGTGAGTAAAACGAAGTTGAACAATAATTAGCAGTCATGTCGCTGTTTAGAGGAATTGATTCATATGATGCTAACATTGGATACTGATTGGTGTCAGTATTTCAAATGATTTCGTTCCATTTTGTTATGAATGTAATTACTGCTGAAGAAAAGAGTATAGCTATCCTGCTGAGAGCATGTGGAAGCAAATTGTACAATCTGATTTGAAACCTGACTGCCCCGAGCACGCCCGGTTCTAAATCGTACAGTGAGTCAGTGGAACTCGTGAAATCGCACTTTAAGGCCAAAGTGTCTGTGATCCTGCAGCACTTCAAGTTTAATTCGAGAGTTCGTGCCCCAGGAGAGTCCATTGCTACCTTTGTAGCAGATCGAAAACAGTTAACCGAATACTGTGAGTTTGGGGATGCCTTGAACAATATGCTGCAGGACAGTTTAATGCAGGGTCAAGGACAACGCCAAACAGCGCCATTTGTTAGCTGAATCTGACATTGATTTCAAGCGCACCCTGGAACTTTCTCTCGCTATAGAAAGTGCTGTGAAAGGCTTACAGGCTTTGCAGCAAGTGGATAATGGCAGCTTACTCCATGTTGGATGGGAAGCTGCTGCTGAGCATGAAAAACAGAACAGCAGGTTTTAAATGTGATTCTTTGCCCTCTACACAAAGACTTAGGAAGCCTAATGGTAACATGTCAGCTAATCAGATAAGCATTTGCTACAGATGTGGAGGAAATCATGGAGCAGACATTTGTAGATGCAAAGAGGCAGAATGCAATTATTGCCGCAGGAAAGGACACCTGGTTAGGCAGCGCAGAACAAAGGATAGACAAACAGCAAAACAGCAAAGGAATCTGGCTGAGCTAACTGATACAGCAAAGGCTGAGGCTGCTACTACTGATGTGTACTCTCTGTATCATGTGACTGCTGTTAAATCTGAGCCCATTACAATGGCAGCGCAAGTGAATGGCAGGCAACTGCAGATGGAGGTGGATACTGCTGCCTCGACTCCTGTTGTTGGGGAGCACACGTCCAAGTGCCTCAGCGAAGGGAGTCAGCCATTGGCATTGGAATGGACGTATGTCAAACTGTGAAATTACACTGGAAAATCCGTTCAGGTCAAAGGCATTGCTGCTGTCCCAGTCTGCTATAAACAACAGACAGCCCAACTGCACATGATAATCGGAAAGGGGGAAGGATTTTGGGTCGAGATTGGCTGCACAAATAAAATTTGACTGGTCAGAAATATTCTGTTTGAAATCTGAATTCCAGAGCTTCTAAAGAAACATGACAAGGGAGCGCAACAAAGGTTCACCAGACTTGTTCCGGGGTTGGCGGGACTGTCTTATGCAGAGAAATTGGGGAAATTGGGCCTGTATTCTCAAGAGTTCTGAAGAATGAGAGGTGATGTCATTGAAACCTACAAAATACTTGAAGGAATAAACAGGGTAGATGCGGCTAAGACATTTCCCCTGGCTGGGGAGTCGAGAGCCAGGGGATACAATTTCAAAACAAGGGGGAAGCCACTTAGGACCGAGATGAGGAGAAATTTCTTTAGTTAGAAGTTTGTAAATCTTTAGAATTCTCTACCCCAGAGGGCTGTGGAAGCTCAGTCATTGAGTATATTTAAGGTAGTGTTTGAAAGATTTCTGATTAACAGTAAAGGGTTATGGGAATAGTATGTATAAAAGGCATTGAAGTGTTCGATTAGCCACGATCGTATTGAATGGTGGAGCAGGCTCAACGGGCTGAATGGCCTTAACCTGTTCCTGTGTTCCTATGACACTGTTTCTCAAGACAAATTGGGAAAACTGAAGGGCATGCAAGCTAAAATGCACGTCGATCCCCAGGCAACAACATGTTTCTTCAAGGCCAGGCCAGTGCCTTATTCACTAAGAGAAAAACAGAAAGCAGAGCTGTGCAGATTGGAAAACCTGGGAATAATTCAGCCTATCCAGTTTTCTGAGTGAGTTGCACCCATAATCCCAGTTATCAGGCCAGACCAGACAAAATGTATCTGCAATGACAAAAAACTGACAGTCAACAAAGCAGCAAAGTTAGACAAATAACCCATTCCTAGAACTGATTACTTGTACATCAAGTTTGCAGGAGGCAAGGCGTATACAGAGCTAGACAGGAGTCATGCCCATCAACGATTGGAATTGGATAACTCATCAAAAGAATATGTGACACTGAATACCTATAAAGTCCTCTGCCAGTACACCCACTTACCTTCTGGAGTTTCATCAGCATGTGCTATTTTTCAGCGAACCATGGAGAGTCTCCTGCAGGGACTTCCACGTGTGGTCGTGTACTTAGATGACGCTCTCATCACTTGGATGACGGAAGCTGAACATTTAGCCAACCTGAAGGAAGTGCTGAGAAGATTTATGGAAGCAGGCATGCATTTGAAGAGAAAAAAATGCACATTTCAAGCTTCGGAGGTAACCTACCTGGGTCACAGAGTGGACACTATGGGGTTGCATCCTGCTGAAAACAAGGTCCAAGCAATTAAAATGCACCATCACCCTCTAATGTGACAGAGCTTAAATCTTTCTTAGGTATGATTAATTACTATAGTTGTTTTTTAGCTAATGTATTCACTATGCATTAGTTGCTGAGGAAGAACCACTGCTGGTCCTGGGGTTCACAGCAAGAAGAAGCCTTTGTAACATCGAAGAAACTGCCTCATTCATCATGCTTCTTGGTACATTATGACCCATCTAAAGTGCTATTGTTGACGTGTGATGTTTCTCCTTATGGTGTAGGAGCCGATCTATCACATCAAATGGAGGATGGATCAGAAAGACCCATTGGCTACATTTCAAGAACACTTTCCCAAGCTGAAAAGGGCTATTCTCAGTTGGAAAAACAAGGACTGTCAGTTTTATTTGGCATCAAGAAGTTTCACCAACACCTACACAGGCGACATTTTACAATTGTGTCTGACCATAAGCCACTGACAGGTTTGTTCAGCGAAGACAAAGCTTTCTATAGCTTCAGTGAGAATCCAACTTTGAGCTTTGATGCTATCAGCTTTCGAGTGTACATTCATGTACCGCCCTGGCTCACATATAGCCAATGCAGATGCACTCAGTCGTACAGGGTAGTCTTGTCAATATGCCTGTTCCATGAGGGTTAGTGTTATTGTTAAATTTCTTGGATTCATCACCTGTATGTGCCAAACTGATCAAGAATTTGATGAACAGAGACCCAGTACTGTTAAAAGTCAAAGACTTTGTTTTACAAGGATGGCAAGAACACTTGTGTCTGATGACTTACAACCATTTTATTCCAGAAACACTGCTCTGAGTTGTCAAGACGGAATTTTGCTGTGGGGTTCAAGATTTGTGGACCCATGACAGGCAAGACAGTCACTCTTGGCAGAGCACCACAGTACACACCCAGGCTACGTCTGGTGGCCTGGAATAGACAGTGAAATTGAGATCATGGTTAAACAGTGTTCCCTGTTCTAGCAACACCAGGAGCAACCTGTTTCAGCTCCTTTTCACCCATGGGAATGGCTTGGTCGACCTTGGGTTATATTGACCACATTTTCTAGGCACTATGTTCCTGTTAATCATTGATGCACATTCAAAATGGCTTGATGTCTACGAAGTAAAAACACCAACTTCAGCCGCATCTATTGAAAAGCTGCGTCATCCCTTCAGTATACGTGGTTTACCTGAGATTATTGTTTCTGATAATGCTACAGCTTTCACCAGCATGTAATTTCATGGACCTGAACAGTATCTGGCACATAAAGACTGCTTCCTGGCATCCTTCATCCAATGGTCTCATCAAAAGAGCTGTTCAGACTTTTAAAGCTGGTATGAAGAAGTAACCTGGAGGTACGTTGGAGTCTTGTCTTTCCAGATTTCTCTTGTTACCTTATAACACCACATACTACTACAGGCTCCACACCGTCAGTTACTGATGAAACACCATTTGCATGCGCACTTACATTTAGTATTTCCAAATCTAGAGGGGAAGGTGACACAGAGCCGGAATAATCAAAAATTTAAACATGATTACAGAGCAAGGCTCGTACTTTCCATGTAGGCATGTACATGCATAATTTTGGAAGTGGACCCTATTGGACTCCAGAAGCTGTCATTTCAGAGAGTGGTCCAGTATGTTTTCAAGTGCAAGTCGAAGATAGAATTGTACATAAACACATAGGTCATATCCGGGCTAGAGAAACATCCCAAAAAGTGGAAGAACAAACTGCGATTAAAGTTTAGCCGCCGACTTCTGAGATGTGTGATTGTCCTGGAGCTGATATTCCGGATGTATCTAATGAGTTGCCAAATACAGAACTACCCAGTTCCAACAATGTATCTCTGACTGCAGCTCCAGATCCTATTAATCCTATTCAGGAACCTTTATCAGCGGGGCTATGTCGCTCTAGCCATCTCTGCCGAGCTCCTCAGAGACTTAATTTGTGACCACCAAAGACTGTACAAATGTTTGCTGATTTTTCTGACATGTTTTTTAATGTAAATGTAAGAAACGTAAAGGGAGAGGAAGTTTAGCAAAAAGATGTATGGTCCCTCCTTCCTGTCAATCACTCATCATGTGATGCAATTACGGGCGCTTCAACCAATAAGCTTATTGCGTGGCTAATCCTGTGGGTGAAGCTTCCGATAGAGAGCTCATGCCTAGCATGCAAGCAACTCTACAGGTCTCCTAAATAAAGTTTAGGCTTTTCTTCACCATACCGGCTGCTCCAAGTTATTATATCTGGGTAGATGCCAGCGTTGTAGCTGCACTGGAACAGCTTGGCTATGGTTGCGGCAAGTTCTGAAGCAGAAGTCTTCAGTGTTATTGCCAGAATATTGTCAGGGCCCATAAGCTTTGCAGTATCCAATGCCTTCAGCCATTTCTTGAGATCATGTGGAGTGAATTGAATTAGCTGAAGACTGGCATCTGTGGTGCTGGGGACCTCAGGAGGAGGCCCAGATGGATCATCCACTTGGCACTCCTGGCTGAAGATTGTTGCGAATGCTTCAGCCTTATCCTTTGCACTGATGTGCTGGGCTCCCCCACCATTGAGTTGTTTAATTGTCTACCACCATTCACGACTGGATATGACAAGATGGCAGATCTTAAACCTGATCTGTTAGTTATGGAATCTCTTAGCTCTGTCTATCACTTGCTGCTTATGCTGTTTGGCATGCAAGGATTCCTGTGTTGTAGCTTCACCAGGTTGACACCTCATTTTTTTTTTAGGTATACCCCAGTGTTTTTTCTGGCATGCACTTCTGTGATCTTCATTGAATCAGGGTTGATCCCCTGGCTTGATGGTAATGGTAGAGTGGGGGATTTGCCAGGCCATGAGGTTACAGATTGTGTTCGAGTACAATTCTGCTGCTGCCCCACAGTGCCTCCTGTGTGCACAGCGTCTTCAGTTGCGAGATCTGTTTGAAATCTATCCCATTCAGAATGGTACCACACAACGTGATGGAGGGTATCCTTAATGTGAAGAGTGGATTCATCTCCTTAAGGACTGTGAGGTGGTCACTCCTACCGATACTGTCATGGGCAGATGCACCTGTGGCAGGCAAGTTGGTGAGGATGAGGTCAAGTATGTTTTTCCCTCTTGTTGGTTCCCTCACCACCTGATGCAGACCCAGTCTCTAGCAGCTATGTCATTTAGGACTCAGCCAGCTCTGTCAGTAGTGGTGCTACTGAGTTACTCTTGGTGATGGACATTGAATTCCCTCACCCAGAATACATTCTACACCCTTGCCACCCTCAGTGCTTCCTCCAAATGATGTTCAACATGGAGGAGCACCAATCCACCAGCTGAGAAGGGGGCAGTACATGGTAAACAGCAGGAGGTTTACTTGCCTACGTTTGACCCAATGGGGTCTGGAGTTGATGTTGCGAGCTCCCAGGGCAACTCCCTCCCAACTGTATACCACTGTGTCACCATCTCCTCTGGGATGGTGATGTCTTTCTGTGAGTATGACTGTTGCATGACTCTCTCAAATTCAGCACTAGTCCCCAGAGGTTAGTAAGGAGGACTCTGCAGGGTCAACAGGGCTGAGTTTACCATTGTTCTTTTCGATACCTAAGTCGATGCCAGATGATCCATCAGCTTCCATTCCTTTTAGGTTTTTTAGCAGATTGATACAACTGAATGGCTTGCTAGGCCATTTCAGAGAGCAGTTAAGAGTCAACCACATTGCTGCGGGTCTGGAATCACCAGATGGTATTTTACCACAATCAACACTGGTCATCAACAGATCCTTAATTCTAGATTTTTATTGAATTCAAATTTCTCCACCTGCCATGGTGGGATTTGAACCCGAGTCCCCAGAGCATTACCAGATACAGTGTCCAGTGACAATGCCGCTATGCCACCACCTCCCCCTTAGACAGGTGTCCCACTATGGAGGCCTTAGTAAGCAGTGATGAAGATCCATCACTATGTCAGGGGCTCTATGATAAGAACACCTCAAGTTTTTCATTCACCATAGCCCTACTACCATTTCATGGGTACCATCTCAAAGCCTTAACATGTGAGTTTATGGGCCACTAAGGTAGAAAGAAACACACAAGACATATAAGTATAGATTTCAACAAATCTTATGGTGCACAAAGCAATTACACAGTCGCATTCAGGAAAAAAAATCACCCAGTGAGACCGCTTGTGCAACTAGGTGCCTTTACATTACAGCTGCTATGTCATTATGTCCCAGCAGCTGGAGCTGATAGAGTCATTGAGGTCTACAGCACAGGAAAAAGGCCCTTCAGCCCATCAAGTCTGCGCCGGTCAAACAAGTACCTAACTATTCTAATCCTATTTTCCAGGGCTAGGCCCATAGCCTTGTATGCCATGGCATCACAAGTGCACATCCAAATACTTATTAAGTGTTATGAGGGTTTCTGCCTCTACCACCCTTTCAGGCAGTGAGTTCCAGATTCCCACCACCCTCTGGGTGAAAAAAATCTTCTTCACATCCCCTCTAAACCTCCTGCCCTTTACCTTAAATCTATGCCCCCTTGTTATTGATCCCTCCACCAAGAGGAAACCTTCCTTCCTGTCTACCCTATCTATGACCCTCATAATTTTATACACCTCAATCACGTCCCCCCTCAATCATCTCAGCTCCAGGGAAAATAACCCGTATCTATCCAATCTCCCCTCATAACGAAAACTCTCCAGCCCAGGCAACATCCTGGTAAATCTCCTCTGCACTCTCTCTAGGGCAATCACATCCATCCTATAATGCAGATTCCAGAACTGTATGCAATACTCCAGCTGTGGCCTAACCAGCATTTTATACAGTTCCACCATAAGATTCCTGCTTTTATATTCTATGCCTCACCTAATAAAGGCAAGTATCCCTTATGCCTTCTTAACCACCTTATCTACCTGTCCTGCTACCTTAAGGTGGTGGACATGCACGCCAAGGTCCCTCTGATCCTCCCAGGGTCCTACCATTCATCGTGAATTCCCGTGCCTTGTTTGTCCTGCCCAAGTGCATCACCTCACACTTATCTGGATTAAATTGCATTTGCCACTGATCAGCCCATCTGACCAGCCTGTCTATATCCTACTGTAATCTAAGGCTATCCTCCTCATTGTTTACCACCCCACCAGTTTTCATGTCATCTGCATGCTTACTAATCAACCCTCCTACATTCAAGTCTAAATTGTTTATATATACCACAAACAGCAAGGGACCCAACACTGATCCCTGTGGAACCCCATTGGACACAGGCATCCAGTTACAAAAACACCCCTCGACCATCACCCTCTGCTTCCTGCCACTCAGCCAATTCTGGATCCAATTTGTCAAATTGCCTTGGATCCCATGGGCTCTTACCTTTGTTATCAGTCTCCCATGCGGGACCTTATCAAAAGCCTTGCTGAAGTCCAAGTAGACTAGGTCAAATGCATTGCCCTCATCTACACACCTGGTCACCTCTTAGAAAAATTCAATCAAATTGGTCAGACATGACTCCCCTTAACAAAACCCTGCTGACTGTCCTTGATTAATCCCTGCCTCTCCAAGTATAGATTAATTCTGTCCCTCAGAATTGCTTTCAATCGTTTCCTTACCACTGATGTTATACTGACTAGCCTGTAGTTTCCTGGTTTATCACTTCCTCCCTTCTTGAATAACGGTACCACATAGGCTGCCCTCCAGTCCTCTGGCACCTCTCCTGTGTCCAGAGAGGTATTGAAAATTATTGCCAGTGCCCCTGCTATCTCCTCCCTTGCCTCATTCAACAGCCTGGGATAAATTTCATCCAGGCCTGGATATTTATCTACTTTTAAGCCTGCCAGACCACTTAGAACCCCCTCCCTTTCTATGCTAATTTCTTCAATTATATCACAGTCCTTCTGCCTGATTTCCATACCCATGTTGTCCCTCTCATTGGTGAACAATTTGCCACAAAGAATTCATTTAGAACCCTACCTACATCTTCTGGCTCCACACACAAATTACCACTATGGTTCTTAATGGGCCCTACTCTTTCCCTAGTTATCCTCTTACTCTTAATGCACTTGTAAAATAACTTTGGATTTTCATTTATTTTACCTGCCAATGCTTTTTCATGCTCCCTTTTGCTCTCCTAATTTCCTTTTTAACTTCCTCCCTACACATTCTATACTCTTCTAGGGGTTCTGCTGTTTTGAGCCCTCAGTATCTGCCATAAACCATCCTTTTTCTCTTTATCCAGTCCTGTATATCCCTCAACATCCAGCGTTCCCTGGATTTGTTGGTCCCATCCTTTGTCTTTACTGGAATATGTTAGCCCTGTACTCTCCCTATTTCCTTCTTCAATGAGTCCTACTGCTCTGACACAGATTTACCTAAAAGTAGCTGTTCACAGTCCACTTTGGACAAATTATATCTGATCTTATTAAAATCGGCCTTCCCCCAATTTAGAGCTCTGATTTCTGGCCTTTCCTTGTTCTTTTCCATAACAACCTTGAATCTAACTGAGTTATGATCACTATCTGCAAAATGCTCCCCCATTGATACCTCTACCACTAGCCCAGCTTCATTCCCTAAAATTAAGTCCAGGACTCTCTTGTAGGGCCTTCTACGTGCTGGCTTAAAAAGTTCTCCTGGATGCATTTTAAGAACTCCACTCCCTCTAAACCTATCACACGATGACTAACCCAGTTAATGTTGGGGAAGTTGAAATCCCCCACTATTACTACCCTATTATTTTTACACTTCTCTGAAATTTGCCTACATATCTGCTCTTCTATTTCTCTCTGACTGTTTGGGGGCCTATAGTACACTCCCAGCAATGTGACTGCTCCTTTTCTGTTTTTAAGTTCTACCCATATGGCTTCATTTGAGGAGTCTTCTAAGATGTCATCCCTCCTTACTGCTGTAATTGATTCCTTGATCGATATTGCGATACCCCCTCTTCTTTTACCTCCTTCCCTGTCTCACCTGAAGATCCTATATCCTGGAATATTGAGCTGCCAATCCTGCCCCTCTCTCAATCATGTGTCTGTGACAGCAATGACATCATACTTCCATATGTTAATTTGAGCCCTCAACTCATCTGCCTTATTCGTCAGACTCCTTGAATTAAAATAAATACCATCCAACCTTGCCAAACTCCCTTGTGCCTTAACTGGCCTATAATTTCTATGCCTTCCAGACTCACTTGTTCTCTCTTCTAATTTTGGCTGTGCACCTCCCCCTACTGAACCTCCTCTCAGGATCCCATCCCCCTGCCAAGTTAATTTAAAGGATGTTGGTCCCATTCCAGTTCAGGTGCAACCCATGAGCCTTGTACAGGTCCCACTGCCCCCAGAAATGGTCCCAATGTCCCAGATGTGGAGGCATGCTGCTCCAATGCAGAAGATGCCTCAAGCAGAGAACCTCTGGATTGCAGGGTTCTAGCAGGGCCTGACACAGGCTGCACCACCTGTGTAGAGGCAACCTCTGTCATCAGGGATGGCTGCAGTGTTTGTGTCACCATGAAAAGGAACAAGAGGCTGTCATCACCACCAGGAGCATCTTCAGCTGAGCCTCCATAACCTTCAGACATCCACTCCTCGACCCTTTCATGGCCCATTTGTACTCCCCTACTTATCAGAAGTGGGATGATACCTGGAAATGCATCTCAGGGCCATATTGCCAGCACAGCATTCAACACTCTTCAAGTATGCTGCCATACTGTGCAGGCCAGTGCTCACCTCTTGTATCCATTTGGTTATTTGCTGCCTGTGACTCTTCATGAGGGTCACTACTGTCTCAATGGATGAGGCCATGGCCTCATACACCAGAGACATGGCATCACTCATGGCATTGATGGGCTCCTATATCATCTGCACATGGGAGCGAACAGCCTCTGGGAATTCTGTCAGATGTTCACACATTTGGTATTGCTACTCCAATGACAGCCACTTTGCTGATGATCCCTGAGGCTTGGTGACTGCCTAAAACTGAGTGCTGCTGGGCCTGTCCTCAATTCTCTGATGAGGACTGGGTGCTGCTGTCACTGCCTCCCTTACCTGTGCCATGCTCACCTGCTGATGCCACCCATTTCAAATATGCATCAATGCCAACCACTGTGAGAGTAGCTATGAAGGATGAACTGGATCTCAGATGGTGACTCCTGGGGGGAGAGACAGGAGTGGTGTTAACTATATCCACCCACTTCCTCCTATCTGTCCTTAATCCAGGGCTTCACGTGATCATCAAGGGCCTCGTGGACACCACCGCAAACATTCATTTATGTCTTTGTTACCTTAAACTTGACTATTCCAATTTTCTCCTGGCCAGCCTCCCATATTCCATCCTCCATATACTTGAGGTCATCCAAAACCCTGCTGTCCTATCATAACTCATACCAAGTCCAATTTCCTTATTATCCCTGTGCTCGCTGACCTACACTAGCTCCCATTAAGCAACATCTTGATTTTAAAATTTGCAACCTTGTTTTCAAATTCCTCCATGGCTTTGCCACTCCCTATTTCTGTAATCCTCTCCAGCCCCACAACCCTTCACGATATCTGTGCTTCTCTAATTCTAACATCTTTCATATCCCTGATTTTAATCACTCTGCCATTGGTGGCTGTGCCTTCAGCTACTTAGGCCCTAAGCTCTGGAATTCCCTGCCAGAGTTCTCCACCCTGTACTTCACTTTCCTCTAAGATATTTTTTAAAACCCAGCTCTCTGACCAAGTTTTTGGTCATCTGATCTAAAATATTTTTATATGGTTCGATGTCCTATTTTGTTTTGTAATGTTCTTGTGGAGTTTCTTGGGAAGAGTTATTGTGTTCAAGACACTATATAAATGTAAGCTAAAATCAAAAATACTGTGGATTCTGCATATCTGAAACAAAAACAGAAAATGCTGGAAAAACTCAGCAGGTCTGACAGCATCTGTGGAGAGAGAAATGTAAGTATTGTTATTATTGAAGTCAATGGAAACGAATACAGGACAGGGTGTCAAACAGACTGCTAAGTTGTCATTGCTAAAGCTAAATTTTACCCACATTAAGAAATGATTTTTTATAAAATGTAATTACTTTTAAATCCTTAAGTGCTTTTCAAATCGCATTGTGGTGAATGCTAATACCACCAAATGGTTTGCATTAATTGCAACAGCTTCGTGTACAATATGTAACAAAAGAAAATCGTGGCTTAATTGTGTAAAAGGTATTAACCCTGATTTCCAGGAATTAACAATAAAAATATACAAGTTGGCAGCATCTTTGTCCAACGCATTTAATAGTTGATCCAAAAATTGGAAGTTTAATTGGAGTTTTAGCCTGGGTGTGAAAGCTCAACACAATAGAGTTTAACTCAAAAAGGAATTGACAGGACCTCCTAATTTAACATAAGTGTGAAATTGGTCTTGGGACGCTGCCTGTTTTACACCCACCTGATTTTTGGCTTCATAATAATATACTGGCAGAGAGATGAGTTTGGATTTGTAATCTCTTCCAAGAATGAAAGTCTAAGATGCTGGAGTTTACACTCACAAATTTATTAAATGAATTGACACTCACAGACAAAACACACAGTGATGCTAGATCATTTAATGATTCTATATTGGTGCACTTCTGGCAGGTATACAAACATGTTATTTTACATTGAGCTAGAAAACCCACTGGAGCAGCCTAGAGCTTGCATGTTCTATATTTTTGTAACAGAACACAAATAGAACTTGTACCCATTGCATCAAGCAACTCAAGACCATCCTTTTGGTCTGTGTGTTTCACCTACTGTAGATTCAAAATATATTGAACCTCCCACAGTATCAATTGGGTCCAGCTTCGGAAAGATTGAAGTGTATGTTGAAACCATGAAATTCTTGTCCAAATCATAAGGAAGTTTCATTCCTACAGTCCTGTGTCCTACTTTTGCACAAATAGAAACAAGACAGCCAACTCTTAAAGAAGTGGTTTAGACAGCTTAAATGAGCAACTGGCATCGCTAAAATCACTAAGGGCAGAATTTTCTGCTTGACATGCGGGGGGGTGGGTCAAGCACATCAGCGCTTAAAATGACGCACGGTGAAGTTGAGTGAGCATCCTGATGTCATCGCACGCCATTGCGATATTTCACTAGGCAGGCGCGTGATGAAGTTCGACGTGCGCCCACATTAATTAATGGGCTAGTTAAGGCCCTTAAATCGACAACCAACGCCGATTTTTAGGTGCCTGTGTGATCTTCGGCTTGGCACACGGGCGCAACGGGCAGGCGGGTAAGAGCCTTTTTAATAAACCTCATCCACAGGCAGGATAAGAGGGCTCAGTGAGGTTGTCAGTCTGATCTGTGAGTATTTATTGCAGAAAGTTTTTAAAATTTGCCTGTGTGACCTGTAGCAGCTCAGAACGAATTCCAGTAGCTTTCTGTGTACTTTTAAACTTCAAGTCAGCACTTTGCAGTCAGCAATCTTTATCAGGCCTGCAGCTTTCCAGAGGCCTCCCTTTAGCCTGGGTATGGGTTCTGACATGTCCACTGGACGCAACTCCTCTGAGGAGGAAAGGAGGGCTAGAATAAGGAGGAGGCCAGGAATACACAATCAGCCTCCAGGGGAGCCACCTTTGGGAGGCCAGGCGCAGGCACAAGGGGCGCAGGGCCAAGAGGTAGTCCAAGGTGGAAGGGGCCACCGAAGACACCACTATCCTGCTGCCACGGTATACAGGCAGTGAAGCAGCTCCCTTAGTATGATGCAGCACCGAAGGAGGCTCCGACTGTCAAGGGAGACAGTACACTACATCTGTCAGATGATTGGCCCTGAGATCTCTCCTAACTGTGTGGACGGACACCCCATGCCAGCAGCTCTCAAGGTCACAGTTACCCTCAATCTCTATGCCTCTGGTTCCTTCCAGGGCTTGGTGGGTGATCTTTGCAATGTCTTCCAATCAACTGACCACACTTGTGTCAAGCAGGTCACATACGCTCTGTTTAGGCATGCATTGACCTTCATCCACTTCCGGTGGGACCAGGCAATCCAGACACAGTAAGCCAGAGGCTTCCCGGCCATTGCTGGCTTCCCCCGTGTACAGGGTGCAATAGACTGCACACATATGGCCATCAAGGCGCCAGCAGGTGAGCCCGGTGCCTTCCTCAACAGGAACTCCATGAACGTGCAGATAGTGTGTGATCAGAGGATGCAGATTCTGCAAGTACCCAGGCAGTTCCCACGATGCCCACATCCTCAGACACTCCCAGGTACTGGGGCTCTTCAGTGCTCTGGCTCGGCTTGATGGATGGCTGCTGGGTGACAAAGGCCCTCAGAAGGTGGCTCATGACACCTCTCCACCATCCAAGAACAGAAGCTAAGCAGTGGTACAATAGGAGCTATGTCTCCACAAGGGCTGTGGTGGAGAGAGCCATCGGTCTTCTCAAGATGCACTTCCGATGCCTGGACCACTCAGGGGGCGCACTCCAGTACCCCCCAGATCGTGTCTCTCTGATAGTGGTAGCATGCTGTGCTCTGCACAATCTTGAACTAGAAAAGGAGGATGCAGCTGACGATGAAGACCTTGACGCAGTGGAAGTGGCTACATATGATGACTCCAGCAGTGGTTCAGAGGATGAGAAAGCACAGGGGAATGCTAAGGGGCTAAACGCTGATCCAGGACTAAACCAAGGAGGCAGGGACACCCGGGACACTTTAATCCAACGAACCTTCAGCTAAAATGGATCAGGAGGACCAGCCTTGTACTCCCAAAGGTGGTTTCCCTGGAGGCTGATTGTGTACTCCTGGCCTCCTCCTTATTCTAGCTGGCGCTTCCATACTCGGCACTTAAGTGCTAAATCTGCAACTTCATCAGCTGCAACTAAGGGCTTTGGACATAAACCTCAATGTCCACTCCAACACTCATGACATGTATGTAAAACATACAAATGCAGAACAAACGAGCCACCCTCAGCCATGGTAACACATCTGGTTTTAATTTTCTCCATCATAAGGTCACTCAAAATGAAAGCAAAACGTTTTTCAACCATAAACAAATAATAATTCCCTAATCTAGGGCCAAAGCACCAGTGAGAAACCCATGGTGTGACGAAGGTACCTTATGCTTACACTTACGGGTGCTACATCTTGGTGCTGCCCCATCGCTTGGAGTGGCTTCTGAGACAGCCTGCTGACTCTGCTGTCCTGTTGGCCTCGATGACCTTGGTGGTCGTCCTCTGGCCCGTGGAGACATCGAGGACAGCAGATGGTTCTTGGCCACGGGACCTTGAGGCTCCCCTTCCACCATCTCATCACCGTGAATAGGATATGTGTTGGAGTTCTGAGTTGCATCGCCTAGTTGCATCTCCTGCAGGTTGCCCCCAGACTAGTCATGTGCGACTAAGAGCAACACATGGTACGGGGGAGAACTCATCTCCTCGTGAACCACTCAGGCTGATGTAAGCATGGGCACTATCTGCTTGCCCACCCAACGTACGAGAATGGCCAACATGATTCAATGCAGTCACGACAGTAAGACTTGGGGTGGGGGGGTGGGGTGCCTCAAAGGCTAAAGCTACCTGCTGGGTTAAATGCCCAATGCCAACATGGTACTCACCCTTCCAGAGCACAACAAATCATTGAAGTGCTTACAGCACTGGATCCAGGTGCGCCGCTCCACATTGCGGGATCTCACCACCTCTGCCATCTCCTCCCAGGCATGTTTGATCATGTGGGGGGCCTCCTCCTCCCACCTTGCGGGACCAACACCTCCCGCCGTGTTGCCACCTCCTCAAGGAGGGCAGCAAGGCAGTCATCAGGAAAACGAGGGACACACTGGCCCCCTGCTGGCCTACCCTGCTCCTGTGGCAGACCCTGCAGTCTGCCCTGCTCCTCTTCCCTTCCCTCCAGCCTGCCCTGCTGAGCAGTCCCTCTGTCGTTGCATCTCCAGCTGGCCATTGTGAGCAGCCTATAGGAGGCTGCCAGGCCTTCCTTTAAACAGACTGCCGGGCCGCCATTGGACATAGCAGTCTGTGCACGCCCACCGCCACCTGCACACTCCCGCTATTCATGGGAATCAGAAATGCGCTAGACCGACCTTAATTGGCCCACCCGTGCAAAATGGCGGCGCAGCCTCGATCACGGGTGCCGATCGGGTCCGTACCCACCCATGTCCACTCCTGCTCTGCCCACCCGCCAAACGGAAAATTATGCCCTAAGTCCCAAACTTTTAAAATAGCCCAAACCTTCCTGTCAGCATCGGAAACCCTGGGCATAATTTTGTCCTTGGCGGGGGTGCTCAACGGGGCCGAGCAGGGGCAGTCTGAAAGCGGACCGATGCCAGCGACCAGTGATTTCACACTGGTGGGTCAATTACGGCCCACCCAGCGTCAAATATAAGCGGCAGTGCTCAGCGCTGCCTATAAGGGGGGAGGGGAGGAGTGCGAGCTGGCTGTGCGAGCTGGCTGAGCATGAACTTCGCACATGCACACGAGTGACCACTTCATAATCTCCCTGAGGCACAGAATTGCCTCAGGGAGATAAAGAAATATTTTAAAATAATTTTAAAAATAAAAATGTAATAAAACATGTCCCCTCATACATCCCTGTCACATGAGCAGGGACATGTTTTTAATGAAAAATTAAAGTTTTTATTTTATTTTTATTTGTTTTTGGAAACCTCACCCTCCCCACCATGGTTGAGGTTTCCAAAAAAATACGAAGGCCGTTTGGCCTTTTCGCCTGCCTGCCAAACATTAGGTTGGATAGGAAGCAAAAACTTTAATTTAATTGATAACTTAATGGCCTTAACAGACCTTTTAATTGTCAGCGGGCACGCTGCCGGCTCCAGTGCGCGCCCACCAACCAAACTATCATGTGACTGAGCCTTGACGTCAGCACACTTGGCCAACGAACGTCAGTTCACACTCGAGCAGGTCATGCCCGCACCAGGCCACCTGTGCCCTCTTTCTGACTCTGACAAGACAAAAAATTACCCACTTACCTTCCTCTGATTTTACTGACCAATCTCTCAAAGGAGGATTCTGCAGAAGTCACTGAGTGCAGGAAACCTCGGAGGCATCAGCAAAAGGAATCTGCGTGGAAGGTCATGCCCCATTTTACAGCCCGAGCTGCCGTATTCTGGTAAGTAAAGTTTATTGGTGTATTAGTGAATCAGGATAAAAAAATTGCTACCAAACACAATTCTAAAATGTAAAAATCATGGAAAGAGACAAATCTGTCACATTAAACATGCAGAGACATATTGGATAGCATTAATTGAATTTCTACTTTACTGCATGAACTAGGCAATTAAAATGCTCCAGCCTCAGATGTTGTAAAATAACGAGCCAGTTGATGATTGAGAAAGGCTATATTGATTAAAGGAAGAGTTATTCTAGGAAATTGCCATCATAAGTTAGTAGCGCAAAGTGGGCCACCCAATAACAATACAGCATTGGAATAAACTTGTAACAGGAGGTCTAAAAGAGAATGCATTTACGATGAGAATACCTATTCTGGCTGCCTCACTATTAAGTCAGTTTTATATTTGTTCACGGTCATTCGCCCTTAGATTAGATTTCTCCTTTCTCATTATCAGTCTTAATAGATCCTTCTGACCTCATTCTATCCTCAGATATTATATTACCCATATAATTAATTAATTAAACCTAAAACATTATAGATTATTAAAAATAGCATAACTAATAGTGTAATACCTCAAGCTGTTAAATTGTCTTCCTTGGTCTTATCAGACTTGGACACACGGTGTCACATCATCTCCCATCATGACAGGCAATTGTCAGGTTGTACCAGTGTCAGAGTTTATTTAAAATCTTTAACATAGAAGACTGTTTATAGTCACTCTCTACACTTCCTCTCAATAACTTCCAAATATGCTGCAGTGGGGCGTGTGTGCCGAGGCCGGGGGAGGAAAGAAATGAGAGGGCTGGGGGAAGAGAGAGTTTCCAGAGCACAAGGCCTGAATTTTACCTTTGGCGGGCATCCGCAATCAGTGGTAGGGGGCGGGAAACGGGCCCCTGACTGCAATCGGCTCCTGACCACGATTTCACACTGGTTGGCCAATTAACGGCCAGTCAGCGTGAAACACGTGCTGAAAAGCTCGGCGCTGCCGGGGTGGGAAGAGGGTGAGCGATGACGTTTCCGTGGGCGCAGCTGAGCGCTGTGAGAAAGCTCCCTGAAGGCAGACAGCTGCCTCATGGAGCTGCAGACCTGAAAATGCTAATATAAAGGTTTAAAAAGCTGCAGAAAATGCATCATACTCAATCACCTGAAAATAAAAGTGACAAAAATGCTGTCCACAGATGTTTATTTTTATTTTATTTCATAATGCAAATTTCATCCCGCCCTTGGATGAGGTTTGATGAAAAATGCAAAGTCTGCCTGGCCAATTCACCCGCCTGCCAACTGTAAGGTAGGACAGGCCATGAAAAATCAGAGATAATTGTGCCGTTAATGGGTTTAATTGCCCCCTTAATTGTCAGTGGACACGCTTCCAACTTTTGTGTGCACCTACCAAGCAAACTATCATGTGAGTACGCAATGATGTGGGGACACTTGCCCAACGTCTTCTCGCACGATTTTACACCTGATCGGGTCAGGTGCGTGCTCGCCCGCGGTTGTAAAATTCAGCCCCAAGACCTTGTCTTATTTTTTCTCACCTCTCAAAAGCCTGTCTGGATCACAGGATTTTAAGATCTTCAGAGGGTTTCGAGGGGTAAGTGGGTAAGGGGGCAGGGCGGTGAGGTCAGGGGATTGGGGAGTCAGGGGGGAGGGGGGAGGGAGGGAGTTGGTGGGGTAGTCGGAATGTGTGTTGGAGCTAAATTCAATCATGGCTTTCAAAAGGAAATTGGATAAGCTTCTGAACAGAAGAAACTTGAAGCACTATTGGGAGAAGGCAGGAGAGTGGGACTAGCTGAATTGCTCTTGCTGAGAGCCAACACCGAGACAATGGGCTGAATAGTACCCTTCTGTGCTTTAAACATCGGGGCTGAATTATGCATCCCACAGGCATGCATACACCCGATCCGATTGGGCGTAAAATTGCGTGAGAAAACATTGGGCGAGTGTCCTGGCGTCATCGTGCACTCGTGTGATATTTCACTCAGTGGACATGAGCCAAAGTTGGAACACACCCGCCGACAATTAAGAGGGTAATTAAGCTCATTAATGGCGCAATTGTCACCACTTTTTCATGGCCTGGCAGCCTTTGCATTTTTCATCAAACCTCATCCAAGAGCAGGATGAAATTTCTGTTATGAAATAAAATAAAAATAAGTATTTGTGGACAGCATTTTCATCACCTTAATTTTCAGGTGATTGATTATGATGCATGGACATTTTTTTGCAGCTTCTTAAGCTGTTATTTGATCATTTTCAGGACTGCAGATCCATGCGGCAGCTGCCTGTCTTCAGGGGGCTTTCTCGCAGCGCTCACTCGCGCCCGTGGAAACATCATCGCCCACCTTCTTCCCACCCTCACCCCAGCAGCGCTGAGCTTTTCAGTGAGCATTTCACGCTGGCTGGCAAGCATGAAATCACAGTTGGCTGCCGATCGCGGTCAGAGCCGCTGATCATGCATGCCCACCAGAGACAAAATTCAAGCCTCCATAATTTTACAATACTAAAGGAGAAACGTGTAGTCACATTCTACATGGAAAATCAAGCCAGCCTTTATTTTTACTGTGTTATTAACAGTATCAAATTAAGAATTCTTAATCTAGTTTATTAAATATGACATTCTGTTTTGGTGGAAGTTCAACAAACATATTACAGGCTTAAAAATAAAAACAAAAAACTGCAGATGCTCAAATCCAAAACAAAAACAGAATTACCTGGAAAAACTCAGCAGGTCTGGCAGCATCAGTGGAGAAGAAAAAAGTTGACATTTCGAGTCCTCATGACCCTTCAACAGAACTGAGTAAAATTAGGAGAGGAGTGAAATATAAGCTGTTTAAGGTGGGGGGGGGGGGTGGTGGGTGGGGGATGGGGGGAGAGAAGTTGGGGGGTGGTGGTTGTAGGGACAAGCAAGCAGTGACAGGAGCAGATAATCAAAAGCTGTCACAGACAGAAGAACAAAGAGGTGTTGAAGGTGGTGATATTATCTAAACGAATGTGCTAATTAGGAATGGATGGCAGGGCACACAAGGTACAGCTCGAGTGGGGGTGTGGTGGAAAGACTCGCAGGGCATAAAAGATTTAAAAATAATGGAAAGAGGTGGGAAAAGAAATATCTATATAAATTATTGGAAAAAACAAAAGGGAGGGGGAAGAAACGGAAAGAGGATGGGGATGGTGGAGGGAGTTCAAGATCTAAAGTTGTTAAATTCAATATTCAGTCCGGAAGGCTGTAAAGTGCCTAGTCGGAAGATGAGGTGCTGTTCCTCCAGTTTGAGTTGAGCTTCACTGGAACATTGCAGCAGGCCAAGGACAGACATGTGGGCATGAGAGCAGGGTGGAGTGTTAAAATGGCAAGCGACAGGGAGGTTTGGGTCATTCCTGCAGACAGACGCAGGTGTTCTGCAAAGCGGTCGCCCAGTTTGCGTTTGGTCTCTCCAATGTAGGGGAGACCACATTGGGAACAACGAATACAGTAGACTAAATTGGGGGAAATGCAAGTGAAAAGCTGCTTTACTTGAAAGCAGTGTTTGGGCCCTTGGACGGTGAGGAGAGAGGAAATGAAGGGGCAGGTGTTGCATCTTTTGCGTATGCATGAGGAGGTGCCATAGGTGGGGGTTGAGGAGTAGGGGGTGATGGAGGAGTGGACCAGGGTGTCCCGGAGGGAATGATCCCTACGGAATGACACCGGGGGGGGTGAAGGGAAGATATGTTTGGTGGTGGCATCATGCTGGAGTTGACGGAAATGGCAGATGATGATCCTTTGAATGTGGAGGCTGGTGGGGTGATAAGTGAGGACAAGGGGGACCCTATCATGTTTCTGGGAGGGAGGAGAAGGCATGAGAGTGGATGCACGGAAGATGGACCAGACACGGCTGAGGACCCTGTCAACGACCGTGGGTGGAAAACCTTGGTTAAGGAAGAAGGAGGACATGTCAGAGGAACTGTTTTTGAAGGTAGCATCATCAGAACAGATGCGATGGAGTTGAAGGAACTGAGAGAATGGGATGGAGTCTTTACAGGAAGCGGGGTGTGAGGAGCTGTAGTCGAGGTAGCTGTGGGAGTCGGTAGGCTTGTAATGGATATTGGTGGACAGTCTAGCACCAGAAATTGAGACAGAGAGGTCAAGGAAGGGAAGGGAAGTGTCAGTGATGGAGCTTGTGGAAGTGATGAAGGAGTGGAAATTGGAAACAAAATTAATAAATTTTTCTAGGTCCAGATGAGAGCATGAAGCAGCACTGAAGCAATCATCGATGTACCAGAGAAAGAGTTGTGGGAGGGGGCCAGTGTAGGACTGGAACAAGGAATGTTCCACATACCCCATAAAGAGACAGGCATAACTGGGGCCCATGCGGGTACCCATAGCCACACCTTTTATTTGGAGGAAGTGAGACGAGTTTAAGGAGAAATTGTTCAGCGTGAGAACAAGTTCAGCCAGACGGAGGAGAGTAGTGGTGGATGGGGATTGTTCAGGCCTCTGTTCGAGGAAGAACCTAAGGGCCCTCAGACCATCCTGGTGGGGGATGGAGGTGTAGAGGGATTGAACGTCCATGGTGAAGAGGAGGCGGTTGGGGCCAGGGAACTGGAAATTGTTGATGTGACATAAGGTGTCAGAGGAATCATGGATGTAGGCGGGAAGGGACTGGACAAGGGGAGCGAGAAGGGACTCAAGATAACGAGAAATGAGTTCCTTGGGGCACGAACAGGCTGACATGATCGGTCTACAGGGACAGTCCTGTTTGTGGATTTTGGGTAGGAGGTAGAAGCGGGCCGTCTGATGTTGGGAGACTATCAGGTTGGAAGCTGTGTAAGGAAGATCTCCAGAGGAGATGAGGTCAGTGACAGTCTTGGAAACAATGGCTTGATGTTCAATGGTGGGGTCATGGTCCAGGGAGAGGTAGGAGGAAGTGTCTGCGAGTTGAAGCTCAGCCTCCGCGAGGTAGAGGTCAGTGCGCCAGACAACAACAGCATCACCCTTGTCAACGGGTTTGATGACAATGTTGGGGTTGGACCTGAGAGAAAGAGTGCAGTAAGTTCAGAGGGAGACAGATTAGAATGGGTGAGAGGAGCAGAGAAATTGAGACAACTAATATCATGACAGCTCTCGATGAAAAGATCAAGAGAAGGTAAGAATTCAGAGGGAGGGGTCCAGGTGGAGGGAGATTATTGGAGGTGAGTAAAAGGATCCGTTGAACCGGGAGAGGACTCCTGCCCAAAGAAGTGAGCCCGGAGACGAAGACGGCGGAAGAAGAGTTCAGCATCGTGCCGAGCCCAAAATTCATTGGGATGAGGGCGTAAGGGTATGAAACTAAGTCCTTTGCTGAGCACTGAACGTTCAGCGTCGGAGAGGGGAAGGTTAGGGGTATGGTGAATACATGGCCAGGGCTGGGATTGGCAGATGGGGTGGGGACAGAGGGACAGGCAGGGGTGGAGGGTCATAGATGGGTGTTGGTGTCGATGAGTTGTTGGAGCTTGCGTTCCTTAGCACTTGAGAGAAAGAGAAAATGTTTCTTGTTGAGGTGTCGGATGAGATGAATAAAATGAAACTGAGGGCACGCGCAGCTTTGAAAAAGTGTGCAGCGGTGCTGCTGAAGGGAGAGGTCGAGTGTGTTCATATGGCAGCGCATGGCACTGAGTGTGGATCTCAGAATGCGGTGGGAACAGCAGTCCGAGAAACGTTTTATGTCCTGGAGATACCTGTAATCCTGGGTGGATTCGAAACATGAGGGATGGAATTTCAGTTGAAATCCACGTGGGGTAAGTCGGAGACGGAGACAGTCACTGAGAAAGGAGATATGGCTGTGAAAGCGGGTTTTAGTAAACACCTTGTCAAACACCAGGAGGGAAATGGAAAGCAAGGAAGGTGAACAAGGCAAAAGAGAGATATGGAAATCCTATTGGAGAGAAGAGCAGTAATTCTGTATGGGTGATATCACAAGGTGGAAATGCACCTTCATGATGAAGCTTATTAAAATTCACTGACAGAGCAGCCGAACCTGTTACTTAAAACTTACGTCCAAAAAGAAACCAAAATTGGTGCCCATAAAGCCCACTTTTCGCTCTCCAAAATCTGATATTTTTCTCTGAAGAGGAGTCATAGGGACTTAAAACATTAACGCTGTTTCTCTCTGCACAGATACTTCCAGACTTGCTGAGTTTTTCTAGAATTTTCTGTTTTGTTCCAAAAGCAACCTTTGCTACCTTTAACCAAGGTTTCACCTTGGCTCAGTGGTAGCATTCTTATTGCCTTGGAGTTAGATGTATGTTCAAGCCCCCTGCAGAGACTTGAGTCCATAAGCTACTTTATTTGAAAGAGAAGTTAAACGGAGACCCCACCTGAACATTCAGGTGCATGGAAAGGTTATTATGGTGTATTTTTTATTTAAATGCTATTTGTTGGTTGCCATGTTTCCAACAATACGACAAGTGCTTTCACTTCCAAAGTACTTCATCGCTGCAAAGAGCATTAGTTTGCCTGATATCATGATGCAAATGCAAGTTATTTCATTACCCACACTATATTGAGGATTTTAAGCTTAATTTCAATTTGCAAGATTGGGGGAGCTATATAATTCAGTTGGCAACTAAATTCTTCCTAGAATCTTTCCTATTTCCATTAGCAATTAAATGTATATCTCTCATTTTAGAGAGGGTTAATAACTATCATAAGTGGAAACAAGTGTTAGGCAGTCTGGCACTGTTCAGCTGCTAAATTGATGATTTGCACGTGACTCACTTCGCAGATGTAGAACATTTGAACAAAATTTTGAAACAGGGTGAGTCAGCCTTTCTTTCCATGCTCTTTAACAATATTATAATCATAAATTTTTTCCATTTACTCTGCTTTAACTGTTTGCCCCTAATATTACAGAATATGGGCGTGTATGCCAGCAAAAGAGAATTCTTCTATGTACGTACAATACCACACAGAAAAGCTTTGCTGTAATCTGTTTTTATAGTTCAACCAACACTCAAGGGATCTGGTTACTGGAGGTGGTGACTTCAATTATGCCCTCAGCCCTTGGCTAGATTGATTACCAGGGGATGGAATCAAACAGTGTGAGGTTGCACACTAAACCACACATCTGTGTCATTCAATCTGTTTGATTCTGCCTACCAGACACAGTAGCCACACGACAGGAATTAAACCCTTTTACATCATCTTTATGAGACTAGTCCCAAAACATTACTTATTCCTAAAATTTAACCAGAAATATTTTAATTCTTGACTGCATTTTGGTGATCCCAGTCAAAGTTGTGATGTGCTCAGGTCCAGACAATGCAGGCTGAATCAGAGTTCTGTGTCACTTCTACCCCATTTTACAGTGTTGACATCCTACCCACCACCCACCCAGATTAGTTCCTGAGCAGTCCACGATTTAGGCAGCCAGCCCACCTGCCCAAAATAGATGAGAGCTTTATTAAAACATTTAAATCAGGTTCTTAAATTTGTTTAGGCCCCCATACAATGGGGATCTCCCACTGGACGGAGCTTGCAGTGAGCCTGCTCCAACCCATGTTTCTCTGGGCTGCATAACAATTATCCTGCCTACTGCTGGTCTCCCTGGTGAACTTGACCCCCTTGGGGGAGTCACTGGATTTCCCTCCCATGCTGACACTGCTGGCATTAATTAAAAAAAGGACTTTCTGTGTATGGAGATTTTTTTAATTGGGTGATAGTAAGGGAATCTACCCTGTGAGATAAATATTTTACAACAATGGAACAGCTTGAGCAACTGTTCATTGGTATTCCAGCAAAGTATCAATGTCCTTACCTGAATTAAAAACAAATCTGTCAAGAAGCAAACATTACACACTGAAATCAACTCAGAGTTTGCCTGTCTCTATAAACAAATTACGGACAGATAATAGTCAGATTAATCATAAGATGTCCTTAAATGTCAAATGCTAGAGTAAAGCCAATTACAGGATGACATTTATCCTGCTGGCAAAAAATAGGAAAATTCATGTTTTTCTCCATAATTAGTGACTCACTCACAGAGCTACATTCTCAAAAGCAAATGTTTCAAAATTACACATTTCATTTTTAAATGGGTCACTAATTATGGACAAATAATTTTTACAATTTTGTAATGAGGAATTTTGATTACATTCAAAGGATGACAGAAGGATCCTAGAATTTCTAATAAAAATCATGTGGATTATTAGAGTATTAAGGCCAAGTGATTAGTAAAAATATGATATCCAAAAGTCTCACATAAGATCATTGTAAAAAGCTTATTTGTCATCACTCCTGAGAACCTGCAGTACATTATTGTTTGAATGCATCAATGTCATTGCATTCCCCAAAATGTTTTCTCGGCTTTATCATGTGAGGCAGTGACAATAGTTTCCAATTTGGAAATGAACTACCCGCCAGATAATTACTCTGCTGAGGTGCTGATTGAAGCAATATTATCCAAGATCGAAAAAATGGCTAAGCTGGCTTATGTATCTTTTGCAAATTACACACTAAATAATTCAATAAGCTGAAGGAAGAATATTGCCTTGACAATCTTGATGTATATTGCTATTTCCAAGTGCAAACTTTACCTTGCATTAATAAAAAATAATCTGTGCATACAGAAACTTCCTTTTTATTATTATTCTATAATAGCAATAGCAAAAAGTGATATGGATTAGCCATGAACATGCACAAGTTAGATATACCCTCGATTAATGATATTTTGGAAGGAGGAATTAAGTGAAATAGTGGTAGTTGAAGTGAGGGAGGACATGTGGGAGATGATCCATTCAGTCTAAAAGAAATGCAGCTCAAAATTGTGAATTGTAGCTATTATCTCTTTGCAACAATTCATTACAATTTTATAGCTTCCCATTGATTATATTTCATATTGCCCCTCCACTTTCTGTGATACCAATTGAATTACATCATCAAGTTTCATCCACATTTGCTTCATAAAATGCACTCCACATTGCCTTAAGAATTCCAGACTGACTTTTCTCTAAGAGAGAGGCAGTTTCATAAAAACAATCATGTATTTGAGGCTACTTTGACAATTTATTGAAGCCAGTGATGGAAGTACTTTATTTACTTTGATTAAGTAGACTGTAAATATAAATACTCTGTGTAATTTATATTCCACTGTCAACCTGCAGTACATTATTGTTTAAATGCATCAATGTCATTCCTTCTGCCATAAAATGTTATTAAAAAATTCTCAAAACATGACAGATTTTTTTAATATTGCTGAAGTTGCCCATAATACATCACTTGAATATAGTCCATGAAGTGCAATAAATGTACTTTACAGCATGGACTAAAGGAACAAAGTGTTGACAGAGCAGTCAGGGAGCTGATTCACGCCTATGAGTTCAGCTGCTGCTGGAGGTTAATATTGTGTCGGGGTGTGAATAAGGCAGTGTTCTCTCTTAAATAAATGATTGAAGTACTGTGCATCTCATTGCAGAATGCCTGAGAGTCAATTCTCACCCTTGTTCTAAGCTGTCGATTTAAAATCGTCAAAGTTTGAATCAAAAGCAAGTTCTGCGTCTTATTTGTACTGGTGGCTTGGGTCAGATTTGGTGTGAAATGTACTAAAAAGTGGAAAGTCTTCTATTAATCAGCGTTCAGCCAAATTTCATGCACTGAGCAATTCAACTAATTTTTGTATACCTTGAAGACTTCACTGCAGTTTGTCCCTTGGGATGAGTTTTCAATACAATACTTCAATTTCAGGCTATTTTTTACTTCTTTATTTGGCCATGGCTTTAGTGTTTGCTTTGGTTTTCTTTATTCTTGTTGGAATATACATACTTTCTATGTTGCTTATGATAGTCTTAAAATGTTCAATTTTTCTTGCATTGTTTTCTTCAGTTTCTATGTAGTGATAACTCCTGATATTAAGAAATTGCAATATTTTTATTATAACGATGTCTTCGGACTTGGGTCACCAATTCTGTGGACACATTCCAGGAAGTTTTCTCATACGATGTTCCACCTCTCTTATGCTCTCCCATTAGTCCCTCAATACATTAGCCCTGCAAAGCACTGCCTTGCCCCCTGCAAAGTGGAAGCGCACCTGATTGGGTGATAATTGACTTTTCCCAGCTCCAACAATTTTATCACTGATCAAATATATTTGGCTGGGATTTTCCGGCCCCGGGACTGGAAATTCCCATCCGCAGTCAATGGACTTCTGGCTGGTCTATCAAATTTTCCATCCTATCCGCAATGATTTCCACCATGGATGGGACTGGAAAATCCTGGTCTTAAGTGTTCAAAGAAAGTTTTAAAAGACATGGGCCTTTTTGATGTTTCTATGCTTTTTCCTAACAGCTATTTGCAACAATGTACCAGAGATTAATCTTTAATTTTTGGGTACTCCATGATGATCCTGGATGGCAGGCAAACTTACTCCAGAGGACCAGATAGCCACAAAGGGAAATTCTGCATCAAAACTGCTGCTGATAACAAAAGTAAAAACCATGGCAGCCATTGCTATTATTTTTGGGGTGCATTTGAACTGAGATATCATCTTGTTTGTACAGGCTGGTAATTTGGTTTTTAGAGTATAGGCCTGGTAAGGTTTCCCCAATACATAAGAACATAAAAAATAGGAGCAGGAGCAGACTACGTGGCCCCTTGAGCCTCCTTCAAGTTTCAATATGGTCATGATTGACCTGCCTCAACTCCACTGTCCTACCCGCTCTTCTTATCCCTTGATACCCTCAGAGAATAAAAATCTGCCTAGGTCAGCCTTGAATATACTCAACGATGGAGCATCCACAACCCTCTAAGTAGACAATCCCAAAGATTCATAACCCTCTGAGCGAAGAAATTTCCCCTCAATCAGTCCTAAATGATTGACCCCTTATCCTGAGACTGTGCCACATTCCATAACCAGGGGAAACAACCATTCAGTGTCTACTCTGTCAAGACATTTCAGAATCTTGTATGTTTCAATGAGATCACCTCTTATTCTCCTAAATTCCAGAAAATAGAAACCCAATTTCCCCAGCCTCTCATCACAGAGCAACTCTCTCATCCCAGAAACCAATTTAGTGAATGTTCTCCAATGCAAGTATATTCTTCTTTAACTATGGAGAGAACTCCATACAATACTATAGGTGTGGTCTGACCAAAATTCTAGGAAATTGTAGCTAGACTTCCTTATTCTTGTACTCTAATCCCTTCCCATAAAGACCAATGTGACATTTGCCTTCCTAATTGCTTGCTGTACCTGCATGCTAACTTTCTGTGTTCCTGTACGTGTGCATATAAGTCTCTCTGAACATCAACATTTACAAGTTTCACTCCTTTTAAAAAATATTCCGCTTTTCTATTCTTGTTACCAGACTAATAACTTCACACTTCTCCACATTAAACTCCATCTGCCATCTTGTCACTTAATCTATGTCTATTTGAAGCTTCCTTTTATCCTCCTCAATGCTTACTTTCTCACCAAGCTTTGTATCATCAACAATCTTGGATGCATTACACTTGGTCTCTTCATTAATATAGGTTGTAAATGGCTGAGGCTCAGCACTGATTCTTTCAGCACTTCACTAGTTACAGTCTGCCAACCTGAAAATACTCATTTGTCCCTATTCCATTTCCTGTCCATTCACCAATCATCTCTCTATGTTAATATATTATCCCTAATTCCATGTGCTCTTATTGTGCGCATTAACCTCTCGAGTGGAATCTTATCAAATGTCTTTTGAAAATTCAAGTATACTACATCCAATGACTCCCCTTTATCTACCCTATTAGTTACATCCTTCAAAAAACTCTAATAAATTTATCAAACATGTTTCCCTTTTGTAAAACTAGTTGACTCAGTCTGATCATACTATGATTTTCTAAGTGTCTAGTTAACACTTCATTAATAATAGATTCCAATATTTTCCCAAAGACTGATATCAGGTTAACTAGCCTGCAGCTTCTTGCTTTCTCCCTTGCCCCTTTCTTAAATAAAGGTGTTACATATGTTAACATCCAATCTGATGGGATTGTTCTAGAATCTAGGGAATTTTAGAAAATTATGACTAGTGCATTCACTATTTCTGCAGCTGCCTCTTTTAGAACCCTCGGGTGTAGGCCATCAGGTTCCAGGGATTTGTTGGATTTTAGTTCTTTTAAATTCTTCAATGCAATTTCTCCGTTGATATTAATTACTTTAAGTTCCTTGCTCTTATTAGTTCATTGGTTACCCTCTAAAGAACACTCAAAATATTTGTTCAACGTCTCTGTCATTTCCTCATTCCGCATGATAATTTCAGCTGTCATTACCTCTAACAGACAAATGTTTACTTTAGCTACTCTGCTGCTTTATATATACTTGTAAAAGTTTTCACAATCTGTTCTTATGTTCCTGGCTAGTTGAATCTCATATTCCATTTTGTCCCCATTCACTATATTTTTGGTCACCGTTTGCTGGAGCTGGATTTTCAAAATGGTCTTGTGAACCTAACATTCAGTTGAATTCTAGGACCTGACTCCATGCCTGAACTGCATTGCTATTGTGATGCTATTTTTAAATGTAAATGGGCTGATTGGACATGAGGTGAGCTTGGCCTAACTAGAGGCACTGAGCACCTCTAGGAGGTGAGAGTTGCCTGTCTGGCGCCAGCAGCAAAGCCAGATGACAGCCATATCAGAGTCTGCTGCTGCCTTGCTGAGGCGAGCAGGCAGCTCATCAAAGGGCTAGGAGGATAAAGATGGAGCAGAGGGGCTATGGACACAAAGTTGAGGTACAGTGCTTGACCCAGTGCTAGAAGACCCCTCACATTTCAAATTCTTTGCCATATTATAAGCATTTCCTGTTAATCCAGTACTATCCTTAACTTCCTTAATCAGCCACAGATGGATCTTTCTTGCTGCGTTCTGTTTTTAATGGAATGTATTTTTATTGTACATTTTGAATCACCATTCCTACAGACCTGTTAGCCTTATATTAGTAGAAGGGAAAATACTAGAATCTATTATAAGGGATGTGATAAATGAACACTTAGATAATAATGATCTGATTGGGCATAGTCAACATGGATTTATAAATGGGAAATCATGTTTGATGAACCTGTTAGAGTTTTTTGAGGATGTTACTAACAGAATTGATAAAGAGGAGTCAGTGGACGTAGTACTTAGATTTTTAGAAAACTTTTGATGAAGTCCCCCATAGGAAGCTGGTTCGCAAATTTAAAGCACGTGGCATAGGAGGTAATATACAGGCATGATTAATGATTGGTTAACAGGCAGAAAACAGAGAGTAGGAACAAATGGGTTATTCTCAAGTTGGCAGGCTGTGACTAGTGGAGTACCACAAGGACCCAACTGTTCATAATATATATCATTGATTTGGATTTGGGGACCAAATGTAATATTTCCAAATTTGTGGATGACACAAAGCTAATTGGGAATGTATATTGTGAAGAAGATGCAAAGCAGCTTTAGGAGGAATTGGATAGACTTAGTGGTTGGAATTTTGCGTGCCCACTTGTGTCAGGCGTCATGGCGGATGTGAACAGACAATATGGTGGGAAGGCCAAAAATCAGTTTCACACTGTCGCTAAACACGTTTGCAACCATCCGCTCCACCCATCAGTGGCGAGCTGCATTTTCCTCCGCCAGATGTCGGGAACTTCATTGTAATACATCTGCATATCATTATAAGCCCAGCTTGCCAGAATCATCTTTCCATGTTGGATCATCTGAACATTTTGGTGTGACTGCATGCCACATGTTTCACAACAGCATTTTTAAGGCATGCAACTGGCGAGCTGCACTTCAAGGGGAACTCGGAGGTGAATGCACAGTAGCGTTACGGAGCGCACTCGCAGATCACCTGTTGAACCTCAAGATTGAGGCCCCGTGCATTCACGCAAGGGCACAGACAAGTCACTTTTTCCCAGCTGGCTGACAGTGTGATGCCAGGGCACAGGCTGCACTGCGGTTGAGGCGAGATGGTGGGAGGCAAGGGCTGCACTGCGGTTGGGGCGTGTTGAGCAGGGCAAGGGCTGCACTGCAGTTGGGGCGTGTTGAGCAGGGCAAGGGCTGCACTGCAGTTGAGGCGAGATGGCGGGGGGGGCAAGGGCTGCACTGCGGTTGGGGCAAGTTGTGGAGGGCAAGGGCTGCACTGCGGTTGGGGCAAGTTGTGGAGGGCCAGGACTGCACTGTGGTTGGGGCAAGTTGTGGAGGGCCAGGACTGCACTGTGGTTGGGGCAAGTTGTGGAGGGCCAGGACTGCACTGTGGTTGGGGCAAGTTGTGGAGGGCCAGGACTGCACTGTGGTTGGGGCAAGTTGTGGAGGGCCAGGACTGCACTGTGGTTGGGGCAAGTTGTGGAGGGCCAGGACTGCACTGTGGTTGGGGCAAGTTGTGGAGGGCCAGGACTGCACTGTGGTTGGGGCAAGTTGTGGAGGGCCAGGACTGCACTGTGGTTGGGGCAAGTTGTGGAGGGCCAGGACTGCACTGTGGTTGGGGCAAGTTGTGGAGGGCCAGGACTGCACTGTGGTTGGGGCAAGTTGTGGAGGGCCAGGACTGCACTGCGGTTGAAGCAAGCTGTGGAGGGCCAGGACTGCAATGCGGTCGAGGCAAGTTGTGGAGGGCCAGGACTGCACTATGGTTGTGGAGATTTAAGGGGAGTAAGGGCTGCACTGTGTTTGAGGCAAGTTGTGGGGGGGTGGGGGGCAAAGACTGCACTGCAGTTGATGATGGTGCTCAAGCACGTGCAAGGGTGGAGTGGGACGTGGCCAAGCATTAGGGAAACCTTGTACAAAGTGACCATTCTCCGCAGCTGAGACAGATTAGACGCAGCCACATTGACATGCTTGGAGTCGGACCTCCAGCTTATCTGCCCAGTCAAGAAATGCAGAGGCATGAAAGTGCCACCAAATGCTCCAGAGCTTTTCACCCCTCGGACACAGACTGCAAACTCGAGCATTTTAGTAGACTGCAGAACAACTGGGCACGTTGTACAATCTCCTTGTGAAATCTGGCCATGGAGCAGCCACTGGTGGAGGTCCTCACAGCCCCTTGCAATGTCATCATTCCGGTTTGGACCGGTATCCCCTATGGTTCAAGCTAACAGCGCAGCCTTGCAGCGCGGGTTAGGAGAATGTCTGCACCTGAGCTGAGAACACAGCATGCAGTCCAATGGGCAAAGCTGCCGCCAATCAGTCAGGTGGAGAGGGGTGGAGGTGAGTGGGGTTTCAGGCAGCTGTGCAGCACTCTCTAGGATGCAATGAGGGGCCTTCATGCTTAATCAAGCAAGGTTCTTAGAGCACCCAAGCTAACCCACGCGTCGCTCTTTCATCTCGCAGGAGGAGTACATCAGAGCATGGACCCTGGTGACCTAGCTGTATGCCTAATGGCTTACAGAGATCAGAGACAAAGGAGAAGAGAGTGACAGAGGGAGGAGCAGCACGTTCAGAAATAAGAGATGGCTGGGGCTCCTACTCATGCCGCTGAAGAGCCACAGTGAGCCATCGCTGGTTGGCGCCTAGTTAGATCCAGGGGCTGCAGACGGTGCTTGTCATTTCTGCAGATGACCAGGAACCAGTGTTGCTGAAGACTCCGCATGTCCAGGGAACTGTTCAGTCGCACCTGCCAGCTACTGCAGGATTGGGTGCCATGGAGACATGGAGAGCATCAACTGCCAGTGGCCATGAAAGTGACAATGGCGCTTAATATTTACACAAGTGGCTCCTTTCAGGGCTTCACATGTGGCCTCTGTGGGATTTCACAAGCCTCCACTCACAAATGCATCCATGGGGTCACGGATATCATCTTCATGAAGACACAAAACTTTGTGCATTTCACCTGGGACCAGGGAAGCCAGGATGCAAGAGCGATTGGATTTGCCCAAATCTCAGGTTTCAAAACTGCAAGTTGCCATTGACTGCTCAGATCTCCATCGCAACACGCAGTCAACTATGTCGACCGCAAAGGCTTCCACTCGCTGAATGTTCAGCTGGTGTGCAACCAGCATATGCGCATCCTGGAAGTCTGCACATGGTTCCCAGGAAGTGGCCACTGTTAGTCAATGCTCTCCATGTCCCCATGGTGCCCAATCTTGCCACAGCTGGCAGATGTGACCGAACAGTTCCCTGGACATGCATAGTCTTCAGGGGCCCAGGTTCCTGGTTATCTGCAGGAAAGAGAAGCGCTGGGCCTAGCTAGACTCCTACATTCTTAGCAGGTCTCAGATCCCTGGCATCCTCCAGGGCCCACAGAGGATCTACGGTTGGCTCCTCGGGGACAAGGGCTACCCGCAGAGGATGTGGCTGATGGCATCCGTGCGGTGGCCTCAGACTATAGCAGAGCGAAAGTACAAAGTGACTCATGCTGCAACTTTCACCTTAGTAGAACAAGCCATCAGGATGTTGAAAATGAGGTTCTGGTGCCTGGACTAGTCTGGTGGAGCCCTGCAATATAGTCCACAAAGAGTATCACACATCGTCGTCACCTGCTACGCTCTTTACAACCTGGCTCTGCAATGGGGAGAGGAGCTGGCTGAGGAATTGGAGGAGCTGCTCTTCTCCTCTGATGAGGAGGACATCAACAGGGATGAGGGTGTGGAGGTCGTCGAAGGCCAGGATGCCGGTGATGAGGTCATTGCACTGGTCAGATGAGGCAAGCGCACTCTGGAGGTCCTCATAGATGCTAGATTTGTGAAGGATGATGACAACATGCAGTGAGTAGACACCATCGATCCTCACATAGCATTTGTGAATGTTTGACTCCAGTCTGGCTGGTGGCAGTTTTCTTGAGCTCTATGATTAGGGTCATATTATGGAGATGCAGCCGTGAACCTTTAAATATGTTTGATCCTTTGTCTGCCTTCAGCATCTGACCCCTTCAGGTGCACAGCCTCACTGGTCACGTATGCTGACGAGATGGGGCCAGCCCCACCTCAAAGTTGCTGAGAGCACAGAGAGAGAATGATGAAACTCTGTAGCGCCTGCCCACAACATTCTGGCAGCAATGACAAGCTTCAAGGTGCAGGCATCAGTAATGTGTCCAGGGAGGGTAAGGCTGGACCATCACTTTGGTCTGAAGGTTACACACTGCACAGGGTAGAAAACCTGGTCTGAGACATCTGCCTTTATCTTGTGAAAGAACCAAGGTTTCACATCTGAGTGACATGAGCATTGCTCATCAGAACAAGGAGCTATAGGCAGGGAGACATTCTTGGGGATTTATTTACAATAGTGAACATTATGTACATGTGATTAACACTCAATCCCAGGCTGTGCAACTACGTCTTCTTCATCTTCTTAACACTGCCGTTACACCTTGGTGCTCCCTGGACATCCACAGCGGAGGTGGAGGCAGCCTGCTGACTGCTACACCCTGTCTGTAATGACCTCGTTAGGCATCCTCTGGAGGGCTGAGACCTGGAGGGCCCCTGCCTGCTTTTAGGGTCCTACTATATGGCAATGGCACCCTCCTTGGCCTGTGGAGCTGGAGCTGCTGGGGTCATAGGAAGAGGGGATTCGGATGGACTAGGCGCTCCAGGAGTCACCTGGGTAGATGGCCCCGGGGAGTGCACCTGCTGATCCTCTTCCCTGTAGGTGCTCGAGGACCCCAGGCTGACTCCTTGAGGAGAAGGGGTAGCTGGATTGAGATCAAGCTGCCTAACACCCCTCTCGTGTTGACACTGTTGGAGGCCAACTATAGCATCAACAATGGAGTTGAGCCTGCGCAGCAGTGTAGTACTGATGTCCTGGATCAAGGACTCTATGGTGGCCGCCTCCTACCAATGTTGACCTTGGTGCTTTTCAATCCCGGCGCTATCAGTTCAGACTGAAGACCGAATGGACTCGTCCATTGTAGCTTGCAATCTGAAGAGTGCAGCGGACATCTTTTCCTGATGTTCTCGAGCTTGCCTTTGCAGTTCCAGCAGCTGAGTATGACCAAGTCCAGATGCTCGTCATGCGACTCAGACCTCAGCAGATTTCTGGCCTCCAGCAGTCCTCTGAGTGCCGGGAATTCCCTGTTGTGGATGTGTTCACCAGATTGTGACCCCGAGGCTACTCTCCAAATAGCTCCCTTCAAGCTGTGTGTCTCCGTGTTGGTGGAGGGTGTGGATGAGCGCTGTGATGGGTCTTCAGTTGGAGTTTCAGCAGATTCCTTTTCTGAGTTGTCTTTGGAGCTTGAATTGAGGACCAGGGTCATGGACTCCCTTGGTTGTTTCCCAGATATGCCTGCGAAAGAGAGATAATTATTGCATGGCAGTGGCCTGTGAGAGAGAACACATCACTCACAGCATGGTTGTCTGATGGGTGTTGCGATGTTGGATCCTTACTTAGTAGAGCAGTGCCGACATCACCATCAGCACCAGGACCCCTCTTCGCCAGCCAGCTGGATGACTCTGGACTGGATTTTGCCGTCGGTAAACAGGGGGGCGAGGCCCCCTCTCCGATGCGCAAAGTGACACTGGATGATGTCAGGTGGTACCCCTGACATCATCCCGCCCCATTTAAATTTTCAGGAAGGTGGGGGCGCAGCAAAATCAGCTGTGCGCCCGCCGACCTGTCAATGGCCAATTGAGGCCATTGACTGGATAATTAAAACAATTAAATGCCCTGCCCGTCCAACCTTAAGGCTGGCAGGCAGGCCAGGAGCCCCAGCGGACTTCTGAAAAAACATGAAACCTCATCCACTGGCGAGGTGAGGTTTCATGTAGGGTTTAAAAAACTTTAATAAAGTTTCAGTGAAATTTATTAACGTGTCCCATCTCGTGTGACATTGTCACATGAGGGAGAAATGTTAAGGATTTTTGTATTTTTCTATTTTTAATGTTTGAACAAGTGGAAGCGATCTCCCTGAGGCAGCACTTAGCCTCAGGGAGATGTGCGCTCTTTGGTGCACATGCGCGAAAGAATGCACTCTCGCATTTGGGGAATCCCCCCCGCCCACACAGGAAGTGCATAGCGCTTCCCACCGGGCGTTACGCTGGGTGGGCCTTAATTGGTCCACCCACTTAAACTGGTGGCAGGGCCCGCTTCTCTGGTGGGGATCGGCTCCCCGCCCACCGGAGATTGGGTCGGGCCCACTCACCCGATAGAAAGAAATTTCTGCCCTCTATTTTCAAAGACCGTGAGGACCTTGATTTTGGGCATTCCTCCATCAGTCCGCGGCATCCCTCTTTTGTTGTGTCCTGCATGGATAGAGATAGAGAGAGTGTAAGCAGGACACCTTCCAGGCCAGAAGATAAGTATGCCTGGTACCCTGGCTAAGCAGGTTAGGCCTTTATATATTGGAGTTTAGAAGAATGAGGGGTGATCTTATTGAAACATACACAATTCTGAGGGGGCTTGACCGGGTAGATGTTGAGAAGATGTTTCCACTAGTGGAGGAATCTCGAACTAGGGTACATAGTTACAGAATAAGGGGACACTCATTTAAAACTGAGATGTGAAGGAATTTCTTCTCTAAGAGGGTAGTGAATGTCTGGAATTCTCTACATGAGAGAGCTGTAGAGGCTAGATTGCTGAAAGTATTTAAAGAGGTGATAGATAGATTTTTGAAATATCAGGGAGTTGAGTGCTATGAGGAGCTGGCACGTAAGAGGAGTTGAGGCCTGGGGCAGATCAGCTATGATCTTATTAAATGGTGGGCAGGCTTCAGGGGCTGAATGGCCTACTTCTGCTCCTATTTCTTATGTTCTTATGTTCTTATGTGTGGGTGGTAAGTGGTGTCACGGATGGGATGAGGACAATGACGGTGTGTGTGAGAGAGTGAATGGTGATGTCCCTTGAACTAGTAGTGAGTGCGTTCCCTGTGGGTGCGTGATGGGTTTGTGAGTGTGTGAGTTGAGAGTAATGAGAAGAGTGACTTACTCTGGTTGAATGGAGGAGATCATTCATCCTCTTGCAACACTGGGTGACTGTCCTCTTTTACAGGGCGTTGGCACTGATTACTGCTGCCACCGCTTCCCAAGATAAATTGGTGATGTTGCTGCTGCTCCTACAGACAGAGTGGGGCTAGGGGACATCCCGGCGGGAGTCCAAAATGGTTTTCATGTCACTGAATCAGGGGGCTGCAATCTTCTTGCCTTTCAGGGCCATGTCTTCTGCGCAGCAGCCCTGGGCTGGAAGCACTGAGGGATGTGGAGCAGCTGCATTTTAAATATGGCGCTTGGTGTGAGGAAGCGGCAAGGTGACAGTGTGGCGGGCCTGTTTCCCGGGAATGCATGATTAATGAGACAGGTTTGCACAATACAGAATACAGAAAAGCCACCATTGCAGCCAGCAGGTAAACATTCTTTTTCCCACCCACTATCACATTTAGTGAAAATCTGGGATGATTCCTCTCAGTGAGTGGGCAAGTACATTGCAGCTGGAATATAATGTGGAAAAATGTGAGGTTACCCACTTTTGTAGGAGGAATGGATGTGCAGAGTATTTCTTAAATGGTAAGAGATTAGAAAGTGTTGATGTACAAAGGGACCTGGTTACCCTTCTCAATAAGTCACTGAAAGCTTAACATGCTTTAGCAATTAGGTGTATTAGACTTTATCGCAAGGGGATTTGAGCACAGGAGTAGCAAACTCTTGCTTCAATTGTACAGAACCCTGCTTAGGTCACACCTGGAGTAGTGTGTGCCGTTTTGGCCCCTTCATGTTAGGAAGGATATTAATTCCATAGAGGGAGTGCAACAAAGATTCACTAGACTTGTTTCAGGGATGGCAGGATTGTCTTATAAAGAGAGATTTGGAAAACTGGGCTTATATTCTCTAGCGTTTTGAAGAATGAGAGGTAATCGCATTGAAAGCTACAAAATACTTAAAGACAGGGTAGATGCAAGTAAAATGTTTCCCTAGGTTGGGGAGTCTAGAACCAGGGAACGCAATTTCAGAATAAGAGGGAAACCACTTAGGACTGAGATGAGGAGAAATTTTTTTACACACAGTGTTGTGAATCTTTGGAATTCTCTCTCCTAGAAGCTCAGTCATTGAGTATCTTTAAAGCAGAGATTGACAGAATTCTAAATATCAATTACATAAAGGGATATGGGGATAGTGTGTGAAAAGCATTGAAGTGGATGATCAGCCACAATCTTATTGAATGGCGGAACAGGCTTGATGGGCTGAATGGCCTATGCTTGCCCCGATGTTTTTATGATTTTATGGCAGAAAGCTGAAGACAGGGAGAGCAGGGATTGTGTAGACAAGACCATCACTGCTGCTGTTTCAGTTGTGCCAGAGTCAACCAGATGATTTAAAGTGATGGAGAAGGGAGTCTCTGGGTATTCTGTACCATTAAAACTGTTGTGAGCCTACCTGGGGAGATTCTGCAACGATGTGCTGTTTGGGTGTCAACTGTATCCAGGAACTTCAAATGGAATACAGTGTTGGTGAAAGCGACACAAGGGCCAAATCCATTGAATCAGAAGTGAGAGATCCTACTTACTGGAGGCCGAGTTGGAAAGACTGTGAGATTGCACAAGGTGCCACATTTGTGTAGGAAGTGATGCAGGCACTTGTAGCTATGAGGTATATCTTTGCTACATCAACTCATTTGTTCTCTGCCCAAAGGCAGGTCCTTGGCTTATTGTCTCCTGAAACTTCATCCTGAGTCATTTTCTTGGCAGTTTCTGTCAGTGGTGGTTTGCCATTGCCTTCCACTGTCAGGGGCAGGATGTGGAGGCAGGTTGTCACTCTACCTCAGCCAGAATGGGAATCGCACCCCTCCCTGCTGGCATTATTCTGAACCACATGCTAGCCGTCTAGCCACATGAGCTAACCAGCCCTGAGAGATCAACTATTTAAAGTAAAATTTGTGAAATTTATCCTTTTACTTGAAATATCATTCACTTGTCAATTACTGTTTGAAATGTGTTGATTTTAGTTGGTTCGGTTTTAAAAAGTGTAATCTTGTCCATCGGTTTTCTTTCCATTGGTGCAATTGGGATTCCTTTCTTTTAAAAAGTTTTTGGTCTCTACTGAGATCGTAACATAACTTTAAGATTCTTTTTGGGATTGGAGTATATTGATCTCAAGTTTAGTAAGGAATTATGATCGCTTTTCCCAAGAGGATTTTTTACTAGATTAGTTATTACACAATGCTAAATCTAAAATATTTTTATCCCTAGCTGGTTCTACAATATATTGTTCCAAGAAATTGACACAAAAGCATTCTACAAATATATGTTCTAGACTAATTTTGACATTTTGATTTGGCCAGTCTTTATGAAGATTAAAGTCCCCGAGCAATTGTTACATTGCTTTTCTTACAAGCTCCAATTATTCCTTGATTAATGTTCTGTCCACCATATAATTACTCTTAGGGGTCCTATAATCTACTCCCAATAACATTTTATGACTCTTGTTATTCCTAATTTTGGCACATACTGATTCTACTTCCAGATCTGCCTTAGGCCATCCTTTACTAACATGGCTGCTCCACCTCCTTTTCCATTCTGCCTGTCTTTTCAAATTGTTGTGTACCCTGGAATATTTATTTTTCAACCTTGGTCACCTTGTAACCATGGACAGGGGTTTTGTTTTTCCGTTAAGAGCCTGACCTTAAGGTCAAATGGGGGTCTTGACCCTGCACTGTGGTGGGATCAGTGACCTGGCAATAATTTCCCCTGAGTTGACCAATTAATGGCCAGAGGGCCCACTTAAGGACAGTGGGTGGGCTCATGAATCTGGGGGGGGGGGCCAATAGGAGGCCATGCAGCACAGATGGAGCTGCAGTCTGACATTGCAAATAAGGGAGAGCACGACTGCTTCAATCCTCAGGCACCCCTTCAGCAACTTTTAACTTCTGAATTAAAAAATGGCCATACCTGATGGGCCACCATTGTGGAGGGGGAACTAACTGTAGCCAGGAAGACTCGGAATGCTTCAAAGCCTATCAGGAGCATTGGCCTTCCAGGTCTACCCCAACGCCAGGAGGAACCACAAACTGATTGGAAAATTCCAGTCAGCCTCTAATAATTGGCCTTAATTGGCCTTCAACCTGTCTTAATTGACACCCACCACTTGTGGGTGGGTGAGGTTTCTGCCTTCGTTCCTACCTCGGGCCTCACCAATCTACTCATTGCTGATATATCTGTCCATGGCAGAATTGGCAGGAGTGACAACTGTACAGTCGTCGTGGAAACAAAATTCCACCTTTACATTGAGGATACCCTCCATTGTGTTGTGTGACACCACCACTGCTCTAAATGGGATAGATTTTGAACAGACCTAGCAACTCAAAACTGGGCACCAATGAGGTGCTGTAGGCATCAGCAGCAGGAGAATTGGATTCAACCACAATCTGTAGCCTCATAGCCCGGTGCATCCCCCCACTCCACCATTATATCAAGCCAGGAGATTAATCCTGGTTCAATGATGAGTGCAGGAGAGCATGACAAGAGCAGCACCAGGCATACCTAAAAGTGAGGTGGCAACCAGTGAAGCTATAACACAGGGCTACTTGTGTGCCAAACAGCGTAAGCAGCAATTGATAGACGGAGCTAAATGATTCCTCAACCAACAGATCAGCGCTAAGGTCTTGCAGGCCTGCCACATCTAGTCATGAATGGTGATGGACAATTAAAAACTAACAGGAGGGGGAGGCTCCCCCAACAGTGGAGCCTAGCACATCAATGCAAAAGGTAAGGCTGAGGCATTTGCAACCATCTTCAGCCAGAAATACCGAGCGGATGATCCATCTTGGCCTCTTCCTGAGGTCCCCAGCATTACAGATGCCAGTCTTCAGCTAGCTTGATACACTCCACATGATATTAAGAAACAGCTGAAGGCACTGTGTAATGCCCTGGACCCTGGCAACATTCTGGCAGAAGACTTGTGCTCCAGAGCTTGGCGCTCCCCCTAGCAAGCTGTTCCAGTACAGCTACAACACTGGCATCTACCTGGCAATGTGGAAAATTGTCCAGATATGTCATGCCCACAAAAGAATTCTTTGAGGAGGTAAAGAGTAGGTTAGACAAAGGAGAGCCAATGGATGTTATCTACTTGGACTTCCAGAAGGCCTATAACAGGGTGCCACACAGGAGGCTGCTCAGTAAGATAAGAGCTCATGGTGTTAGAGGCAAGGTAATAGCATGGATAGAAGATTGGCTGTCTGGCAGGAGGCAAAGAGTGGCGATAAGGGGTTCCTTCTCAGGATGGCAGCCGGTGACTAGTGGAGTTCCACAGGGGTTAGTGTTGGGACCACAACTTTTCACTTTATACATTAATGATCTAGATGAAGGAACTGAGGGCATCCTGGCTAAGTTTATAGATGATATAAAGATAGATGGAGGGACAGGTAGTATTGAGGAGGCAGGGAGGCTGCAGAAGGATTTGGACAGGTTAGGAGAATGGGCAAAGAAGTGGCAGATGGAATACAACGTGGGGAAGTGTGAGGTCATGCACTTTGGTAGGAAGAATAGAGACATAGACTATTTTCTAAATGGGGAGAGAATTCAGAAATCTGGAGTGCAAAGGGACTTGGGTGTCCCAGTCCAGGATTCTCTTAAGGTTAACTTGCAGGTTGAGTCGGTAGTTAGGAAGGCAAATGCAATGTTGGCATTTATTTCGAGAGGACTAGAATATAAAAGCAGGGATGTGCTGCTGAGGCTTTATAAGGCTCTGGTCAGACCACATTTAGAATATTGTGAGCAATTTTGGGCCCCGTATCTCAGGAAGGATGTGCTGGCCCTGGAGAGGATCCAGAGGAGGTTCACGAGAATGATCCCAGGAATGAAAGGCTTAACAAACAAGGAACGTTTGAGGACTCTGGGTCTATACTCAATGGAGTTTAGAAGGATGAGGGGGAATCTGATTGAAACTTACAGAATACTGAAAGGCCTGGATAGAGTGGATGTGGGGAAGATGTTTCCATTAGTAGGAGAGACTAGGACCCGAGGGCACAGCCTCAGAGTAAAGGGAAGACCTTTTAGAACAGAGATGAGGAGAAACTTCTTTAGCCAGAGAGTGGTGAATCTATGGAATTCATTGCCACTGAAAGCTATGGAGGCCAGGTCATTGAGTGTATTTAAGACTGAGATAGATAGGTTCTTGACTGGTAAGGGGATCAAATGTTACAGGGAGACGCAGGAAAATGGGGTTGAGAAACTTATCAGTCATGATTGAATGGAGGAGCAGACTCGATGGGCCAAATGGCCTAATTTCTGCTCCTATATCTTATGGTCTTACGGTCTAAAAACAGGACAAATCCAACCTGACCGATTACTGCCCTATCAGTTTACCATCATTCATAAGCAAAGTGATGGAAGGCGTCATTGATACTGCTATTAAGTGACACTAACTCAGCAATAATCTGGTCACTGATGCTCAGTTTGGGTTTTGCCAGAGGCACCCAGCTCCTGGCCCCTTTTCAGCCTTGTTTCAAACATGGACAAAAGAGCTGAATTCAAGAGGTGGGGTGAGAGTGACTGCCCTTGACATTAGGGCAGCATTTGACCGAGTGTGGTATCAAGGAGCCCTAGCAAAACTGGAGTCAGTGGGAATCAGGGGTAAAACTCTCCGCTGGTTGGAGTCACACCTTGTACAAATGAAAGTGGTTGTGGTTGTTGGAGGGCAATCATCTCAGTCCTGGTACATCACTGCAGGAATTCCTCGACCCCATAGCTGCTTCATCAAAAACCTTTGCTCCAT